>NC_066375.1:9946388-10256111 GCF_013377495.2 Cygnus atratus | reverse complement strand
GAAGTGAATTGGTCAGCATAGTGCCATCCCATACCTCTGGTTTCTGGCACAGCTTAAGGAGGACGATGTCCACGATCTCCACTGATTGCTCCACAGCTCCAGCAGTCCCACAGGGTCTGGGGAGGAGTCGTGGGGGGGTGAGTGGCCATATAGTGGGCTGAAAAATCCTAGAATCTGGACAGGGAGGAAAGGCAAGCTGTAACAGCTCTCACAGCACACAGCGCGCTTCAGCAGCATCTTTACAAACAAAATGGTGTGCTGAAAATTTGGGGTCTTCTTGGGGGCATCTTTCCAGGAAAAAAAAAAAAAAATCTTTTGGAGTTTGCTCTTTTTGATGCAGTCAGTCCCTGTCTCGATATTGCCATGCCTGTTCTGTTGTCTACTGAGTGTGCAAAATGGACAGGTGTCTGTGCAAATGGACACCACACGTGCATGTGGTGCCACACAGGGTTGTTCCATCAGTGCCTGGCAGGTCGCACTGGCTGATGGCAGGGCCCCTGTTACCCAGACAGGACGAACTGGTGGACCCATGCTCTTCGTCTTGAACCCGAGGCCAGGCTGGGGTTCCCAAGGCCGGACCTGGCTTTCTGCTTCCCTCTCGCTCTCCTCCGGTGTCTTCTTGTTCCTCCCCTCCGTGTGCTGCAGCCCAAACCCCAGACAATAACTGGAGGAAACCTCTGGCTGCATAGTTCTCATTCCTGGGCTGAGATGCGTGCGGCTTTGCCCTGGGTGGACAGAACTTGTGCTGGGGAATGAATACAGTCGGAGGTGGGAGCTCTGATTCTGACCTCTTGTTTTCAGTGGTAGGCTGTACCTTGTATGGCCTTGCCGTGAAATAATTTCTGTGCTTCTGTTAAAGTTATTTTTTTTTAGTGCCACAAGCACGGGGATGGTTTTCTAAGGGAAAGTGCACAGCTGAGACCTTAATTTCTTCTGAGTGAGCAAACAGCAAATGTGCTGCTTTGAAATGTCACTGGTTCCCCTATCAGGAATAAAATGAAACAAATCCAGGGTGGGTGACAGAAGAAAATCACAGATCTTCAAACTCTTTTCATCTCTTCTGAAAAAAATAAAAGTACCTCCAGAAGTTAGCACGAGGGATAATAAAGCTGTGCTTGAAAAAGCCGTGCAAGAAAACAGTGATGATTTAATGGGCTACAGGAAATCCTTTTTCGCTACATGCACTTCTCTCTAATTGGGATGTGCGAGAACACTTCCCATCCTCTTTCTGGCAATGGGATTTATCCCGAATGAACATAACCCCCTGGTTATGTGCTCTCCGGGAATAGCAATGGGCAGGGGGAGCAGAGGCAGCCGTCCTTCGCCAGCTGCGCTTGGGCCTCATGGGAGGTTAATGTGCGAGCCGAGGAGCTGTGACCCCCAAAGCCCTTCCCTTGGTCCCGCCGTGACCTGGCTGAAGTCCTTCGTGCCTGTCTCCTCCCAGCCCTGCTCCTCCCAGCCGGGAGGCGTTATGGCATTTCACGGTAAACCATAAACCTCATTTCGGTTCGTCGTTGGATGCTGGCTGCAAACTGCTCCTCAGCCCAGCCCCAGGGGGTGTCTCTGCAGGCAGGGTGCACAGCCCCACCTTTCCCCTACTCATTCACCGGGCTGCCTCGATCAGACCAGCAAGTATATTGGCTTTCTAGTGGCAAATATGCTGAGTGTAATTATAATTGAGATACCGTCTACCTTCTTTTTTTTTTTTCTCTTTTTTTTTTTTCCAGTGCTTCCACACTATAGTAAAAATAACAGTAGATGTTCTCATGCTTGCTTTGTTGTACCTGTTTCAGCTCTTAGCCCTCACCACAAATGACTATTTTATACTCTGTGGCCCTGCAGCAACGTGGTGAGATCCAGAACCGTGCAGTCTGGGGCTGCTGAAACGCTGGGAGAAGTGGGGCAGGTGATGCCCGGGATGCTCCCGGGTGCCTGCTGGTGAAACCTCAGGGAGAGGGGGAGCTACCACGTGGCACTGCCGCAGGGCTTGTCCTTACCGCCCTGCTGCTTGCTGGGGGTGGCCTTGCTCCGAGTCGTGCCCTGCCTGAAGGCACAGAGAGCCAAAGAGAGGTTTTGTTATCTTGTGAACCCGTGGCTGGGGTCTGGGTAGGATCCTGTCATGTGGGCCTGTGGCAGCTGCTGGCTGAAAGATGGTCTGGATGTGCTGCTGCAGCAGAAGTAAAAACCACCCCTCCCCACCCCCAAGATAAGAAATAAAATTGGCTTAAGTGTTCTCAGTATTGGTGAACACATCCTTTATTTTGATGTCTCTCAGGAAGAAAATGTATATGGGAAAGGCATCTTTTTTATACTTTCGTTGAAAGCCTCCGAAATGAGCTCATTGTGTGCAGAGGGTCACAGAGGACAGGGTTTGCATGCGCGTAGCAAAGAGCAGCAAACCTTGCCCGAAGTTCTGCCTTTACAGATTGAGACGTTTCATCGCTTCTTCACTGAATTACCCAGAGCTTGTGGGCCTGGGAGGCTTGGGCTGGATGCTTAATGGGAACAGATGTTCTTCCAAAATTTCCAGGACGTTTTGTTTCAGATTGAACCAGGAATAGCGTAAGAACAATCGGTCGCAGTGGCTGGCACCTCCCGGCCCTGGCCCCAGCCCCAATGCAGGCTGATGCTGCAGTGAAGCATGCAGCACGGAGTGAGCTGGAATTCTCTGGGCCTTGGAAAAGGGCTTTTAGCCATGGGCCAGAGCCTGGAGCGGCTCTGCCAGTAATTCTCCTTCCTGGCTTTAGTAACTGGAGTTCCAGTGGGGGTGTGCTTTTTAAGGAGAAACTGGGTACTAGAGACAGCTCTTGTTTGGATCGTGCTGGGTATTTTCAGATTGGGCTCCTCTGGGGTAACGTGTTCAGCTCACCTCTTTGTACCGCATGATGCCCATGCTCTGGAGAAATATTGATGCAGGTTTTGCAGCTTGGGTCCAGCTCTTCTTCAGTTCTGACTCTCTCCATCCCGTCTGTGCACGGGGAGGTGCAGCTCTTTGCCCTCAGTCTGCTCATTCACGTCCGATGCCAGCAGCACGTGATGGTCTTGTAAACGCCTTTCAGGTCAGTGGGTGGCTAACAGATACCTTCAGTGGATAAACAGCTCTGGAAGAAACTCCCCTTTAGGATAAAGGGGGTTATTTAACATGCTACACAAGGTGGGGGAGAGCAAACGTAAGGCTGTGGCTTCCATTGTCCATCAGGGCTGCAGGTTATTTACCCATGCCTTGTTCACTTGGGGCTCTACAGAGCTGCAGCTCACCAACTACCAGTCTAAAAAACTAGTGAGGGTGTAATATCGGCACAAGCTGCAGTGGCTGCCACATAGGTATACCCACACAGGCTTTTTCTTCATTGGATTGTGATGTCTCCCTCCAATAGGGGTTACCTTTATGCAATGCAGTGCAAGGTGCAACAAAATGTTTCTCTGGTCCTCCAGGCTCTGATTAAAGGATCTTGTCCTAAAGTGTGGTGGGATATTGTCACCAGACCAGGAGGATATCTTCCATAATTGCCAAGCATTTTTAACAGCCTTCCAAAAGCTTTTGGGGCTGAGACATCAGAGTTGTCCTTTTCCCCATATTTTTTTTTTTCAAGCATATATGGCCAAGCCAGGTTCACACTGGCTGGTGCAGGGGGATATATCCAGTTCTCTGAGCCACAAAAGCTGCTTCCCTCCCTGAAGAGCTTTGATAGAGGAGAAGCTGGCTGCGTTTCCAGCCTTCTTCTCCCCTGGGACCCCTGGCAGAGGGGTTGGGGGTAGACCTTGCGCTCTGGCCATGCCCACTCCAGCCTGCTCCATCTGCTTTGGGACCGCGTGCACGACCAGTCCTCACCAGAGGGGAGGTTGAGGCTGCCACAAACTGTTCATTTCGGCAGCTTTCTTTTTTTACCCTTCTTTGTTAGCGCTGGGAGCCCTGCACCCTGGCTCCCATTAGCAGAAGCTGGCACAAATTAAAACCAAATTTAGCCTCGGTGTCTGCGTTCTCGGTGAATTTCACCTCGGCTGATTATTTTTATGGCTTGTTGACAAAACGGTACGTGTGTGCGGGGAGGCTATTGCGGGTCCCTGGAAAATGCCAAATGAGCCACTCTGGGAATGCTGAAGCCCTCACGCATCCCTCGGTGGGCACACGTGGGGCACGCTCGTGTGCCTGTGCTTGCGAGACAGCAGGGCCGGAACGGGTCATCCACCGCAATTATTTGTCTCAGTAAATGATTTTCTTTTCTTTTTTTTTCCTGGCGCGCGTGTTCTGGCTGCTTTGTCGTGATAACTGCATCTGCTGCTTCAGGCTCATCACCATCAGCCCCCCCTCGCCCCCTCCTCCGAGTTGCCAGGCAGCGGGCGGATGGCTCCAGCGCCCATTGGGAACCCATTACTCACCCCTTCGGGTGCTCGGGATTATTCACGTTCTGCTGCCGGTATTTACGGTCACAGCTGCTGAAACGGTGTTTGCAAATTTATGCTGATTTGATTAGCCAGTTTAGTCATCGTAGCTTCTCGGAGCAGGATCTGGCCGTAAAATCGCTGTCTGCTGCGTGTGACTCGCTAATGGCGTGTCACATGAGAGCACGAGCCTCGGCGCGGTGCAGGGGCCGGCAGGGACCATATGGCCAACCGGCGTCCCCCTTTACCATCTCCAGAAAATGTTATACCCTCTATGCACAGCAAAGGGTTATCAGCTCTGTCACACCACGAAACCTCCCATCCACCTGAACGACACACCAGCAAGCTGACAAAACCAGCCCTACCCCAGCCGTGCTGCTGGGTGCGTGTGGTTCCTTGCCACGCTCTGAGGCTGCCCTGCCCCTGGCAGAGCTGTTTGGAGCAGGGCAGCAGCCCGTGGAGTTGTGCTGCCATGGTTATACCCAACCTGCTCAGTTTTTGTTTCCCTTGGCTGCCCCGTGAGCTGTAGATGCAAGCCTTGGTTGCACTTTGGACCTTTTCTTGAGCCTGATGGGTTTGGGGACAGCTCATCAGCTGGCTTTCTGTGGGTGATGGAGCTCTCCCTGCAGCAGCCACAGCAGAAAAAAGCTCACTCCACCTTAAAATCCAGACCGTTGCCATTAAAAAAAAAAAAGGTAAAAAAAAAGCCTAAAACCTTGTTTTCCCCCAGAGAGCTTTCTAAATTACTACCTCCACTATAGATATGTTTTAACCAGCTGTGTAATTCTGAAGCCTCTCTGGATGAAAAGGAAGCATCAGTTTAATAAAAAATAAGTACTGTGATGTGCTCTTAATATTTTTAGGGCAACTTTTGCACTGGCAATGTATCAGTTCAACCTCTTCTGGTGGTGGTTTGCGTAGCCTGGAGTTGAGAAGTGGCACTGTGGTAGATGTGCAGACATATCCTCCAGCTGAACTCCCTCCTTTTAACAGTGCTCGCTCTGTAGCCTGCCATCCACCATCCCCTGCCAATGCCACTATCTCAAAGAATCCTTTCAGAGACAGTTTCCTCATTTTCTTCCAAACAATTTTTTTTTAAAAATGTCTTCTCGGACAAGTGCACTCACACACTGCTGTGCCCCAGGTTTTTTCCTTGGTTTCTTTGAGCTTGTCCTCTTCTTCCCCTCATCCCCCAGGCCTTTCAGTTTCTTTTTAATGTTCTTTTGGCCTCTTTCCTGAAGAGTGCTGCATGCATTATGTTGCCTGTGGCCCTATCCAGGCGGTCTTCGAGCAGGGTTAAAGCAGTTTCTCAGCTGGGATGTCAGGATCGGAGTCTCTCTGGCTGTAAGGCATCGGTAGTGCTACAGCTCCTGCTGCTCCCAGGTGGGACTGTGAGTGCCAGGGGACTAAAGCCAGCATCTGCTTGTGTTGTAGGTGGGGTTGGCTTCCCTGGCTGCCCTCTCTATCTTCTATCATTAAGTGAATTGTAAATCAGTGCCAAGCCCTCTGCCTGGAGCCCCTGGATGCATTTCTAGGAGACTTTGGCAGGGCCAGGATAAGTTGCGATGGCCAGGTCTGCTGGTGCCACTTGTTTTCCTGTACAACTGCCATAATTTACCACTGTGAGCTTACTCTTCTGGCTCCTGTAGCATGCTGGGGCTGGCTTTGGAAGCAATATTGAACTGAAGAGTGAAGCAATGTCCCCCCCGAGCCCCCATTCCCCACAGCCAGCTGCATCTCAAGGCTTCACCTCCCACCCCACCAGGGTCCCCCAGTGGGTCCCTGGTCAGCAGCGGGATGTCCCACTGAAAGGGGGTGAGAGTATCACTGCAGAGGGGGAATGGCCCCTGCTTAGTGCTGAGGTGGTGCCCGCGTGAAGCAGGTCCTGGCTCTCTGCTGGGAGGACTGTACCGGGTGGCGGGGAGTGACGGAGGAGGAGAGAGGTCAGGGAGAACAAGCACCTCGTTACATTTTGGGAGAGGGCAGCAGAGGAAAGGGGAGCGGGTGTTTGTAGTGGAAATGAGTTCATTAGCAGTCGATGCTTGGGTTTAGGAGGGCTGTTATAAGAGAAGGAAGGTCTTGTAATGAGTCTGTATTGCTTTAAGCACTGAATTGTTTAAAAATGTTTAATATTTTGGGGTGGATGTGCAGCTCATGAAAATGAGGAGTGTCCCAGGGTTTTTAGGAAACCACTCAGCCCTGATGGTCATCATTTCACTAAAAAGGCAGCTGTCGTCTTCACCCCTGCAACAGAGAGAGGGCATCAGCCCTGCCTTGGGCAGGAGCTGCTGCTTCAGCCCTGGCTGTGGTGGCCCTGTGGCAGTGTCCCTGTTAGAGGCAGCCCAGAGTCCCTCTGCCAGCACATTGTGGTCTTCAGGACAGTGGCACGGCTGAAGGAGTTCACCTTTTTTTCAGAGGAAGGAATGGCCTGGTACAATCAGACAAAGCAGGGAGGGTCAGGCAAAGCCCAGGCACCCAAGTGCTCCTGCTTCGAGAGGTGTTGCTGGGGGATTTAACAAAAAATTAAGGGGAATGAGATAGTGTCTGTGCCCAGTTCAGTTCTTCAGCTGTCTATCAACGTGGAGGTTCAAACTAAAACCATTTTCTCCAGACTGCGATGTTCCCCTCCCAGGTCAGAGATCCGCACGGTGGTTGCTTAGCTGTGACTAGAAAAGCCCTGTTTGCTGCCTTCATTGTGTTGCATTTCAGCAAAATGTTGTGCTGCCTCTTTGCCACAAGCATTTAACACCTTACCCAGGGCTTTGTGTTCTCTGCTCTGAACCTCAAACTGAGCGAGGGTAGAGGGCAGGTTTTGGAGAAAAGCGCCCAGCTTTGCACCAGGTTTTAATCACGCTTATCCGTTCTGCACAGATTGCTTGCCCATATGAAGCAATTCCCCATCTTGCCCGCATTAACATTTCCTGATGAGCCAGTGTGTTAATTTTGTGCTCCGTGGCTCTGTGCTCCCAGGCTGCTGCTGGCAGCGCGGCTGCCTCCCCTTCTGCCCAACAGCCCCGGCTCTCACCAGGCTCTGGGTGGAAAGCAAATCCAGCCCCCTTCCCCTGCCGGGCAGGTGGCACCTCTTCTCCCTCAGATTTTATCCAAGAGGAGCCTTTTGAGTTACCACCTCTTTAATTAGATGCTCACTGACTTGGTCGAGGCATAAAAGCCGTCTTGCAGGAGCTCGCTGGCACGGCACCAAGCAGTGTCCCCCATTGGAGCTGATAAATTCAAGGAGAAGCCGCCCTTTCAAGCCTCTGGAAGACTAAATACCAAGCCAAGATGTGATACTGCAAGGCCACGATAAGAAAGGGACCAAATCACAAACGCTGATTGCATGGGAAGAATGAAGATAGCGCGGGAGCCCTGTGCTCCAGCAGCAGCGATGCCCCGTGTGCATCTTTTGTCCGGCAAGTCCTCGCAGCTCAGGTGGGAACCGCAGCTCCTCTGCATCCAGCGGGCACTGCTTCCCCTCCCAGCTCTGCTGTCAGAGCAGGGATACGGGAGCCAGGAGGGGGAAATGCCAGGGAAAGATCGACTCAATTAAAAATAGCGAGAAAGTCCCCAAAGCTCTGACACGGTTTTGTCAGACAGGGCTAACGACAGATGATGCTCGTGAGGATTTCTCACCCTTGGGAAACGCTTCGCGGTTTGTCATCGCTGGGTGCAGGGCAGCAGGGAAGATGCAAAGAACAGAAGAGGCCCGGGAGGAGTGGGTGTTGAGGGAGCCAGCCTCGGGCTGTTTTGTAGCAAAAAAAAATCAACATGGCAATTGTATTAAAACTGCTCTCTCTCTTGCTGTTTGCAGACATTGCAACAGCGGGGGCAGGAAATGAAACCGCCTCACTACAGCCCAGGCCAGGGGCTTGAGTCTTGTGCCTCAGCCCTTCTCCTTTCCCCCAGATCAGGAGACCAGAGGGAGAACCTCCTCCCTCCTCCCAGACAACGACACTCCGGGCTTCCCGAGCTTCAAGCTTTGCCCTGCAGCCAGGAGGGCTGTGCACTTGTTTGAAGAAAAAACTGGAGTGCTGCATTTGCCCTCCCTTGATCCAGCAACTGGTGCTTTAAGAAGCATCGCTCCCACCCACCTGCCCCTTCGCCACACCTAAAATGTCACGAGCATTTCAGCAAGCCCACGGGGACTGGCAAAATCGCTGAAGAGAAGCGGCACTGTGATGCCATGGTGATGGTTGCTACTGAAAATCCTTTGCTAGGTGGGAGCAAATGAGGCAGGGAGCCCGCTCCCTGGGCTGGGGCGCAGTGCCCGACAAGAGCAGCCCAAGTGCTGGCTGCTAAACTGAGACTTTCCAGCTCCTGTTCTCTCCCCCGCCCTGGTTGGAGGGAGCGTGCTGCTTTTTGAAACATGTGGTCAGCACCAGCTTTTGTTCCCTTCTGAACGCCTCCGGTAAAAAAGCCAAACGCAGCGCCCAAAACGCCGAGCAGCCACGATCCGTATTTCAGCGCCTCTGCTCACGCTGGGGCTGGGCTAAGCACAGCAAGCAGAAGCCAGGAGGTTTCCCTGCCGCCTGCCCTACTCTCCCTCTTCCCCCAGCCCTTGCCACCCTATTTCCATGGGGTGAGCCCAGCATTTTCAGCACAAGATCAAGTGGCCTGGCACGCGGAGCTGAAAATCAGCCCACGCTCCGACGCAAATCTTCCTTCTCCATCGCCCGGTGCCGCTGCAGGGCTGTATTTCAGTACCGTAGGAGAGCATGGGCTGGCTTACCTCCAGCCTGATCAATCCTCTGTCCAGGTGTAGTATTTTTACCTCACCTGTTGTGCTGCTAGGAGAGCGCTGAACTTAAGCAAAATATGCTTCTGTATTAATTTCCACGACAATTCAGTGACTCGGTGACTCCCTTTTGGGTCCCTTCATTCAAGCTATGTCTCTATGCAAACGATGTCTCCTCTGTCTGGGTAACGACAAGCTTTTAGTGAAAGGTTTGGAGGAAAGATGCTACATATTCTTTACAGTGCATCAGGACATCTTGTCACAGCAGCCTTGGTTCTCACTAATGCTTGACTTAAGCCATCCAGGCTCGCTTGCTGGGGGAAATGAGGGGGCTGTTATTTATTCCTGCCCATTTGTTACTAGTGGCAGTGCCTATCTGGGAACGCATGGGAAGAAGGAAGCTTCAGATCTTCCTCTGCAGACATGTTGGAGCAACGAGCTCTTATCAGATCAGCGGAGCTCAGATGCTCAGACAGAAAGATAGGCTTCCTTTGCTCTCAGCTTTTTGCATATCCTAATGAATCTCATTTGCTCGGCCCTGAAGGCAGGTCATCAAACGAGTCCGTCCCGCCGCCCCCAACCTCAGAGGGAGCTGCAGGGCGAGGTTAATAAATCAGCACGCCCAAGGATGGCTGCGCTCTGGCCTCCGGCCACTGCAGGGAGCGTTGTAGCACAGTCAGGAGCTCTGCGTGGTGGCGTTGCAGTGACTGCACCGTGTATAAAGGACGGGCTGAGCTCAGGGTTTGTGATTCGGACTCCTGGTCAACACACATTGAGTCAGGCCAGGCCTGTGCATGCATGTGGCTGCGAACCTGCCCCAGCCCAGGGCTGGTGCAAGGAGGCTCTGAGTGCTCTGTTGGTCTCCCACTACAGCCACTTCTTTCTCAACAGCTTTTCTTTAAAATCTGGGGAGTGGGAGGAGGAAAAAAAAACCACCTTCTTCTTCCCTTGCATTTTGCTGCATTTGCTCACGCTCATCGGATGTAAAATACAGACAAGATGGCAGAGCGGAGTTTGGAGCAGACAGGATGCTAGCAAGATCTGTGCCACGATTCCGTGACTCACACAAGCTTTGCGTTGATCTCTTGCACTTCTGTGAAATGTTGTCAGTGTCCCCAGTTCACTTACAGGATAGCCGACGTGGAGGATTGTGCTGACCTGCCCCAAGTCACTGAGCAAGTGCTGGCCTTGCACAGAGCTGGGGTCACACCTGGGGACTTGCCTCAGCCCTCTTTTTGGTGCTCAGCTGACCACAGCTAACCCCAGGGAACTGCTGTGGGCTTGCACATCAAAAAGCCCACTCCTTTTTTTTTTTTTTTTTTTTTTTCTGGGCCCCTGAGATGCTCTGAGAGCACAGAGGTGGTGAAATGCCCCTGCTTTGTAGTTGCACCTCTGTGAGTTCCCCCTCTGGGCACACAGGGGCCATGGGGAAGCCTGCACTTTATTTCCGAGGGGTCACTGCTCATATCACACAGCTCTCGAGCTCATTTTCTATTTTTAAGCATGCTAAAATTGCATCCGTACCACAGAGCTCGTTGGGCATTCAGGCTCCCCGCACAACAGGCAATTTGCTGTGCCAGTTCCAGCTCTGTGCGAACTCCAAGCCCAGTCAATCAATGTTGTCTCCACAGAGCAGGAAGAAAAAAGCCACATCTATTGTACTCTGTTTGCTTCCCTAACCACTTCAAGCCATTAGCTCTGAAGGCTGTTCAGCTACATCCATATAAAATGCATCCTGCCCTTCTATTCCTGGTAATATGCTCTAGACTCATTTTTTATGCTGCTTTCAAAGTTCACAGGCGATATATCGGTAGCAGAGACGTGCTGGCCCTTTGGTGGGCACTCTGGGAAATGTCTTAAGACAGCGAGCACCTGATTTCCCCCGTAACTCTCCCGAGATTTATGTGCCACTGCAATGAGAATGAGCATGGAGCAGCAAATGGACATCAGAGATGTATAGCTCTGCCCATGGCTTTGAGAGAGGATGACCTTTGCATTCTTGCATTGCGCTTGGAATAGGTGGGCGAGGAGAAAATAACCGTGGGTAGCTGCGAAGCCGAGCTAAGCAATCTGAAAAGGATCAGCAGAGCTCTGGAGAGAAGCAGGGAGTTTGGGTCATTTCTTAGGTTCGAGGTGGGGGGCAGTTGGTGATTGAGTGGTTTGTATTTATCAGTGCAGTTCCTGGGGCTGACTGCCACGTGAACACAGTGTCTGGGAGATGTTTCAGCCTGGGACCTCGGTCCTGGCCACCTGTAAGGCCCAAGTGGTGTGCTGGGGAGTGCCAGGGTGCCCACCAGGGTTGGGCTCCACACTTTAAGTACGGCAGAGACGAGATGTCTTAAGGTGCTTTGGGGAGCTGGACAGCAAACTGAGTTATCTGTATAAAGCTAACTTTCCTTTTTCCCCATTGTTCTGAGCTTTTGGGTTCGAATCCGGCAGCGATCTCTCTGCTACGTCACTCGCCTTTGGAATGAACTTTCCAGGTGAATGCGAGTCCAGGAGGGAGCAGAGGGCTCCTGGTGCATCACGCTGCTATAGTGCAGCACAAGCACTACCCACAGCCTGAAAACCGGTGTCAGCAGAGTGTGAATGATGCCAGGGACACGCACTAAAGCAATTTCTGCTGCAAGGGGAAGCAGTCCAACCAGAGATGTTTTTTTCTGTGCTATTTAAAGATAGAGCATGTGTGTGCCTCCAAGTAGATATGGGAGAACACAGGTCTGCAGGGGACCTTGCTACCACGTATCACAGCGTTTAAATAGGTTTATAGGCTTCAAACTGGACCCCAGCTACTGCTATTTACATTGCTAGTATTGTCATTGTACCCATCACTTGGTATTTGTGCTGCTGCACAGGAGGGTGAACATGGCTTCTGTCCTGTGTGCTTACATGGACCTCTACTTGAACTTTATTTTAAAATGCCTTAGGAGTCCATTAACTGCAAGCTTTGGTCATCTCGCAGCAATCCTGTGCCTGGGTAGTAGATGTCACATAATATCAGTAGACAGGGTACAATTTTAGCTTCCTAAGTCACTTTCCAAGTTGGAAATAGGCTATGAAATCCTGTGTGTAATAAGACAGCTGGGACTTACTCATCTGGGCTCTTGCAGAGGCTCTTTTGGTGCTGTGGTTTCTTTCCAGAGTGATAAAGCAGAAGTAGTTGGTGTTAATTTCATGGAAAGTCCCAGCACCCTCTTCCAGATGTATAAACTACCACGTACTACAAGGAGGCAAAAAGCAGGGCTGTAATACTCAGATCTGGAAGCATTCTCCATGTGTGCGTTGCTAACTGCGGCCTCTCCCAGCCGCATCCCGCAGGTAATGGTACACTGCTCGGCGTAATTAGTGATTACGGCTTTGTGCATCCCGAACAGATGATGTGGCCATGCATGATTTATGCAGCACGGAGGCAGCTTTGTACGTGGCTGGGATGTGACGTTGGTGCTTCTTTATGTGCCTCCGCAGCACAAGGCAGGAGCTTGATGAGGAGGTAATTCATGTCCTGGCTGCTCGGCTGGCTTTGCTGCCGCAGGTATCCGCGGGCCGACGGAGATGTCCCTGTGTCATTCAACCCTCTGCTACCCACGGAGTGACCTGAGGGGAAGGGTGCTGTGCAGGGTGCTGTGCAGGGTGCTGTTTCACACAAGGGCTGAGCTGCGCAGTGGATTCATGGCCGAGCTGGGGGCTGAAACCTGCCAGTGGTGCTGTGCGCTCTGAGCTCTCCCCGAGGGCTTCCCCACGGGTAGGAGGATGAGGAGGCAGCCAGGTGTGGCACAGCCTGCACCCCCTGCCCTGCCACTTCCAGACACGTTTCTTTCTCCTGCTCTGCTGCAGGCATTTGCCTCTGGACTTGGCCTGGCTGGTGCTTAGCTCCTCCTCACCAGCCCCAGCAAAGAGCTGCAGCGCTGGCTGTGTACAGGGGCAGTCTGCTTCAGGAGCTCCTCATCTCCCACCCCTCCAGGTGTTCAGCACACCTGGCTTTGTGTTACTGCAGTCAGCACTAACTGTAGCAGGTCCATAGACAGAGTTCCCCTTGGCAAATATCGGAGTCGTTTGTTGGAGGAAAAATCCTCCTCATTTGGACAAGCACCACAGAATTTGTGGACATCTTTGCCTTCTTCAGCAGCACTGCTTGTGACCACTTTTCCACCTGTACAGGTCTTGAGTTTCCTAGGGAAAATGGGTGACCAAAGAGGAGAAAACATAAAGGAGTGGACTGGATAATTTATTTATCTCTGACAGCTGGGTGCATATGGATTGCTCTTTAAAGGGAAATACAGGGAATAATGGCTTGGACTCACAATAAGGGAGATTTATATTTTATAAAGATTGGGAATGTTGCTTTAAAATCCAGTTTGGTTATCCTGATGGAAGTTGAGTTGGAAACACCTACAGAGACACAAGGAAGGTGGAACTGGTAGGCACTGGGGGAAGTCCTGGCACCATTGCCGGGGTGCCCAGCCAGAGACACACCGGGGATTGGCTCCTGTTGCTGTTGTGCCCTCCTGCCGTTCCCTTTTTCTCGCTGGCAGGAATAGGGCCAGACGCCCATCCTGCCGTGCTTGGTGCAAGAGGGAGGCACCCTGCAAGCCCCTGCGGCTGCGAGCTCGCTCCCCTGCTTCTCGCCTTTCTGCGTGCCCAGTGAAGGACCGTGCTTCCCACATCTCCTTTCCCCTTTTCCCAAGCTCCCAATGCGGGCGCTCAGCAGCTGGAGGCCTCTCCCTGGCCTCTCCTCTGGACTCCTCCATGAGGAATTTGATGGGGAGGTTGCCGGGCTGGCTGGGATGGTGCCCGGGTCTCGCTGTTGTGTGGGGCTTATTGTTTCCACAAGCTGATTTCATTCCTCCCCGTGTGTGTGCGTGTTGGAAAGCTTGCTTTGTTTTCTTTTATTTTGACACTGCTTAAAAATAAACTCCAATCTGCTAAAAATTTGGCATTTCCCTCCCACTGGCTGGGTGCTGACATGTTCCCGTGGAAGGGTTTGGATTCGGGAATTGCATAGGAGGCAGGGTCCGAGGTGGGAGAGCCGGGCTTTGCTCTGGGGGTGCTGGCCGTGCCCGTGGGCTCTGCCAAGCGTCACAGGTGAAATCCTCATCCTTCAGGTGACTGGGGATTCTCCACAGCCCTGCTGCAGCCCTGGGGGCTCGCTGAGGTGCCTTGTGGCAGGATTTTGGTCTTATAAAATGATAGGAAACAAGATTAAGCTCCCAGGCCTGCAGGGATATCAGATCGGAGTGTTTTTTCCCAGTTCTGGATCAGCTGGAGCTGAGGAAAGAAGCCCTGTGCCTCCTGCCTTCACTGAGGGCTGTGGAAGCATTCAAGGTATGGCAGGAATAATTGGATCAGGGCTGCTCCTGATCCACTTAGTGTGAGTATTTCTAGAGATGAAGCAGTGATACTCGTGTCCTCCTTCTCTGGCAAATACTTGAGGCCCAGTGGGATGCGGGCTGTCAGAGCGGTGTAGGATACCTGCAGCCTTCTTGCTGGGCTGAGACCAGCAGCATTACAGAGAGGAAAGGCTCTGGGGTGAAACCTTGGCCGTGCAGACCCCTGACACAAACCTCCTGTGCACAGCGAGCCGGGCTTCCTCCCCACCGCTTCATCTCTCAGCCAGGCCAGACGTGCTGCCAGGAACCTCACATCTCACTTCCCCGAAGAGATGCATTTCCCTGCCTGTTCCTCCTCCCAAGCAACCCCACCACCATACACATGCACATCCACGCTCGCTTTTTCTCTCTCCCTCTCCCTGCGGCTGGCACAGCACAAAGCACACGGCACCCTGCCTGCACCCTGCGCCCTGTGGGCAGCACTGAGCCCCCAAGCACTATCCCCAGGGGCTTGCAGGCATCGGGGCACCACCGTCGGCCCAAGGCAGGTCTGCGAGGGAGCAGCAGCGTGATGGGGAGGCTGGGAGGCAGGCGGCCATCTGAAACCCGCGTTGCCATGGCTCTCGGGAGCAGCACAAGGCTGCGTCAGGCTTGTTTTGTTCGGCTCGGCGCGGAGCCGGTAACCTCACGCAAGGACGAGGCTTAAAACAACGCCGAGCAAATGTGCTGACAGGGGGAGAGGGATTGCAACAAAGGAAATTACTGAATTGCATCGTGCTAATCTAAGCGTTTCGGGAGAGCTTGCTGTTTAGACTTTGGGAACAAACACCTTGTGTTCGGAGGAGACTGGTTCGGGGATTGTCAGACGGAGCATGAAGGGAGTTTGGCGTTGGCGAGAGAAGCGGCATTAAGCAAACCCTTCCATCTGGCTCCAGGAGGGGAGCTAAATGCAATTAACAACAAAAGGCTGCTCCACACCGTCCTACCTCGACGCAGGTTTGGGATGGAAAAGCGAGCCTTTTCTTCTGCCACGGCCCGTACGTGGCCGTGGGTCGGAGTGCCAGCCCAGATGACGGGAACTGCCAAATGTCACAGTGTTCCTGAGGTGCAGACGCTCGCCCAATGGAAACTGGACAGGAGCCAAACTCATTTAGCATCAGCCATCAAACAGTCATAAGCTAATTGTGAGCTTTGACAGGTGCATCAGGGATACTTTTGGCGAGAGCGCTGCTTGCCCCGGGCGCATCCAGGGCCCTGTGGCAGCAGGGACATCTTGTCCCGCAGTCCGCAAAGCTCCCCAAACACACACAAGTTTCTAAGAGGTGACTTGAAGGCTGAAGACCTACCAACTGCTTCCTAGCCAGCCCCTTGCACTGCACCTGAACGTGTATTTAATGTACACAGATCCAAGGCCACTTCCAGAGGTCCTCTGATGGCAGTGGGGTGACTTTAGGGGTCTGGACTGAGCCTCAGAGCAACTTCGTGGCTGAGGGAGCTGGGTGAGGTGATCTCACCAAGGTGACACAGCAGGGCTGTAGCCCAGCCAAGTATAAGCCCGGCCTCCCCCGGTGCTGCTAAATGTGTCAGCTGGCACTGTCAGCAAATGCGGCGCTATAACTCCTTGCCCTGTGTGCATGTGCAGTATTTCTGAATGGTACATGCATGGACACTAACATCGGGCATTAGCACTATGCTAAGGGTATAAATCAGGTTTATTACTGCATGTCCAAGCCAGTGTCTGCACATTGGTTTTGCTCTCCTTGTCATTTCTGGCCTTCTTTCCTACCCAGCCCCTCCTGGTGCAGCGTTCAGTGATGTATTTGGAAAACTCTCGTCTGTGCACAGGCTGTTGATCGACTTTCGCAGGCAAAACTGAGCGGTGTTGGTTCAGTGCTCGGTGGGAAACCACTGCGGATATCGCCACTGGCAGGTTAGAGGATGTTCTGAAGCGGGCAGTGTTTGCATGACCACGCCAGGAAAATATTGACATTAAATGATTGAAAAAGACGTGTAAATCTTTGGTGATGGTGGCCCGGCTAGGACTTAGCGTGTTTGCACTGCGGTGGTTACTACATAGACTGTCTGTGGAGCGAGAGCACACGTTCACTGGTTGCTGTACTGGTACAGAACTGAGGCTGCTTCCTGACCGAGACCCTCGTGCACAGCACAGCAAAGCCGAGAAGCAGCACTTGTGTGCTGAGTGAGGAGACGCCAGGGTTACGGAGGAGGTGAAGGGGAGGCTTCGGGGAAGTTTATGCCCTTTAATTTAAGTCAGTTCAGCTGCGATCCTCAAACCCGCTTCTGAGCTGCTCCAAGGCCCGGTGCTGTTGGGAGCCAGGAGCGGAGGGAAGCAGGCGTGTTTGAGGGGCCCTCCCCTGGCGCAGGCACCTGCTGCCGGGCTGCAAGTAGGGCAGCTTGGAGGAGAGGGGAAGGAAACCACAGCGCTGCCTGCCAGCACCAGGGCTGCCCGAGCTGCAGACTGAGCAACTGCTAGAGGGAAAAGGGGGGAGCACGGCGACGGCATCGCCACCGGATCCCTGGCGTTAGCTGGAGGAAACTGAAGCCCTATTTCCACTAGGCTCGGGGCTGATGACTGGAAAAAATGTTTCTCTGTTTACAGGAATCCGAAACCTTGTAATTCTCCTCTGCTTTCCCTCCCCCTTACCCTCGCTCTCTCCCCTGTAGCCAGCCAATCGCTCGCGGACACACTTGGAAAGGAGGCTTTATTCCAACTCGAAACGTCTGCAATTTAATAAGAAAAACAATTTAGGAACAATAGTAACTTCAGCACCATGATAAACAAAATATTTAATGAGTCCAAGGCTGGGAAAGTTTGGACAAAGCGCCCTGAAATCAGACATTGGTGTCCCCAGGCCCAGCGAGGAGAGGACGGGCACCTGATACCTGCAGCACTGGGGACAGGGCAGAGCTGTCCTGCGTCCTGCCTCCTGCACCGCCTGTCCCCAGCAGTGCCTGGCACCTGAGCCTGCAGAGGGTGGCTTGTCCCCCCGTGGAGATCTCGGCCTGATCCCTAACTGAGGCTGGTTTAACGCCAGGAACACGAGCGCTGTGTCCCTGCTCCTGCTGGCGTGGGCTGAAACGCGGGGTGCTGCCGTTGGCGTTTGCAGGGTATGCAGGCTGGGACTGTGTGCTCTCCCCGTGGTGAGCCTGTATTATCAAAATAAAATTCCTAGGAAGGTCTGGATTCAAGAAGAATTCAGATCCTACGTAAAAACCTGGCTTCTCTTTGTCTTTGCTGATTCATTTCTAGGTCGCTCTCTTCGTCTGGGCTCTTGCTTCCCTTCTCTGTTCCTTGGTTTTCCAGAGAGGTGGCTGCGGCTCCGCTCTAGAGGAAATTTCCTAAAATCATATTAAATCGTATTAACCAGAGGAAGAGCTTATCTTCCCCTTTTTGTAGCTGTAAAGCTAGCAGTGTTTAGGTAGATTTAGGGAAGGGATAGAAACAGTCAGCGAAACAGGAGGAGGACGTGTGGAGAGGCTTCTCCAAGTCACTGGTGGGGCTGCAGCTCTGCACGTTAACTCTCCCTGCTTTGGGTAGGAGTTTTGGTCCAGCAGGGGCTGGATTCACAGGCATTTGAGATTCAGGAGGCGTTTTCTCTGAACCGCCAAAATCCAGTAATTCAAAGGAAAGCCTTCAGCTTGCTTCCTCTCTGCATGTGATGTGTATTATCTTTATTATTACTTGTCAGGCCCACATCTTGTATGCCGTCGTGATTTAATGTTTCAATGCAAACATGTGGCTGGTAGCGCTTCTAGCTGACTTGTTTCCTGTTTTGCCTCGTATCCTTCTGTTTGCTCACCAGCACACAAAAAGGACCAAAGGTCATAAGTGCTGGATGGAGAGCTGCACTATGGAAGCCATGGCCATGCTTTGGGAATTGTTTGCAGTTGCAAACACACAACTGAAAGCTCAAAATGCTGCCCATTGATATTTTTCCCTTTTTTGCAATCCTATTGTGAATTGTTTTTGTAGGCTAGTTCTGGGTTAACCAGCAGTGTCAGCCCCTTGTTGCCAGAGGCCAGCAGTTCTCGCACCCAGCTGAAGGTGGACATGAAGAAGGACAGAAGGCTCCGACAGCTCAATAGGAATTTTCCTTCCCCAGACTTTCCCTTATTTCAAAATAGATTGTGTTAAACCTTTAGTATTAATTGGGGATCACGTGTGTTTGAATACCACAGATGCATTATTTACCAGCAGAAAATTCTGGCAGGTCTGAAAATACCCTGAGATACTAAGTGAAGCAGGAAACTTCTGAATTATTTACAACTTGGATAGACAGCAATCATTGCTGGTATTGTAGCAAGTTTATGATTTTAAATTATTATTTTCTGGTGCTTTCTTGTTTGCACACCCATGCCTTTTTATGCCTTCTTTTTTTTCTTTTTTCCCCCTTGTGTTCAGCAGTGACTTATAAACTTTTGCAGATGTGAGTATTGCCGGAGCCCCCTCCCCTCTTTAGACAGATTGCTCAGGAAGGAGCAGTTTCCATGGAATATTTTTTTGCCATTTGACTTGAGCAATTTCTGGAGGTTGGCATAGGCAAAGTGCAAACAAAGAGATGCTCCCCTCCTCCCCCCCAGACAAGCAGGAGGGAATTGCCCTTTGTCAATCCAGTTTTGTACTTTGGGGCCCTGGTGTTGCAAGACTTCTTCTAAGAGATTTTCTTTCCTCTTTCCCTTTAAATCTTGTAAATAGGCTCCTCTGCTCCTTAGGTAATTGCAGTTATTTTTGGAGCAGTGAATTCACATTAAGGCAGAAAGTATTTACTGCAAAAGGCATCAGTGCAGGTAAAGACATTCCTGCACTGTGGAGAGCATCACTGGGCTGCAGCCACCCCCATCCAGGACTCTTTTTTTGGGTGCCCCAGGTTTGTCCCTGCATGGAAGAGCTACACGTCCCATGGATAGAATCATAGAATCTCTGATCTATGGCCCTTCCTGGAGCAGAACTCCCAAGGAAGCGTGTGCCAGGGGCATCAGCACATCTCCAGAGCCTGGGGGTGAAAAGGAGAGGTGGTCCTGCCAGTTGGCACATGGCTCTTCCCCAAAGGATTGGGATCTCTTTTTAATCCTGTCCTAGTAGCCTGATCTCCCCTCCCAGCCACACTGTGGAAACAGATTTACTCTGGTTTTGTGCAGGCATATCCCTCCATAATCTCTCCACCTCATTTTTCACAGATTTAAAAAGTGAATTTGATGGGGGAAGAACTGCTGTTGTCACAGCTCTATACACTGAACTCAAAAGAAAAAAAATAACACCAAAAAAACCCACCACAACAACAAAGTAATAAAAAACCCACCCTATTGTCATTAGAGAAGAGCTGAGGGAGCACTGTTTGGATTGAGTTGGATCAGTCTGGATGCTAGGATTCAGCATTTGGTGCTGAACTAGGGCTGAGCCTCTTGTTTTGCAGCTGTGCAGTCCCACACGCTGTTATCCTGGGAATTCAGCTCTGGACAACAAACGCCTTATCAGAATTGCTGTAGCCTCCAGAGAGCTTCTACAATTTTAGCTGAGTTTTTGAGAGAAACGATTTTAAGATAACTTCGACATCTGAACTTTTTCCAGAAAATCATGGGATAATTGAGGTTGGAAGGGACCTCTGGAGGTCATCTCATCCAACCTGCCGTTCAAAGCAAGGTCAACTTCAAAGTTAGATCAGGTTACTCAGGACCTTGCCCAGTTGAGTTTGAATATCCCCAAGGATGGAGACTGAACAGACTCTCTGGGCAGCATAAACACCCTCGTGAATTTTCTTCTGATACGCAGGCTGAATTGTCCTTACTGTAACTTATGGCCGTTGCCTCTTATCTGTCTGCTGTGCAACTCTGGGAGCAGTCAGGCTTTGTTTTCCTATTTCTCTCTTTAGCTTGTGGAAGATTACAATCACTCCCCTGAACCCCCTCCCAGAGAAGTTTCTCTTGAATGCTAAAAAACCACTGGGTGCTCTCAGCCCGTGCTTGTGTGTTGTGTGTCCTGTCCCCCGATGTCCCCGTGCCAATTCCTCTCCGCTCCTGGGGGCCCCAGCCTGGACCCAGCACTCAGACACAGCCTCACAGGTGCTGCAGATTGGGGCATGGTCCCTGCCTTTGGCCGGCTTGCTGATGCCAATACAACCCAGCAAATGGTTAAACTTCATGGCTGCAAGGGCACGCAGCTAATCTGTGTTTAACCTGATAGCCATCAGCACGCCGCGTAGCCAGGCAGATCCTGGCCTGCCTGAAATAACTCTCCACTGGTGTCACATTGGTCATGGGTGCACTGGGATGTGACCCTGGGTTCGAGATTGTATGGCCAGTGGATCTGGGAAGTTTATGTTTGAGGGTTCAGCTCCGAGGGTTCATGTGATGGCTGCTTCACGTGGTCAGGCCAGGAGGTTTCCTCCACTGCCAGTAAAGATCACAGATACATGTAGTCACTGGAGAGGGAACAGGAACGAAAACTGGGCTGAAGTTAGATACGTCGTTGTGGCTGCTGCTGTCTCAGGCTGAGAGGTTGCTGTCCCCTTGGATGTGCCAGCGGAACTGCAAATGTAATTGCTTCCCAGCCCTGTTCTGTCAAAATATTTGGGGTTAGTTTAAATGCAGGGAGGGAGATGATGATGTTTGTGGAAAGGATAGGAAGGAGACAAACAGACTGAAGTTGGCCTGGGGATGGTAACCTCTCTGCAGCTGCAGGCAAGAAAAAGGACAATATTTTGGTAGTGATATTTCTGATGTGCTCCTGTTTCTGCAGTGACACAGATCTGGGGCTCCCCAAAGGAACTGTGCACCAGGTGCCCGTGAGCTGCATCCCTGGGGCTTCCAGTTCAGGTGACAAGGGAGCAGCACCCAGAGTGTACCTGTGCTTCTGGGGCTGCACCAGGAGGGAGCAGGGCAGCCCCCAGCCTTGGGGAGCACCAACCCACAGACTTGGCAGGGCAGCAGGGCCTTCCTCTGCAAAATATGGCAGGACTGGGAAAAACAGAGTGCAAGGCACCGGCGATACCATGGGAAGTGTCTTACGCATCGCAGGTATTCATAGGGTCCTGCTTCCTCCCACGTGGAGGCTTTGAAGAGGCTATTCACAAGCACAGACGGTGGGGGAAGCCGAGTCCCACTGCTTTTTGAAGGGCACATAATTCCCTTGGGCATCTTTGAAAAAAAACACTGTTAATTAAATTAAGCTTGCAAGTGAAACTTCACTGGAATGAAGGATTGTTGTGGCTGCCTGGGTATACTGCTTAATTGCATAGAAAATAGTCACTTTGCTTAGCTTTTGCATGAAGACTTGGAGTAGGAGGGGTGCGTTTGTGTGCCTAAAACGTCAGCATCAGATCTCTTTATTGGTCCATGGCTCGTTCTGGGATTACAGAATATTTTGGGATGTGATGCTGTGAATAGAAGGCAGCTCAGGGCAGTGTTTTATGTAAGGTAGCGCTCTGCACTATTTTTAAATTTTTATGATATGGCAGCCTTGTTCTAGTATTTTAATAAAATGAGACATGCTCTTCCTTTTCTACAACAGCAGCAAAATCTAGTCTAGGGCTGCCCTGTTTGACAGCTTGTGGCAGGATTATAAAAAAAAAGAGTTTATTCTGGGGCTATATATAAATGTTATATGTGGGTGGAGGCTGGACAGAACTGTCTCAAGGGTCACATGCAGTAAAAAGAGCACCCTTTGCACAACCTTTTCCTACAGATGCTGGCTGTCAATAGCATAAGGCTCTTAGTTTCCTTTTTTTTTTTTCTTTTCCTTCTCTTCTTTTTTCCCCCCTCAATGTATTTAACGTTCACAAAATGGAAGAAGGGTTGGAGCAGCCTGGAGCCTGGCAGCCCGTCAGATGTGCACTGCACACCTGTGGGTTGGGTATCTGTGTCTCAGCATCGTGTGTCCCTTCACCTCGGGTATTTCCTGAGAAGAGCCTGGCCAATTTCTCTGCCTGACAGTGGTGAAGGCAGATGGAGATGGACGGTGAGGGCTCTCTGCCTTCCTGTCCCCACTGCCAGTGTCCTCCTCATCCCATGTGGACCATGGTGCCCACCTGGAACAGGCTGCGTGCTCTCCAAGCACTAGGCACTTCTGGTCTGGAGGATGAGATTGCATTTCAGATGTGCTATGGTTATCGGCGTTGTCCTCTTACTACTTCTGTCCTCAAAATTCCTTTCCAAAGGGAGCAGCCCCCTTCATTTGAGCTGGTGATGTCAAAGTAGTTCATTTTTTCCTGTGCCATTTCCCCAAAAGATTGTGGTGCTTTTTGTGACATTTTTTCCCCAACTTCTGCCCTCTTGATGCCTCCACACAGCCATGCCGGGTATGTTTATGGGCCGAATTCTCCACGAGTTCCAAGTCCAGAGCCACTCTGTTGGGGTTTAAACAAACACACACTCTCTTTAGTCATGTGAGCTCAAGTAAAACTTGGGTAATCTTCTTAAAAGTTAACCGTGACTTGTTCAGGTTTTGATAGTTTAACTGTGAATGGGTTTTATCAGACTTTCCTGAATGATTCACCTCCAGGCTAAAAATAAAACGGGAGGCACTTCAGGGTAATTTACAAAAGAAGTCTGCATCAGGGCAGGGGCGGGAGTCCAAGCATCTCCCCACGCGTGGCTGGAGCATGGCACTGCAGCACGGGTAATTCTCTGTGAGCCTGGTGTGGGGCAGACAGGGAGATGAGAAAAACAATGAGGGGCAATGCCCATGGCTCCTACTCCATATTTTTACTGTTGCAACTGATGAGAAGAATTTACCCACCAGGGTTTTAAAAATTCAATACAATTTTTGAAAAAAAACAACACCCAACTCGTTGACGTAGGGAAAGGCAAGAGAAAAAGCAAAAGACCTGCAAGAGAAGTCTTTAGTGATACCAGGAAATGCTGCTGTTGTCTTTGGGCTAAATCTATCGGAGCAGGGCACTGAAAATCGAAGATTCATTGCTCCCCCTGCTCATTAGCTGTGTGTAGCTGTGACTAAGTGCTGGGGCCAGCCCAAGCAGCTCTGGACTGTTCTTGTTGCCTTCCTTGACTCAGGAGCATCGGCAGGCGGCTGTGATTCATGCGTACAGCCCGACTTGCGGGGTGCCAGATTTCCACTATTTTTTTCCAGGAGGGGGAAGATCATGCAGCCCTGTACGTCTTCCGTCTTCATTAATTTTTGCTTGGCCAAAGGCAAAATTATTTGAGTGGATCTCTTATTTATTAAAGGGATGGAATTTGCTCACTAGACGAGGCTCTGAATGCAGCAGGCAGCAGCGTAAGGCATGGAGGATACGAGCCCAGTGGACATTTTTATTTTAACAATGAAAATATGCAATCTGTCTCAGCAAAATACAGCTGCTGAGCAAATTAACTCGTGTTGAATGCTTATTGGGGGTCCACAGCTCATTCTTTTGTTCTTGCTGCTCAGCAAGCATGTTTTTCTGACTACGAAATAATAGACTGTGGCTCTGTAGAGCCTCTCATCAGATGATCCCAAAGTACTTGGCAAACACTGGTGATTTGCTTGGGAGAGACTAATCCTTATCATATAGCCAGGGGATGGTGCCTACCTTGAGAGCAGGGTGAAAAGTCCATGGCAGCTAAGAGGACTGCAAAATGGTGCATACGCAGAGCTAAATGAACACCTGGTGCTGTTCTCCAACAGGGTACTTGGTGTCAAAGCTGCCGTATTTTTTCTTTCATTTACAGTGGCATCAAGAGGATACAATAATGAAGTTTTAATTCTTTTTCCAAGTCAAGGTGCTCACGCCCACCCAAATATCTGGCGAGCTTCGTGGTGGGGTGTCTAAGCCCTGGCTGCCCTCCAAGCCTTTGTTCCCATGTCGCTGCTGCTCCCATGGAAAGCAGCCCCCCACCTACCAGCTGGGAATTTCCCTGACACATGGGCATTCCCGGAGTAACAGGAGGTTGGCAAGTGGTGTTGTGTTGCAAAGCTCTCCTCGTCTAAGCGATGAAGTATGTTAGGAGTGCTGGAATATTCAGTATCAAAAGGGTTTGGGCCGTAACCTCTCCGTGTTCCGTCTCGTCTGGGCTGCAGTCTGTAGGCACTGTATGGAGTTAGGAAAGCCCTGGAGCTGTGGTAATTTTAGGTAGGGACTTCAGTGGTGGCCATGCAAGTCCCAAATTCAGGCAGAGATGGTTTTCTCTTGGTCTTTGTCGCTCCTACTTCATTGTCCTGGCTTGAAGGCCGCAGAAGGCCCAGCTGACATTTCCCTGTGTCTGCCTTTGGCTTGCAGTTTTTAGACTCCTGCTGCTGCTCTGCTGTTCTTTTCAAGAAGCATTCCAACCCAAAGTTACAGAATTTCAGCATGAAATCAAGTATTTGCTCGCATTTAGGTGTTTTCACATAGGCCTGGACAGAGTTCTGTCTTTGGAGCTGGAGTTGCAAAGCTGATGCTCCATTTCCAGCTCTCTGAGATTCACAGAGGGGAAAAATGCAACCTTCTGTATTCAAAAATCACCCACACAGCTCCTGAACTGGTGTAGTACTCTTCTGATGCCATCCCAGGCAGCAGAATCCTTAAACAGTCATGCAAATACCACTGAACAACCCCTTCGGAAATACACTCTTGTACAAATACCTGTGAATTTTGCTAACATTGGATCTAAGCATGTGTTTTCTTTCAGACCCAGCCATGAATTCATTTGTAATGTGATTTTTTTATGAAGATGTGAGAAATCTGCACAATCTTTGACCCAGCTCCAGACAAAACTTGTGGGCGCTGGGGTTTCATAAATAGTTTCACGTGGTGCTAATACAACCCAGTGGAGCAGTGGGAGGAGAATGGGGTAGGACTGAGAGCAAGCCACCAGCTCCTGAGAGGAAAAGACAACTTCAGCTCTACTCAGAGATTTACATAATGTCAGGAAAAGCGATTTAAATGCAAATAGCCTGGTAAGATTGTTAGAAATTTTGCAGTGGCTCTGGCAGCCAGGTGTGGCATGAAAAGAAAAGGAGCTAAACAAATATTTCCTTCCTTCTGTTGAGTTCATTTATTCATAACCCAGGTTCATTTCTTTGGCAGGTGTATTTCTCCCTTCACCTTAAAAAAAAAAAAAAAAAAAAGGCTGGCTGCCCCCTCCTTCTAAAACCACGCTCCCTTTGCATTACAGCAAACCCACCTGCACCTACCTGCACACAGTGCATCGCCTCTCCAGGTGCTGTGTAGTACACAAATTTATTGCATTTGCCTATAAAGCGATGCAGACACCAGGATTTTAAATCAGTTTCTTTCCGAGTTCTCTCCTTGGATCATTTGAAACACACAAATTCGGGTATTTGGGGAAATTACAAATATGTTTTGAAGACTTCACAAACTGTATTAAACTTGAGGCAGAAGTTTTGCCCTCCTGAACTGGCCTTTCAGAAGGCCAACCTGAGCTGCAGAGCGGGCTGTTGGGGCAATGTTCTGGCCAGGATGTGCTCAGAGCAGGTGCAGCGAAAGCCTCAGAGACAACAACCTGCTGCATGAGCACTGAAGGCAAGGGAGGCTCTTTGTTTTGCCTGTAGTAATTACCAGAGTGCCTTGTGGGGCTCTCCCAGTATACGTGAAGAAAAAGAAACCAACTGAGCAGCAAGAAATGTTGTTTTGACTATCATGTTTTTGGGCATGTGTTTGGGCTGGTGTCTTTGCATTTCCAGCATTTAGCTAATATCCTCAGGTGGAAAGCAGGGCTGATTTGGTGTGACCGAGGCACTGCTGCTCTTGTAGCCACAGCTTTCTGCTGGCTGCTGGTTCGTTGTGCTAAGACTGGCAAGGTCATTTACAACTCCTAAGGGCAAACCTTGGCTGCACGGAAAGCCAGAGATCTTTCTGCTATTGCTTAGTGTCAGCTCAAGTCTTGGTGCCTCAGTTTCACCCTGTGTAAAATGAGGATGCTAATGTTCCCTAGAAGTCTGTGAGGGTCTATTTGTTTGTTGTTGGAATAATTGTGATATGGGGATAGATTGCTAAAAAAAAAAAAAAGAAAGACAAGATTATACAATTTGCATTAATCAGTTACCATTCACTGACACAACTGTACTGGGTGTTCTGCTGCCTTCGCGTTGCTGTCACTGTAGAGGACACTTCCAATGGACCCTGGAGTGAATCCTACCCCAGCAAAAGTTCTGTCTGCTAGATAGCTGTCTTCACGACATTGCAAATGTATTGGTTCTCTTCAGAGATGTTTCCTTTAGGAATTTGCTGGGTCTCTTTTACATCTAAAAGTTTTTCTTCCCAAATTAAACAATGAGCAATTCCTAAATTAAAAGAACAAACTGGAGAAAGGATGTATTTTCCTTTGGTTATCTCCCAATAGGCAAGTTTCAAGTACCATACCAGTCAGACAAAGAGGAAATACACATCTTCAGAGCTAGAACCACGTAGCGTCTGTTCAAACTTCTGCCAGCAGAAACAAACTGTGTTTCTTTCACAGGCAGGCTATCTGATTTATCCAGGACAGCCCCTACCGAGAGCACAAGCAGCCCCCACTTGCAGCACATATTTTTGGGGGAAATAGGAGGGACTCCACGGCAGTCAGGCTGCTCGTTGGCCATGTGTCACCGCTGCAAAGGCCGGTGGCAATGGAGTGGGCATCTTGGGAGCATCTCCCTGTGCCAGTGGGGTTTCATGCTGATGGGCAGCAGACTTCTCCTCATGCAATTTTGCAAACATTTGCTTATGCATTTGCTTGCATCCCAACTGTCTGGGTAGACTGAATTTAGATTTGAATGCAGGCTTGGACTTGTGCTGGAAACGTTTGCTCCGTATCATAGACCTACCCAGTGAGCCCGAGCTGGTTTGGCTGTAGCCAAAAGTGGTCGCTGAGCAGTGGCAGTCTGAGGTCTCAGTCTGGCTTTTGAGGAAGCCTCCAGGTGAGGAATTCGTTCAGCTTGGGCAAGAAGCACGCTGGTGCCCTGGCTGTGCCTTCTCTGTGCAGGGTCCCTGAGGGCCATTTTGGTCATTACTGGTCCCGGCTGGATTTGTAAGAGCTCTGTGCTGCTTCCTCCGTGTGATAGCCCTGTTCTGGAATAGCAAAAACAAACCATCTATCTACCTATCTATCTATCTATCTATCTATTTATTATTTTGGTTTTGTGATTAGACTTTTCAGAACATTTTCCCCCATGTGACCTTTCTCCTTTCTCCAGTTTCCTTCTTGAACTTTCAGACCACTGGCTCCAGCTGAAGCCACCTGGCTCAGGAAAGCCTGTGGAGGTGCCTGGAGATAAGGAGCTAAGCCTCCACCTCGCTCTTAATTGCATCTTGGCATTCCTGCAGCCTGGGCAGTCCTCAGAGCCTCCCAGTCCTTTCCCATCCCTCCTCATACATCTCATCCAGAGCTTTCAGTTCCTGCACCCAGAGGACTGGAAAAATATCCATGAGCTATGCAACATAATATGTGAGCCCCAATCTAATCTAGCAATTATCTCCACTTGTGAGGCCAGATGAGATTACTCACCAACAGAAAGGTCGTAACAGCAGAGATCAGCCATCACGTGGTGTTTGCACACACTGATTGGTGTTTTATTGCTGGGTGCTAAGACACGGGAGTAAGAGTTATCATGACGCTGATGTGATTATAGGTATCTCTGCCTATTGTAATTGGATTTCTGCTGGGCACAGAAGAATGGTTGTGGAGGAATCCACACTTGACGCTGCACTTTTGCATGCTCTGTACAGTCAAAAAGCTTGCTTTGATCTCTAGCAAAACTGCGCTACCAAAAGGAGTAGGTTGGTCTTTTGTAGATCTCAGGTTAAAAGAGTCAGTCAGTAATCTCAGATCATAAAACCTTGCAGAAAGGTTTGAGTGTGGGATTTGAGTGTGCTCAGTGGGATTTTGGACTACTTTGTGTTGTGGCTAGATCTTCTTCCTCTGTGAGGGAGGAGGAAGGGAGACTTATTTTTCTTGGTAATAATCTTTATAGATTTTATATATCCTGTGTTAAAAAGAAAAAAAGAAAAAAGACACAAGTGAAAAATTAGTCAGGAGCAAACCATTGAATAGATAAATTACCATCCTAGGGGAAAGGGCTTCCTGCTGTGCTGAGTGGATTTGTATCGGTGCGGTGCTGCTGGCTGAGAGTGAGCAGAACCACAGGATCCTCACAAAGCACCAGCTCACTGTGCTAAAAGGTGTTCTGCTACTCCTAACCCAGATCTTGCTGTCTAATATGCTCTGAAGCTTTGTTTGGTTTCATTTTCTTGTCTCTAGTTCATTGCTGCTTGCTTCAGACAGGTTAATCAATACTCCGAGGCCTATTTTTAGATTCAGTGACAAGCTGACTACACCCTCTAGGCAGAGGAAAGTTTCCAGCCCTCGGGCAGCCTGGAGAGCTGCTCCGGAGGAGAGGGAAGGTGACACCTCTCAGCAGCACAACATTTCTAACCTTGGTTTGCTGCTGCGAGAGGCTCGGGTTTACCAATGTCTCACTGCTGGTGGATAAACACGACTGAAGCTGCCATTATGTTGGAGGAAGCAGTTTTAGACCCCCGTGGCATCAGACAAGAGGATGCAGGTGCAAGGAGTTGTGCCTTCATAGCCATGGGACCGACGTGCGGCCGTGCTGCTGGTGCCGTGCCTCCAGAGCAGCCGCAAGGTTGGCAGCTCTGCACTCGCTTTGGGATTTAACCTCTACCTGCTTGCTTAGCTGGGATTTGAACAGATCACTGCATCCTTGCGCTAATTGCAGTTTAATAATTAGTACCTATCAAAACGTTGCCTTTCAACTGCCATTCATTTTGCTCCTTGCTTGCCAAATAACTTCACCTTTCCCTTGCCGCAGCCACTGTGTTAAGGGTGACGGGGTTAGTGTTTCTTAATTTCACATCCAGTTTCCTCTCTCTGTCCTGCATTTTAACCCCTCAGCGGTTTCAGTTTTACTCCCCAAGGTAAAAAGTACAAATTTTTCTCAGCATGGTTGTGACGAGCAGAAAGGCTGCTGCAGATAGACCGAGCCTGCTGCCTTTCTGCTCGGCTGTGCTGTTGGTCCTCCAGCAGCACAAAAGGAAAAGAGATGGCAGGAGGCAGGTCAGTGCTGTTTTAGGTAGTGGAGATTTGTTCAGGTTTAATGAATTTTTGTAGAAATAACGGAGAGCCAAATGCACAAGAGGGTTAAAGGAGCCTGTTCTCTCTTCCTGGGATTTCAGCTGCACTGAGGTGGAAGAAAGTTGCTAAGGAATTGTAAAGTCAGAGGAAAATTGTTTCCTGACCTTGAGCCCAATGATCAAATTGGTTGCTGAAAACAAGAACTATCTGGCACTGAATCTGGTGACTTGGTGACTGGGAGGCCTGCACAACTGACCGTTCCTTTCTATTTGCATGGCAGTAGCACTGTTCGTACACTGCTGCCTCTGCAGCAAAACGCAGTTGTTCCTGACCGACAGCGAGAGTGTATCAAGGACTTGGAGAGAAAACTGATTTTTCTGTGCTGTAAATCGTGGATCAGAAGGAAGCTGAAACTTGACCTGAATGGTTTTCCCAGATTTCTGTGCTACACCTCATTAGAGTTAATTATAAGCTTATGCCAATAATTAATCAAACATAGAGATGCTACAGACCAAGATCTATGTTATGTGAGCTCTTTGAACACCTCCACCACTTTTTGCTAGGGGATATTTGTTTGTTCCTCTTTATTTTACTTTGCTTTAATCAGCACAAGAGGCCTGTCATTGTCGCTAATGCTGTAAAGCCCCTTCCTACCTCCAGCAGTGGATCAATAAGTGTTCGTCTCTCCCTGCTTCCTGCCCACTCACTCATTTGTCCTCCACAACTGGAGACATGAGGACTCCTCCCCGGGGCAGCCTGGAGTCGTGTCTCTGCCTAGGCAGTGATAAACATCCAGAAGAGCTGCAAATAGGTCCTGCGCTGTCACTTTCTGTACAGCTCTAAGGTTAAAAAAAGATTAAAAAGATGTTCCAGTAGTCATTAAAAAAAAAAAAAAAAAAAAAGAAGTGTGTCTCATGGTGCTGTAGCAGTAATGTGGATATGTAGGACATAAAGCCAAGAACCGAGCGGTGTCTGAGGCTCATCTCCTGTCCCCTCCAGGCTGCAGGGGCAGTGGGGCTGGACAGGCTGCGCCCCCCACGCTCTGCCCTGATGGCAGAAGGCTTTGTCCTTCACGTCTGTCTCTCGCCAGCACCTGAAGCCACACAGCTCCCCCACCGAGCTGCAGCTCGCAGCAGATCTTACGGGCACAGAGAGGCTGGGAATGAAGGGTGCATTTACCAGGCTTTCTTGCAGGTGCAGAGCAGCACTTGACACGGGTGTGGAACAGGCCAGTGATGGACCTGGGCTTTGAGACATGTCCTTCCTCTCTGAGCCAAGGAAAGGTACTGGGAGGTCCATCACTGGGGGGTTGCTCTGAATTTTCTGCTCTTCTTTTGCAGTCAGTTAAGCTGCAATCCAGGTTAAAAATGTAATGCTTATCCAAAAGGTTCATAACCCAGAATTACATATGCTGATCTGATTTCTGTGCTCTTTTCAACCACCATTATAAACACAGAAAACTATTGAAAACGAAAAAGGACTATGCAGATGTGTTCGGATCTCAGTGTGAGGCAGGACATAAATCAACTCACCTCCTGCTTTTATCTGCAGGGGATCACTCAGCCCCTGCCCAGTCAGAGCTGTGGTCCAAAGCAAAGAGCTGCACGGGGAAAGTGCAGGTGTACTCCGAACTCAGTACAAATTACACAAATGTAGGTAATCTAAACAGTAAATATTAAGGAGGCAGCTTAAGAAGCTCTCTGGCTCCCTGGAGAGGGGCAGGATCAGTGAGAGCTGGTCCAGGACACGGGATGCTCTCCCTGGGGTCCGTACCCTTGCAGCTCAGAGGCTGGGTGGTGCGGTGCTGCTGTGTACCCACGGGCACCCGGCTCTGCTCGCTCTTCCTTTCCTGCAGTGGGGCTTCCCTGGATCTCAGCTATTAGGGAGAATGGAGGGACAGGGAGGAGATGAGTCCCCAGCAACTCTACAGAAGGGAACAGATGTGGGGGCAACATACATGTGCTTTTATAATCCCCGTCTTTTCTGCAATGTTTGTTCTCACATTTGAATCAACAAACAGGCTGTGACCTTGCCTGTTGATGCTTTAAATGCCCTGTTACACAGCAAGCATGGGAATGAGTTAGTCACATGGAAAGTACTTAGTCTCACATGGGCTGTTCATGTGCAGAGGGGAAAAAAAAGCCAGTCTCACAAATACAATAATCTCTGCAGGAATCTCTCTCTCTCTCCCCTTCTATAATGATGAAATACAGGCTGGATTTTTTTTTTCTTTCTTTAAGGCAGAATCGTATCACGGTTTCAAGTCATTTAAAAAACACAGAAAGATCAATACTTTATTCTTCCTAACAAGTACCGTATTAACTTGGTCACACCATCCTGCCCTTTAAGATGCCACATTTTTAGTGCACAGTGCTTACATACCTCAGCTCAGGGCTGTGGAGGAGTTTAGAAAGGAAAAACCCAAAGCCTCTGTAGGGCAGAAAACAGCCCAATCCATCTCCCCTCCCTGCTCCTTGTTCCCAGGCGAGAGGTGAGCTGCCAATGCATCTGGAATTCATGGAAATGCGAGAAAGAGGTGGGTTTGCTGGCTGCAACGCCTCGCTCCCAGAAACACGCACTCAGCACAGACTCAAGCCAAAGCCACTGCAATGTGCTCTGCAATGTGCTCTGGTACGCTCTCAGACCCTTTCCTCACTCTGCTTTACCAAATAGCCTCAGATTTCCCAATTCCCCCAGAGACAACGCACTCCTACTTTAACCTTATATCCAAGGCATGAAGCGGAGGGCTGGGGTGTACCCTGCACGTGCACTTTTGCTGCATAAATCCATCCAGAAAGCCAAGCCTGGTCTCAAGGATTTCATTCCTGTGCGGTGGCTCTGCCAGGTACCAAAGCACTGGAGGCACCCAGAAAATTCCTCCCATACTTAGGGGAACCCGCAGCAGGTGCACGGACAATGTAACCTTTCCCCAGCTGGAAAACCTTCACGAACAACTGCAGGGGTATTTATCTGGGTAGCGAGAGGATCTGGTTGTGCCTTTTGTTCCAGCTCCCGGAATAGCCTCGCGCAGCAGGACTTGGCAGCTGAGGTGCAAGTGCAGCACAGCCCTGCGGGTTGCGGGGCTTCATGGTGGGACCCAAGCCAGCTCCGTGGTCCCAGCCCTGGGGCATCGATGCTGGTTTGTCCCTTCATTTAGTTGTTGTGCCTGGCTGAGCATAACCACGAGGTTTGGAGCGGGGTACGTCCCTGCACCCTGGCCAGTGCTGTATATTGGGGTACCTCACAATTACCAGGTGAGTCCTGTGCTGTTCCTTCAGCACTTTGTCTGCTGGCGATGGATTTGTTCGCTGATCTCCCCCAGCCAGGTCACAGCCCATACCTCTGGCAGCTTCGGGCCCCGGTGATGTTATCTCTCTCACAGCCAAGCACCAACATCAATCGTCCCTGAGGGATTTCGTGGTAACCTTTCGCTTGGCTGCTGTCTCCATGCCTCATTGCTGCTGCCTGCAGGGCTCCGATTTATGACTTGTGCGTGCACGTGTCTCCCTCTGCTCCCCACCTTTCCCACCCCTGGACCTTTGGGAACACACCAGCACCTGCAGGGGGCTGGGGTGACAAGGGGAGCAGTACACCCGCAGCCTTCATCTCCATGGGACTGGAGATTTTGGTGAATTTCCCCATGGGCGTCCTTGCGGTGCCTTTATGTTTTAATCACCGAAAGAGTGACTTTCTTGGAAATTTGTAGTTTGAAAACGTCTTTATCTGTAATGCTTGGTGTTGCTTGTTCTTTCTGGACCAAAAGAGCCACAAACCCACATCAGCCATACAGCAGCTAGCACGATTCAGGGCTGCAGCGCATCAGAGAGCTGGCAGTCGCTCCTGCTTTCCCGTCCTGCCTAATGCCAGCTGGCCTGCAATGCTGATTTTTCTTCGTGTGTTAGAATATGATTTTAGGTGGGTGCAGGGCCTGCTCCTGCTCCTTGGCACGGATCCTGATGGCAGGATTACAGGTGTGGGGGATGCATGCAGGCTTTGGCTCTGTACCGGCCGGGCTCCCATGGAAGATGGGAGAACTGTTATCTGTTAGGGAAACCCAGACAGAGGCGTGTGCTCTTGCTGGAGCAGCTGGGCCAAAATTTCGCCTTGGCTCCACAAGCATTTGTTCAGAGGTCGTCTCTTTCCGCTCCAGCGCTTGGACCGCTAGTGCCACATAGCAGAATTGAGTCCCGATTGGTTTTGACAGTTCTTGAGGAGTGGCTCTGACTCTAATTTCACTTAGCAAAGGCTTCTCCCCCACACAGCCTCCTTCGAAGAGACAGATGTGTTTGAGAAATGAAAAGGGGAATCTAAGTTATTATTAGCTATGATACTCAAAGGTGACATGCAACTCCCCTTCCTCAGGATGTGTTTACAGAACATAATAGAGCAAATGCTGCAAATACACCTGGGAGCCCCGTGAAGAAAGCGTGACAATAGTTGCTCGTGGCATCCATCTATTCTCCGCACATTTGCCATTCAAGCAGAGAGAATCCAGAGGGTACCTTCTAACATCTTTTTAAAAAATCTGTCATTTTAATACAATTGCTGTAAAATTAGACTGTTTTGTGTACTGAACTTGCAGGGTACCACAAAATGAGTTCCTGAATGAGCTCATGTGAATGGGATGTCTTTCACACACGATGCTCTGCACACTCCAAGAGGGTAATGTAAATGTTAACATAAAAAGGTGTTCTACCAAATCGGAAGAAGCAAAAAAGCTCTCTTGTTCTGGGAACACGCAATGCTAATGCACACTGCAGCGAAAGGAAATTCTTGACTTTTCACAGAAGATGCGATAGTTTTCTGATTACAGGTTGGAACTGAACCCGGCTCTGACTCTCTGCTAGCTGTGTGTGATCTGTGGACACCATTGTGTCAGTCCTGGTTATTTATCGGTCAGGGCATGGTGGGTCGCTTTCTGTGTAATTACCGCTGAGCACAACATGAAGCTGTATGTGTCTTTCCCTGCTCGCAGCCCGCAGAGGTGGTACAGCTCTATTCACGCGAACAATGCTGCAATGGCTTGTTCTCTGTTAGCCAGTCCTGACATTTAACGTCGCCTTGGTGATTTTCTGGGTTCTGCAAAGTTAGCCTGAGCTTAGAAAACATTGTCTTGGAAGTGGAAAAAAATACCTTTGTGAAAAAAATACCTGGTAAAATCAGCCTTTATTCCTTCTTGTTGCTCTCTCCTGATCCAAATTTGCTTTCCAGATTCAGCTGTTAGGCAGAAGAGTTTGCTGAACAGCAGCAAATACGTTTCGGTCTATGAATTGTTTGCAAATCCAGTGCTTTGACAATCTGTGGTGGGTGATGGGCTGCCAGAATCTCAATACTGCTCCCAGAAAAAGTGGCTACGGGCTTTAAACTAAAGAATGCTATCAAACTTTAGCAAGTGATGGATGCAGAAAGACATGTCTGTCTCAAATACAGGAAAGACATTGACTTTTGGTAGTTATTTTAGTTATACCTTGATTTATACTAGGTCCCAACAAGCTCAGAGGCTGAGCTTGGTGAACCTCAGCACTACTTCTCATACAAAGGAGCCAAAAATAATGCCTGTGCTTGAGAAGTGGTGTGGAGGAGATGATGGGACTAGGGAGAGCATCTTCTCCTTTCCTCCTCAGCAATTCCAAGGTGTCATGCCTGACTCTCAGGACACTTTCCATGTGGACCCTCCACGCTGTGCTGAGCACCACTGGCAGCTCTGAAACGGCCACGGCCAGCCCCTGCCCTGGGCTGTGGCCTCAGGTGTTGGAGGAGCTGGGCATTGCAGTCATGCCTCAGCGCTGAGGAGCAAAATCTGGGGACACAAGAAAAAATACTCCATATTTCTTTGTCTTTTAATTAATATATGTTAATTAGGGAGTTTTGGATAATGAAATCACCATGTTCTTTCCAAAAAACAGTTCCCTGTCGCTGGCCGCCTCACCAGGCCGAACTCCCCAGCTTGGAGCCTGCTTCATTTCCCAGGGAACCTTTTGTGCACGTCCTATTCACATGCATAAGCGGAAGAATAAAAATTGCTGTTAGGCTCTTTCAGGGGCTGTTAACATCTAGACCAAGCTCTCTAGCACGCTGCCAAATAAACAACAGGGCCCTTGGTAGCAGCGATGTGATTCTGTGGCTGGTCCGTGGGGATTTCACCTCAACAGGACCATTCAAATGCTATCTCCCAGCCATGTTTACGTTAATGACTGTCTCTGAAGTCCCCTCGTCTCTCCTCAGAGAATCTTATTCACTCGTTAGGCTTTTCACTTGGAACCATTCAACCTTGCTGCTTTGATTTTGTAGCAGGACAAACTCCAAGTCCTAGCAGGATAAACAAGATTGTATGGCTAATGATTTGTGAGCTTGGCCTGAATGCAATTTACTGCAGAATTTCCAGCCTCTGAGACTTTGTAACCTGCTAATCAAGCACTTTTGGCAGGGGCTGTACAGATGGAAAAGATTTCATGGCCTCTGATGGTGGGGTCATGTCACTCTCCCAAATTGCAGAAATGCTTCTTTAATGCACAGTTTAAATATCTAGCGGCAACTGTTGGAGTAAGATAGGGTTTCACCCCAGTGTGATTTCACGTGTGGGGTGTAAGGGATGCTCCTTTCTGTACTTTACAAGTTGACCGTTTGCAGCCAGAGTCCAAAGACGCCTTACAGGGGAAATGGGGCCCGTCCTTATCAAACAGCAATAACAAGCACCATTACACAGCAGTACCGGGTAATCGATGTCAGGAACTGTGACTCAGCTTCGGCTCAGGTTGGTTCCCTGGGCAGGGATCACAGGGCAACGGTGCAGTGTGTCACGTGGAGATAACCTGCTGTGGCAATCCCGCGGATTAGGCATTTCCTCAAGAGCCCGGGGTTGTGACTGTGGCTCTATCGCTTCGTGTTTGACCTCGGGCATGTCGCTGTGCTTGGAAAGAGGAAATAATATTTCTTTGTGAAAAGAAGAGCCCCGAGAGTCTCCGAGTTGTTGTTTCAAACTGTGATGGGTTCCTTGCCATCCTCAGGGGCTGGGCACCCTGGTGCTGTGGCGATCCCTCTCCCGATCTTCTCCTCCTGTGAAGGTCCCACAGGTGCCAGGAGAAGCAGGCGCACACACAGCCAAATGCTGAAAATCCGGAGCCTGTCTTTTCCGCTCCTTCAGACTGCTGGAGATCTCAGGGCTGACCTGGGATCAGGGCTTTATTTGCTGAGATTGAGAAGCCAGCTCCATTTTATTGATTGCAGAGAGCCTCTCCTCTCATTCATGAGTGCACGCTGCTCCCAGGTTTCAGATGGGCTGATGAGGAAATGTCTGGTTATCCATTTCTTTGTCAGAGTCAGGAGCCCCTTCCAAACACAGCATTAGCTGACACAGGCAGACTGCTAGCTAGACAAACACTGCTCTGTGTGTCGCGTTCCAGTAAATACCTGCATTTGATTCCAAAGGGCTCCATTGATTAAAACCGGCTCTCCCCACAGACCCGGGGAACAATCGTCACAATAGGACACTGAGCCATTAAACATCGCCACACAAAAATGCTGCCGGATCCTTTCATGTTGGCGCTGTTCTTAGTATTGTTGAGATCTGGAAAATTACCCGTCAATCACTCCTTAAGCTGCTCGTGGAAGTTTTGCTGAACTCAGGGTCTGACTTTGCTGCCGAATTCATGAATATGTGCTCCTGAAAAAGAAATAAAGCCGCAGGAAGCCCGTTGTACTTACACTAGGCTGTCCCGATAGCTGTTACTGCTCGCCCACTTCAAATATACTGATGGTGGCAAATGAGATGAGACAAAAATCTCAGATTCTTTATGGCAATATTTCCTGCAGATGCCATTTTTTCAGGCTCTCCTCAGCACTTTGGGTGGATTTGCATGGTGCCCCCATTATTTAACTTGTTAACCTTTTCTTGCTAGGCCATATAGCAAATGTCTTTATAAAGCAGAAGAATAGGGTGCAGTTTCCATCAGAACAAGTGTTTGTCTAGCCTGGTATCTTCAACAGTAGTTCAGAGTGGGTGTAATGTATAGAGGAAAGTACATGAAGAAGCTGAACCGACAGCGATACCTACTTGGTATATTCTTTTAGCCTCAAGCACTTTGTGGCTGAAGCATAAATCCGCTGCATTTAAGATGGTTTTGGTCTATGAAATTGAAAACCAGAAGAAAAAGGCATCTGTCCTTGCGGTAATTGGGTTATTAAAGCTTTTATTTAGCCTGTGGCATGCATAGCACATATGGAACCTAGCAGAAAAGTAGTCAGAGGACATACCTGGCAAACAAAATGCCTTTGGGATAAGGTGGGTTAGCTTAGCCGTCAGACCTAAGGTACTGGGCGTCTGACATTTCAGTCTTCCATACTACGATGGGTGGCTTGTAAGAGGGTTATTAGGAACCACTGGTAATGCTGAAGGAGCCTCCCACTGCAGAGCGATGCAGCGGGATTGTGGTCCTACTGCTGCACCGAGCCCAGGGCACTGCAGCCCTGCTCAGGAGAGGATAAGGCAGAAGCGTTCACAGGTCACAAAACTGGCTTGAAGGAACTCAAAAGCATCAAAGGGAATAGGGAGAGGTGGCAGAAGAGCTGTCATGGCTTTCCCACCTCCAGCACTCACGAGGAGCTGCGCAGTGCTGCAGAGCAGCTGTATGGTTAACCTTGAGATGGAAAAAGCCCCACAGCTGTTGGAATTGAGATCAAAAGGACCTATTCGCTTCAGAGACTTGAGATGTGATTTTCTGAGTTCTGAGTTAAATCCCAAAGCAGAAGCTACTTATTTCCTTGTTTAGATGTGGCCAAAAAGTTACAAGAACAGCCCCTCCTGTGGGAGTTTGGCTGTGGGACTAGGGAAAGTGGTGACTCTTGTGAGATTTCCATCATTTTGTGGAAGCATTTTGCAGATCAACTGTTACGATAATGACAGCGTAGAATCTGAACCTGACTGTCAGTCTGGATTTGGTTTCAGATCTTTCAGTCATTCTAAAATTAACTTCCCTTTCCAGCTCGCACATACGTACAGGGAAGAAAGCAGAGGAATAAAAGCCATCATAAAACGTTAGCTAACGAAGAGAACCAAGCACCTGTGATCTCACACGTATTATTTCTATTTTCAAAGACGAATGCAAAGTCCATTGGGTGGAATTTAAACCCCTATCGCTGAGCTAACTGTAGGAACACGGCGTTACTATGGAAAATTCCTGATTAAAGTCTGTAAAGAATTTCCTATGCAGAGGCTGTTTATTAATAGGTACCTCAGCCTCGCATCTGACATTGACAATTCTGCCCTTTAAACGCATCGTTTTGCAAGCAGCGTGATAAAACGCCGCACCACTTTTTTTTTTTGTACAGAGAGAGATTGTCCCAGCCCTCCCCCTCGGGCTCTGCCGGCTGTAACCGCTACAGTTTGCTTTGCTAAGCACAGGAACAAAAACTGCAACCATGAAATTATTTTAACAAGACCATAAAAAAAAAAAAAAAAGAAAAAAAGAGAGACAACAACAACAATTTGCCCGAGTGATGCTTGGAAAAAAAATAAACTCCTCTCTCTAAACTAATTAAACTGTACTATGTGTCCTTGTGCAGTTCCTGGCGCTTTTCTGGTTCACTCAGTTTCAATAGATGCATGAGGACTGGAGCCAGCGCTCCTGAGTGACTAGCTCGGAACAAAAGCAGGTCTCCTGAGTATTCTTGAGCAGCCAGCAAACTGAGGGAAAGTTATTTTGGGTTAATCAATGTACTTCAGTTGCAATCACAGCTAGCTTCTAACAGAGGGGCCTGCAAACAAGGAATTACTGTTCTGAGCTCAGCTATGGATGGGACTGGAAAGTGTTACTGGCTAGACTGTGCTCTTCTCAATGCCTTTTTTTTTTTTTTCTTCCTTCTTTTTTCTTTTGCGTCCTGAATTTGGCTTGGCAGTTTTACGTGTCCTCTCCATTTGCATTTTCCCCCTGTTTATTTATTTATTAATTATTGGCACTGGGAGCATGGGAAATTATTGGCAGTCGCTTAAAAGTCCCCGCAGGGGAGAATTCTTACCATGTTCTAGCCAGGGCTACCGTATGGAGCTAGAGCAATTGTGGTCGGTGCTCAGTTTTCCGGCAGTAAATCCCTGATTTATGCAGGTTTATGCTGATGAGGGCTGCCAGTCAAAGTCGCTGAGGTGTGGTGAAGAAGGGGGCTGGGTGCCTTGAGTGTCCTGGAGGACAGGCAGGACGTGGGGGAAGCTTTTGGCATCAGGCTCTCAGCTAAATTTAATAGCCCATACTCGTGTGTGTAGATGCAAAATGACTTCTTTTGGAAATCGCCTCTCCTCTTGAGGATCCTAAATGGTGGAAAATGGGATGCTCTGCCCCACAGCCTTTTGCAAACCTGGCCGCTGGGTAGGAGGTGTAAAGCCTGGGTGAGGGTCCCAGTGAAAGGGATGCCGGAGGGTGCTGCCTTCTGCACCAGTTTTGGGGCATCAATGTCAATGCAGTACCTAGAGCAACCTCACTGAGGTTTTCTGGCCCTGGGAGCTTTCATAGGTATTTACAGCCCTGAAAGCCATCATCTGTTAAATGGAATCCTGAATTATTGCTTCTGCTGCAGTGTTTTATTCATCCAGCCACTCCCTACCGTTCATGTGTGTGCTATTACACTACAAAAATGCCAGGCGTCCAGGCACTCAGGCTGCGCTGGAAGAACCAGTTCAATAGATCCGTATCTATTGGTTCAGGTGGAGCCAGTGCTCAGTGCAGCCCCCAAATCCAGCTCCTCTGTTGCTTTGGACTGCAGGCTCTGCTCCCCCGGCAAGGATCCTGCCCCCAGTACCAATGTTTGATTCACCCGTTCCGAACTTGGTCTGTTAAAGGGTTGAGATGCCCACACCTGCCTGAATTCATGGAGGAGTTCAGGGTTTCCGAAGCACAGGTAAAAGGTCTGTGTTACATCATCTCTTGCAATTAAAGTGTTGCTTGGACAGACACAAATCCAGGCAGCTTCCCAGACAAGCTCAGATGTTTTACATCCCATGTCCTCCAGGAAAGATATCACAGAATCATAGAATGGTTTGGATTGGAAGGGACCTTGAAGATCATCTAATTCCCACCCCACTGCCATGGGCAGGATCACCTTCCACTAGACCAGGTTGCTCAAGTATGTATTTATATTTACTAGTACAGGTAGCCTTAAAGTTTTCACTTCTTGAGGTAGCTCTTCAGGTCAACAGAATGCTGTTACTGGGGAGTTTTCTTGAATATAAACATGTTTTCTATCAGGTTTGCACAAGCCCAAACCCCGTGTTATTGTGCAACGCGGTGTCCAGCCACCTGGCCGTGCCTCCTTCCCAACCCGAGCCTCCCCAAACAGCTCAGAGGCTGTCCAGCAGTGGTTCAGCTCCCTCTGCATGGAAGAGGGGGTCCTAACCTATGGCTTCACATCCAGACACCAAAGAACCCTGGATCTAAATCCCAGTTTTGCAGCTTTATGGACCAGCACGTCATAAATACAGTGTGCAGGGTCCCGCTGACCATTGGCCTGGCCAGGATGGGGTCCCTCAGTAGGTGCATGGTCATACCAAGGACCTTCCTTCTGACTGCAGTCATGTCTGGGTGATCTCCTGCACCACAGCCACAGCACCGTGAGGCTGGCAGCGCTCAACACAAGGAGAGTTAAACCCCCAAATTTGTGTGCTGAGACTCTCATCCTCATATAGGTAACAGCACACAAACACATCGGCATCTATAAACGCTGCTTTTGTTGTCTCTCGTACTCCAAGGATGGATAGGAACTTCTGTGGGTGAGACCTTCTGTTTCAGAGACTTACAATCCATCTGCTTGGGAATTATATGTGAACATTTTCTAGTTCAGCTCCTTCTGTTAATTTCTGCTTTGAGGGGCTGTTTAAAAATGGCTTTATCTGGATTTGCTTGTGCCATGCTTGCAGGATTCTTGGGTGGAAGCCACGTCTTGGAATCCCATAACTTTCTCAGGCATGTTTTTCAGTGCTTACGGCACTCTGTCTGAGCTGTCCTTATTTTTTGGCTTTGAGATAATTATTTTTGTTATTTTTCCATCCTCTCTTTTTCCTCCAGTATCTTTTCTTAAAGCAGTTTTCCTCGAGCTTCTTTGATTAACTATATGTTCAAATACCCTGCTTTCTGGAGTTGCATTTGAACCACGATTGTAGACCCGAGTGCTAATATCAGGCTGAGGCAAAGCATCGCTCTCTGTCTTTGGTACTCGCGTTTTGTGAGGCTGCTTTCTTGAGGCCACATCTCAATCTGAAACAGAGATCTGGTGTGAAAACTTGCCTACTTAATTGCAGGTGTCTTTGAAGGCCTGTTTAAAAACATTTGAAAACTGAGTGTCACAAGAGTTGCTCTGACTCGTCACACCAAGTAACTTAGAAAAGTCTCAGTGATTGAGGGAAACTTGGTTTCTTTGCACCAGGATCAAGCTTGTGATTGCCTCTAGGCAATTTTATAGGACCAAATCTGTTCGGCCTAAAGCTCACCCCCTCAGTTTTGGGGTTTTATGCTACTCACACTGAAATACTCTCTCTGACAAGGCGGTGTCAAGCCTCAGGCACTGACAGCTCTCCGCAGGGTGCGAACCACACCAGGCCGTGCCTTCAAAGCAGCAGGAAATTCCCACAGCCCGAAACGCGGCACGCACAGGCGTGAAAGCAGACAAACGTCACGGCTGCCTGGAACAGGGGCATGAGAGAGGCGGAGAGCACAGAGCGACCGCATAGGCACTGATCCTGCCCCCTACACGAGCTCATGTCGAGCTGGCAGGAGCAGAGGAGCACGAGCACCGGCTGGGGTTTGCCGCAGGACTGGAGCAGGAGGCACCCCACCTCGCTGAGCCCCAGCTTTTCTAATTGCAATGCGCTCGCATGAAGCTTAAATAGCCAACACCAACAAAGCTCTCCTAGAGCCTCAATGCTTCCCGAACATGAAGTGTCCTTAGTAGGGTGCCAAAGCCTCCAGTGGTTTGTACAGGGTCCGGGAGGCTGTAAGGGAGTGCGCGGAGGTGCGCGTCCTGCGGCTGACCTCGCCATGCTGGCTTTTGGCAATTTAGGCCAGGTCTCTCTTTCTTCTTTATGTTGTCTTGACACAGCTGTTTGCGAGTCTTACTACAATGGGCATTTATTTTATTCCAATAAGCTCTAATTAAATTAAGCTGCTTCTACTACCAACAGGTCAAATTTCTCAACTAAAATTGACATTCACATTCTTATTGTGCCTTCCTTATTGGATTAAGTCTTGATCAAGGAAAATCATTTAGTGGGGCAGCATTCAAGGAGGGACAAAACACAATCTGCCTGTTCTCTGCTTCTGTGGTTTGAGAGGCACCGCAAACTGCAGGGGGACACAGAGCCATTTTCTGTAGTTTGCCAGCTTGCCGGCCACTGGTCAACAACATTTTTTCTGGGCTGAAAGTTGTTTGTCCATTCAGGTATATTTATTTATCGGCTTCTATGTTCTGTATCGTAGATGTTTAGGAGTTTAGCTCCTCTGTTCTTCCCAGGAATGTCCTATTTTGTTGGCAGTTTTGACAGAGGCCAAGGGGAGACCATGGCTTAACAGTAAATTTTGTTCACAAAATATAAGGGACTCACAAGATCAGAGCTGAAATACACATTATGTATGTTGCACGATGTTTATTTATGTGTATAATATATATATACATTCTGAACATTAAAGAATCAAGATTTGTTTCTGCAGCCCCCCAGTTTCTCCCTACAAAAAAGAAAGTCTTCTGGTTTAAAAAAGTGCCATGAGATCTTGCTCCTTTTTTTTTTTTTTTTTTTTTTTTTTTTAAACTGGGATGTTTGGGCTGAGTTTAAAAAAGAAATTATTTAACTTTTGATTTATGAGGCTTAAGGGTCATGTTTTTAAGCTTTTCTCTGCAGTCATGAGACCTAGGAAAAAATGAAAGCCAAGACTTTCGGTTAATGAGAAGAGTCCAGGAGTTTAGACTTCATGAAAAGTACCAAATTCCACGAGGCTTGCAGGAAAACTGCTGGTGTTGTCAGCCCCCGCTGTCCCCCAGGGAGGGTTCTTAGGAAACACTGCTTGTGCTGCTGCTTCTAATAAGTGAGGATCTTTTTGGGGGACAAAGAGAGCTGGCTTTGCACCTCCCAGGGCAGCGGTACCCCCCAGCCTTTCCGTCTCCCCATAAATGAGGTTGCGTTGCTCGCTGCAGCCTTCCAGCCCTATTTGAGGGACAGGTTCCCAGCTAGGTTATGGGCTGGCACTGGTCCAGAGATACAACTTTGTGATACCGAGGAAGGAATGTAAAGCTCTCGGCTTCCTGACAAGGTGTTTATCTGCGGGTTTCCCACAAGCCCTCTCCATCCCCTGGCTTTGAGGCAGGAGGCAGCTCTGGCGGCCCAGCTGTTTCCTGGGTGGCACTGCGGATCCTGCTCCTGCCTGCTCACCAGGACCTTGCAGACCTTTATCAGGGTTCAGTATCAGTTCTCCCGCATGGCAGCGGGAAGCGGCTGAGCAGAGGAACACCTGCACACCCAAAGGCGCCATCACCCTCGCTGCAGCATCGAGGGCTGGAGCAGGAGGCGGTGGCAGGGATGCTGATGTGACAAACGTGTCGGCACGGGCAGCTCGTCATTTCTATGGTAACGCTTCTTCTCCTCCTGTTTATGTTCCCCAGCATGTGCATGCCCAAATCTGCATTGTTCATCCCCGTCCACTTGGACAATTATACCATCCTCAGCCCTTCACGAGTTAGTCCAAAAAAACCTAAAAATGTCTAAAAATGTCCATTTTCTTGCCATGTTTTAAAGTTCTGTAACAAATGGGAAACCTGAGCGCTTGGGCCATGGGATTTCTTTGAATTATTAATCGTGGGAACAAAGGAGCAGGAGGGTTCCTCGCCAGGAACAGGGCAAGCAGAGCACGGCTTCTCCTCGGGACTGTGCAGGAGGAAAAGGTGATGGCTCTGCTACTAAGGGACTGGTTTAGCCAGCTTTTGACTGTTTTGGATACACTCAGGGATGCTGCAATGACTCAGACAAAATTGCTGCTTTGTCTGAGAGACACGTTTACTTCTCAGGGTAATGAGTTGATCTCCGCTCCGATTAGATTTCACTGCAGTCCTCGTAACCAGTGGGTGTTGGCAGGGATGGGAGTGGTGGAAGGTTTAACTCAAAGGAGAGAACAGAGAGGAACCTGCTCTGCAAAGGGATATTAAAAAAAAAAAAAAAAAAAAAAGCATTAATTGCAGCGTAAGCTGATCAAGCATAATAGCAGCCTCTTCCCACCTTCGCTTAGTCAGTTTCTGCAGCTTGAAGCAGGCAGATCTCTGGCAGCTCAGGAGCTCAGCAGGAAGCAAAGGTGATTTACAGCCCTACCAACGCCTCCCCTGCCCTCCTGCTCCTGCCATGCTGGCGGACGGCCGGGTGCTGCAGCGGGGCTCTGCCCTCCTGCCTGCCCACTGAGTGCACCCCGAGACCTCGGGGAGTTTGGGATGGGGTCGAGGTGAAGCACATGAGCAGCTCCAGTTGGCTCTGCCAGAGGGGCAGCAGCTCCAGGCTGGACGAGGAGCCCACTGCAGAAAGCCCTGGGGAATATCGGCACCGTTCCGCGTCCATTCTAAGCACGGTGATAAATTACAGCACTTGGGAGAACTTCGTCTCAGGCAAGCATGACATAAGAGTACAGCTGGGTGAATAATACCAGTGACATTTTCTACAGCAATTAATTAAACTGAAATTCCAGTTTGATCCAGTCCTCTTCAAAGGCCTTCTCCAGGCATTCCCACACAGCCGAGCAGTGCTCACACTGGTGCGGGTGGAAGCGCTGAGCTCACGCCTGCAAGAGCTTGCAGGAGGGCAAACTTTGTACGGGCTGCCCGGGAGCCTCTGCAGTGGGAAAACTCCCAGCGGTTTTATTTCTCACGTTACAGCACGGGAACGAATTCCAGCCGGATACCTGGATATCAAACAGTGATTAGAGGGTGAAAAATAAATAGCTTGTTAGATGATTTTGAATAATGGAGGAGAATGCTGCCCACTCATGGGCTGCTTCAAGCCGAGGGAGCAAGGAGCATTGCTTGCCAAGGGCTCTCGCAGCCTGTGTGCGACATCCAGCACTTCTCTGGGTGCTGGTAGATGTTTTTGTCAGCTCAGGTAGAAACAATGGTGGCTGCTCAGACCTTGTGTCAGGGCTCAGATTTTTGGTCACTGCCAACTCCCACATGGCACCTGAACAAAATCCCTTGAGCTACAGGTATTGCAGGTCCCTCTCCTCTCCCCCGAACCCTTCACGCCATGGCTGGGTGGTTCCTCCAGCACCCTCCTGGGGGACCAGGAGGTCCTTCACTCAGTGCCTCGCCACGGTGGAAGCCAAAAAGGACACAATCGCTTGCTCTGGTGCCTCCTTGGGGTCCCCTTTGGAGCCAGGGTCATTTCTAGAAGCAGCACAGGTACATGCTGCTCCTGCCATCAGCCCCACAATTAACTGATAAATAACTGCCCATAAATGCCTGGCTCTGCTTTGCGAAGGAGCCTGACACCTCCAGTAATTCCCCAATCCAGCACACATTTCTTCCTAAGGTCCTCTTTCCACCCCTCCCAGAAAACATCTGGTGACAGCACGTGGTCTCCTCTGAGCCTTCACCAGACATTTGGCCAGGGAGGTCAGCGTCCCCTTGCTGCGCTCACCACAAACAGCCAGGTCAGCTCTCCACTCGTGTGTCAGTTTAATACTTTCCACATCAACCTCCACAGCCCCGGAGAGGTCATGGCTCAGCGTGAGTCACACGGTGCTGGCTGGTGCCATCGCTTCGGGTTGGAAACGGTGTTTAGTTCCTTGGGCTGAGACACGAGTATTTCGGTCGCAGAACATGCAAGATGCAGGGATCTGTTTCCCAGCTGACCGCTCGGGCTTGAGCACACCTCACCCTGCCTTCACCCCAGGCTCTCCCTTCTCCAGGGTATCCCAGAGCCTTGGCATGCTACCCCAGTCCTACCTGTCACATCTGTGAGGCCGTAGAGAGCTTAGATCTTTTGTTTTGCCTTCCTCTTCCACTTCTTAAACCATCTCCACCCCCATCCTTTTTCCTAGAGCCTCTCTAGTGCCGCTGGGTACCTTCGAGGCTGCCTTCTCCCCTTCCACGTTCTTCCTCGAAGTCCTCCTCAGGCCAGAAGCGCACCAAAAGCCTCAGCAGCAGTTTTGCAGCTGCTGTGCTGCCCAGATACCCAGGCTGAGATGCTTTGCCTCCAGCCCAGCTGGTCCTGCTGGCAAGAAGATGTGGCAAAAATAAATAAATAAAAAAATAAAAATCTGAAAACCCATTTTGTTGTCATTTTGAAAAAACACCACAAAAGCATTCAGACCATTTCACTTGACATTTCAAACACGGCATGTTCCTTTTTTCCTGTTTTAGATTCAGGCTGACTCCTCATTTCAAAATGTTCTGGAGTTTGGTTATTGCAGAGTCCAGTGGGAAACATTTGTGTCCAGCGCCAAGCTGCCTCTTTTTAACTTTGAAAATCTCTGACAAACAAAATTACTCATTCATGTTTACAGAATTGTCAGCAAACGAAAAACTCATTTGCTCCTGTGCTCCCTTGCCTGGCCTGTCCGTGCTCACTCGCTCCTTTCACTGGCAGCTCGCAGTGCTCTCGGAGCAGACGCCCCACTGAGTGCCACGGAGCCTCTCTCATTACTGCGGCCCTTTGGGCACTGCTGCCTTACGACAACAATATTAAAGGGCTTGACTTCCCTCTGAAGTCGTTGGACACCCGGCGTAGGGTTTCCCTCTCTTTCAGGTCTCCAAAATCCTCTTTTCCGGGGCTTTACCCACCTGTGCTATGCGGCGGGGCAGCGGACAGCTTGTTAGCAGCCACCAGCAGAGATGGATGCTGACCGTGGAAAAGGCTGAGCGCCAACCTGTCAGATGGAAATGGTTTCCAATAATTCTCCAGAGGGCATTTTCTGGGAGCATGCAGTCATTTACCCGGTGGTACAGTCATTTCAGCCCGGATCTGGAACAGTACATTACCCTACCAAATCTTGCTACTGGCTCCTCTGCGCCAAGGGGAATTTCTTCTTTAGCACTTACTAAAGAGCGAATCTAGCAAGCTGTGGCTCTGAAGCTGAGTGAAAAACAAAACAAGAAGTCTTCCTAGAGCCAGGGTAGCAGAAATGATCCCCTCCTACCACAAAACACTGTTCCCCCAGCTCGGTTTTGCTGTGACTGTGCAGGCCTGGTACGACAGGAGCGCAGCGCCGTGCCATCAGCTGAGGGCACATTGCTCGTGGTAGGGGAAGCATTTTCCCTCTCCCTCTCCAAATGTTCTCCCCCAGCTGCAACCAGCCCCCCACGAGTGATTTTATGTGAAAACACAGGGGATGTGTTTATTCGCCTGCAGAGTAACAAATCTGCGACTTAATCAGGCTTCGGTTTCTTTCATTGCCCAGGGAAAGCAGCAAGCCATAAATAGCTTTTCTGGCCTTGCTCCTCACATTCTGGAGGGGATTTTTGCAAATCACTGCTTTGGTGGGCAGGTCGGTTCGAGCTGCAGTATTGCCAGCTATTGCTGCTATGGTGAAGGATCAATAGCCTTTTCCACTGTGAACGTGCCTTCCCTTTTCCTTCCCTGCTCCCCCATCCTTTTGGCTTTGGGGGCTTTGGCTGCAAGGCAGGCACTTCCTTCTGCCTGGGGAAGTTTAGCTTGGGATTTCCAGCGCAGTCTAAGGTGTACAGGTGCACAAATTAATTGATCTAAATCCTAAAACAGCTTTGAAAAATCTCTGTCAATGCTCCTTTTATTAGTGAGTGACCTAAAAGCAAAATAATTTGGGGATGACTTCAGATGCCTCATTTAATATCTAGAATATTTTAGTTCCTTTTTTGGGGGAAGCAGGAGGTGTATCACCTGCTTCTCCTTTGCATTGCCGTGCCTGCAGATGGGCAGGAGTCGTGTCAGAGGCTGGCACTGCCCTGCTGTTGCTGCACACAGCCTGGGGCAGGTCAGAGCTCCGCCAGGGCGCATCAGGATTCCCGTGGGCCGGGTCAGATGCAGAGGTGCAAAGCCGCAGGAGATGTTCGAGGCGAGGGCTGAGGCGCAAAAGCTTATTACGTGGGTACGGCCAGATAGAGGCAAGGGCGAGCTTTACTGCTCCTGACAAGGGCGTTTTGACAGCTGTGGGAGTTGGGAACTGGCAGAGCAGGTAGAACCGTGCCAGAGCTTGGGGCCGCAGTGCTGGTACTGCGCAGGGCTGAGCCAGCGCCTGCTGCCGGGAGCTCTGCCCAAAGCCACGTCCTGCCCAAACCTCTTGGCCTCTCCCCGTACCTTCCACCTTCTCGTCCATAAGCACTGCATGCGCAGGGCACGGGTGCAAGGGCATAGTCGGTGGGAGGCTCCGGAACAGGAGCAGTCTGTATAGTTCTGAACAGGTAATACTGGTGGTGTTGTGGCACAAAGCGGTTTGCTACAGGCAAGTCACAAGGCGATGTGTGTTCGGATTACTTTTCTCAGCGTGGAAAGAGAGGAAAGGCTAAAATTGAACGAAAAGCAGAAGAAATGACAAGCATGGATGTAATGTTGAGTCAAAGACTGAGTCAAAGAGGAAGGTATGGCTAGGACTGGTAGAGAAGGGGCCTCAGTATCTTCTGAAAAAAAAAAATATATATATATACATATAAGAAGAGAAAGTTCGGGGGAAAAGATGGAGAACATACATGGCTGTGTGGCATCAGAGGACAGCTGTCCTCTGCTTTGACTGTGTGCTCCCCAAAAAAGAGCCCTGCTCTGTCTGGTGCAGCTGTTGCTGGGGGTACAAGCCACAACTATCAGTCCCACAGAGTCCAGGCTTTTGGAGTAGCTCAGAAAAGTTATTGAGGAGCCAATGTTCCCCAAGGGACTATCACAACACTCTCACACTCACCAAATTCTTGTGCACGTAACACCAGATGAGGAGTGCACATAGGGATACATTTTTCGGAAGGCAACTGAGAAAAGGTGAGTTGTTTCAGTGGGGATCTGCAGTCTTTCACCGGGTTCTACAGCAACAACAGGAACTGAATCAGTCCCATCCTGCTTTGAAAGATGGGCTTTGGGAACGGGAACAGGGACAATACCAGACTAGAAATCATTACAGTTCCAGGTTGCATGCGTATGGTTTTAAGAAGGCATTCAGGTCAGCCTCCGCCCCGCAGGGAACCAAGCACACGCTGTACTGGGAAGGGAAAAGTCTGAGCCAACTATGTAATCATTCTCCACCTTAGCATTGCCCCAACATGACTAATGAGCTAGGGACAGTCTGGAGGGAATGAGGAACATGGAAGCAGCAGGAAAAAAAAAAAAAAAAAAAAAAAAAAGGTGTTTGCAACACCTCTTGTTCTGAACAAGTGCACTGAAATAATGCAGCAGTCCTTCCTGCAAAGCGGGAATAGCTCTGGGTTAAGCACTAGCTCTTTTTTTTAACTTCTCCCCCAAAATGAACAGTTTTCTTCCAGTCTTCCAGCTGAGGTGGGGAGTAGAGGAGCTGTAATTTTATGTTTCATTTTTGATCTGATCTTCCTGTCTCGTGACTTCATTTCACTTTCTGTGGCAGACCCCAGAAGTCAGAATGAACTCAGTTTCATACGCACAGCTGCTGGTTACATGCATCATGTGCTTAATACATACACATGGCCCAGATGCTCATTGCCTTGAAGACCAGATCTGAAGGAGGTAGATTTGTGTGAGCAGTCTGCAAGCCGGGGACGTGCTCTGTCTGCCAGGCATCAGTGCTCCTTCAGCGCTCCGCGTCTTTCTTCTCAAGTGGTGGATCCCACAGGTCAGGGGTGAAGATCCTCCTCGCCAGTTTTTTATAAAGTGCCTATTGACAGAGCCAGGAGGGAGGGAGAGCTTGGCTGTATTGTCAGTGACCAGAGCAAAAAAGCCCTTGCTTTCAGGAACACTAAATTAACTGCAAAATAAATAAATAAAATGAAGAGCTCTCTCTTGTTATTGTGCTGCAGGCGTCATTTATTAGATGCTGCTCTACTGCGGAGTCCTTATCTCTCCCTCCAGATAAAGTAAATCAGAACTCCCGTAGCTGACACCCTGGGAGTGTTCTCATCTGTCAGAGATTTAGCTGCCCTTTTCTTGTATGTTTTCCCAGAAAGTGATTTTTTATTTTTACTTTAACCCTCAGCATACTCATCATTCATGGCTTACACAGTCAGGAAATAAAGGGCCAAGGAGGGATGCTCCAAGGTCTTTTGTTGCCGTTGATGAACGTTTCTTTCCATCCTCAGCGAGAGGATCTCTGTCAAAGGCAGATGCTTTTGCCATGCTAAATATGCGGTGCCTTTTGCAGCGCAGCCAGGGCTCCCAGGCTGCCTGCCTTCTCCCTTCTCTTCCCCATCTACCTGCAGCAGCCAGGCTTCACCCCCTGCACTCTGTCTTAAATTTTATTCCTTTAACAGGCTTAATGATTTTTGTGCTTCTGAAACATGAATCAACTATACAAATTTCTCTTGGAGGTACTCAGGAAAAGCTGTCGTTTTTTAACTTGTGTGACTTCTCTCGTTGGGAGAATCGTGGTTACCTCGGCTAGAGACAAGGAGCAGACCCCACGTAGAGGGGTGATCCACCTCAGCCAGCAGTAGGTTTGGTGATTCATCGCCTGGTTTAAATATACTCTCCATTTTCCCTGCTGACTTACTGTGGAGATTGGGGCAAAAAAATCTACTTCAAATTAGTTAGTAACACTTAGACTAGAGTCGGACACTAGAAAATAGGTTTTCCTCTCTGCCCAGTGAATCCCTCCTTGACAGTAAGTGACTGTGCAAAAAAGGCCCTTATAGAGAGCATAGACTTCATGGAGTAACTCTGCTTTTTGGTAATATTACTTAAATACTTTGATGACCTTTCCCATCCTCCTTCCCTTGTGACTCTCTTATCTGTGCACCTCTTGGCCTTATTAAAATCGATGTCTTTCTCCAAAGCTGCTCCAGTGGTTGTCTCTCCCTTACCCAACATGCTTATGTCTTTCACAGCCTCTCTGTGAAAAGTGGCAAGGAAATAGTTGAGTTTGTGAAAAAAAAAAAGAAAAAGAAAAAAAAAGTGCCTTGTTGTACGTAGAGTTATCTTTGCGAGTAGAAAAAAACATATTTTGTTTGCCATGATGACATGGTTTTAGTCTGATTCTTTCTTTCAGCAAAGATCTTGTAAACCAAATTGTTGTATCTATTTTTACCCATTTTTAAATCTGTGAAATGGAGATGTCTTCAGGTTTTTATGCTTAATCAGAAGACTAGAAAGATCTCAAACGAGTATACACAAAGATCTCAAGCAAATTAAATTAATGTAATGTGTCGAGAAACAATCGAGTTCTGGTATAGACATTTAAAAGTGTAAATTAATGATATGTGTTTGGGTTGGTGATCAAGAAATATGAAAAATTAAATGGTGCCTAGCTCTACAACAAGTGTTATGACAGCTAAATGACATACATGAATGCAAAAAGAAGGTTTGTTTGTATACACGGTGTATACATATATGTATATGCACGTATCACTTTAAATATGAGTAGCAGTGTGTATTTCATGTGTGTGCTCTGGACTGAGATATTCTGCTCCAATTTTAGTGCAACTGAACAGTGTCAAAAAGGCTGGTTTTCATTCCCGAATCTTTCAGAGACAGATTCAAACTGCTGTTTTGTGCCCAGAAAATATTAGTCTCAGGAAATGGAGAGTCACAAAATCCAACTCCCTTTTATGGTGATTCTGATGCAGCTGTATTTAGCTTTCAGAGTTCCTTAACAATCCAAACAAAGCACCCATCACTTCAGGAGAACTTCAGAAAACAGCTCCGAAGCCTCCTAGCAACAACTGCTCAATTATCTCTGCAGGTTGGTGTTCTCGTTTCAAGCACGGGTAAAGCAATCTGTCACTAGCCTGATCGCTCGCTGCTGCAGCTCCTGGGGCAGGAGCTGACTGCTGCAACACATTTGGAAACAGAGAGCAGCCTGGCTTGAAGGTCTACAGAACCTTGGATGTATTTCAGCCCACAGTCTACGGTAGTAGATGACTCTGGGGCAAGCCACACGCACCTCAGGAACACAGCCAGAATTAAGTCAAGGCTGCACAAGAAGTAAGCCGGTGGGTTTTTAACTGACCTGATAGGTCAAACGTACCACTTTTACTATCCTGGAGAACCATCTATTAGGATGCCCAACTATAACAGTGGAAAGATAGCTTATTATTTCAGGTGATAGTAGAGGACACCCAAATTGCTCTGCTGCAAATTTATTGGGTGAATGTATCCCAGTCAACTGGGTTGAGGTGCTAGAAGATGTTTAGGTGCTTGATCACTGTTGATATCAAGACAAATTAGATTCCCAGTTCTTGTTTAGATGCCCAACTTAGTCTGTCCCCACTCCTACTTGTCAAATGTGTTCTACTCTATTGCTCATAAGATGCCAGGGATAAAAAGACTGTGAGGTACCTGTTTCAGTTGTGCATATCTATTTAGAGGAGGTGTCTGCTTTCTCTGATAGGTATAAAGTGATATAGGAGGAGATCACAAAAACACAGGTTAGATTGGACTAGCTTATAGCAGATTGGGAAGTAGCTACTCCTTACTGGTATTGTCTTGTTCCATATAATTTGCTTTATTTTTTCTTTTAAAATTATGCTTCTAGTGCTGTGCTTAAAAGATTATTTTCAGAATGTAGATTAATTACATGCAGTGCGATGGGCCTGGGGACCAACCTCAGGGATGGTGCAAGTGCACTGCAAGAGGGGACCTGCCTTCACTGTACAAAATTGTGCTGATGCTGAAGCTCAGCAAAAGTGTACGTAAACCTGTCAGCATGGTCTGGCCTGGATAATTAAGTACTAGTCGGTGAGTGCTGCTGTTACCTAGTTTAACATCAACAGCTACTAATTGTTCATTTCCACAGATTGTTGCATTAACTGTATTATGCAGCTGAATACATGGATAAAAGAGGAGGAATGTTTCAGATGCAAAAAGTCAGCATAGTCAGCTGGCTTTAACATAACCTGGAAACACAATACGGCTCAAAAATGGGACTGTGTGGCCCAGAGGATAAAGATAGACTCTTTTATCTCTGTTAGATATAGGCTAGAGCAGCAAAGTTCACCTACAGTTTTCATCACTGAACTAGTTCAGTATTATCCAGCAGGAATCTGACCTCACCAGATATCCAGTCTGTTTGGGGGATTTTGGAGATCTGCCTTTCTTGCACACTTCCACACACATTAGATCAAGGTCCACCAGCGTGAAGTGCAGAACTGGGTGTGGAGCCACCACCATCCATAGAACTGGAGGACACAAATGGGAAAACCACAAAGAGCATCTTCTGCCATTTTAGTAAGTGGACTTTACATTGCAGCAATGGAAGACTCAGTTCCGTTGCTGAAAATTTTCAGTTACTTATTGTATTTATTTTTATTGCTAGTGGCTTTTAGGGCCCCCATATTTTGTGGGGTACTGTACAAATGCAGAGGAAGAAATGGTCTAAAGAAAGAAACAGGAGAGAAGGGTCAGAATGAGCTGAAAGCTCCTCCAAGGCAGAGAGAGGCCAGCAAGGAGAGGAGAACAGGTACTACTGCAAGGGAACTGTGGTGGAGGATGCTTGAGATCCCAAGCTGTAGGACTCCACATATCAGAGATTTCACATTTCTGATACTTTCTGTGCTTCTCTCCCTTTATGTGGCACACCTGCCATTTGTTTTTTGGAATTTCAGCTGTGAGCTTCAAATTGTCTTCATCCTGCCTTTATTTTATGTACATCTAGGAGATTCTGCGCTTCTCTGAGGGCTGATGTGCCCTGGTTTAAACTGGAGCTGCCCTGAGGATTTTTTTATATTTAGTTGCTTCTTATGTGCTGCTGTCACTTGAAGCAGCCCAGAATGGCTGATACAGTATTTGCTGTGGAAATCCTTCTCTTGCCTTTCCCTGTTGCAGTGTAAGGATAAGGCTGACCTTGAGAAGGGGCCAGTGCCTTACCCAAAATCTGCCTGGGTAGCAAGGCCTTGCGGAACACCATTTCTAGCCCCTTTATGCCATCAGAGTAACACACAAGGTCTGGAGCAAGGGATAAAATTCTGTCCCACAAAATCTGTTGTCAGGAGAGCAAGGCTATCCGTTGGTGTCACTTAGAATATATAGGTATAAAAGGTCTGATTACATGCAACCTCTGTTTTTCTCCCCTCACATGTATTTGCTTGCATTTATTGTGAGTGGGGTATATTGATTTGGAGGACTTAAGAGAAAGAGTTCTTCTGCAGGAGTGATACAAATGCAAAATCACCTGGCTTCTGCCATCCCTGTGGCTCGGCATTTTAACAGTGAGCTTTCAGGAATTCCCTTCTCAGCTTTTTATACTTTTTTTAGTATCCAAGTGCTCTGAGACGACCACTGCTCCACACGCCAAGTCCTCGAGATGGTGATGGGGGGAAGCTCTACCCCCCAGCCTTCCTCTTTTTAACAGGAAGGTCAGTGGTGAAGGTTCAAGGGACAGCAAAGGACACGCACCCTCCCCAGCCCTCACATCCTGCTGGGCTCTGGGCCCCAGCAAACGGGCTGGACCCTTATAAAACCATCCCTATTTCAAGCCTGTGATGCTTTTAAATCTGACAGCATGTGGGTGGGCAGCGGTGTGTCAGATGGAGCACAGTCTCACTCCCAGCTTTGTGAGCCTGCAGAATAAAGCAACGGCACAACGTTGCCTCGGCGGCGAGCAGCCTTTCCTGGAACATTTGAGCAAGGCAGCAAGGTGTTAACACAGACTGGTCTCTCTAGACTGGGTTCCTGGAAAAGCCGCTCAATTATTGATAAGGGTCGTACTGACATCACCCAAAGACAATGGGGCTCTTGCTTCCCTTCAATAATTTCTTACTCAGCAGATCTTTTGCTTACAGCTCAGCGGAATCAGCACTGCAGGCACATCAGCCGAAATACAATATGCATGCTGGAAAGGCAGACAGGCGACTGCCCAGCTCTTTTATTTGCAAACTGGAAAGGGATAAGGACACGGCAGGCCAGGCCGATTCCGCTCTGCGAAAGCCTAAATGCCATTATGGGGTTGGCACTGCCAGGCTTTCTTTTCTGCTGATAACATTTGGTCCTTGTGCTTTGTTCAGAGCTGCTCTTGAGTTCCTCCTCCCCCACTTATCACACAGGCTGGAAATGAGGATTTCCCAATAAAGGTAAAGAGAAGAGGCTGATACTAATGCTCCAGATCTAATTCAATTTAACAAGCACTATTCTAGCTCATAAAGCTGCTGCTGTTTTGTTCAAAGTATAGTGCTGACAGCTTATGCAGGGAGGAGCATTAACCCCATCAATTCCTTGTGCTAGGTCTAGTATTCCAAGAAAACTTATGCTGGAGATAAAGCTTTAAACCTAGGTGGCCCTTTAGGACATGGGACCGATGCAAACATAGGCCTACAGCATCAGCTCCGAGCCCGAAGCAAGGTGAAGTTTCAGAGGACCTCCATGAGGTTGGTTCTGACACTCATAAACCTGAGCCCATAGTGAGTTTGGACCAGAAGCTGAATTGCCACCAAAAATAAATGCATATGAAGAGTGTCTTTTTTAACGTTTGCATTTTTCAGTGATATTTCTGAGTCTTCTGCTGGCAGTTGCGATTCACCTAGCTAATGGGATCGCTAGCCGCCTGTGATGTAAGGAGCTTAATGACTGAGACTCATTAGCAAATGGAATAGATACGCTCTCTTATCAGCAGATCTGGATGTCAGGCAGGGCTTCCCATCAGTGCGAAAACATGAGACCTGTTACTTGCTGGAAATTTCACCCAGTGCCGCAAAATCAAAACCATACACCGGTGCCGTGCCTGGGGAAGGGGCAGCCTGGTGATGGAGCTTTACTTCAGCACTTCCATTTCATCTGAGGTACGTGAAGCCTCAGAAGCTCTCAAACCACCTGCTTTTCCACTTCCATTCTGTTTTCACAGCAAGCGCTGTGTGTGTGTGCGTAAGCAACCTGCTTACCGTGCAAAGGTAAACAGCCAGGTTCCATTTCCACAATTAGTCCTGTGTTAGAGAGAGATGCAAACATTGGGTTGCCAGCACTACTGCGTCACAGATGCAAACAATTTTCATCGGGGTGAAAGCCCGGATGATACCACCATGGCAACCAATTTTACATAGAAACAATAGGCCGGCTCCTTCGCTGAGATAAAGGCACACGACCACGGGATCTGGGTCCATAGTTGCACAATGTACAATGCAATCTTTGAGCATTCCTATTTTTTGTGCCTTTGTCGCTTCTTTCCTCAGAGGATCTCAGTCTGCTGCTTGCAATTCACATGCAGTAAATACTGAAGAAATGGAGCCATCACTGCGTGGCTTGCAGCAGTCAGAAAAAAGCATAGTGGATAAAGGAAGCTCTTGCCAACTTCTTTATCCTTCCAGCTACAGAACCTTTAAGCCCCATGCAGAGTAGTTAGTCCAGCTTTCCCTTGAAAATCTCCAAAAAGTGCTGCATCATGCCTCCCACGCTTCAAAACTTGTGTTCCACTGAGCCTAATTATTTCACACTCGCTACATAAATCTTTGAGCAGCCTCTTCCAAGAATATTCGTGGTGATGGCTGAAACAGAAAGTTCTGACGAGGAGTCTAACATTGGGACAATAGTTCTGGTCAAACTCACTGGAACCTAATGATGACTTATAGGAATGGGATTTTATTTGGCACCAAACAACTTCAAGCAAACTTCAAATTGCAGTGAGAACAGTGCAGTTAACATGCAGCTGACTGGGTGTACAGAAACCGCAAGAAAATGTTGAACATATTTTAAAGCATTTTAGCCAGTGCCTTTGGTGTATCTGAAATGGGATGGAAATATGCAGAATTCCACCAGATCTCCCTCTCTTGTTGCAGCCAGCATGCCCTGACCTGCGCAGAGTCAGTGGATGTAGAAATAGGAATCTTCTTTCTGCTGTTGCATGGTTATTGGGGATGGACAGTTATTTACTTTTTTTCCCCCTAATGATTACTAACCTACAGCAAATTCAGGAAGGGCATGTATCAGGTACTCCACAGCCCTTAATTCTGAGAAGGAACTTCAGCGCTATGGTATTGTTTTCCCATGTGCCATTTTAACCTGACAAGTAGTATCACTTGCCAGCAACGATGTGGCTTTATTCTGTACTTTGTATTGCAATACAAATGGAGCTGAATGCTTGTCATAGTCCTCTGGGCAGGGCTCCTTACTGCTGCAGAGTTTAATATTGAGATTGGCAGCACTAAGTTAGCTGATGTAATCCCTTCCATTACAGATATTTATGGCACGCCATATTACAATACAAAGGCAGAGCTTTAGACACTGGAAAGATGTGACAAGCCAAAAAAGCCAACCCATTCAGAACTGAGGCTGACACCGTAGGGATCTATTCCCCTCACTGTACATTCACAAAAAATTCCTTTTAATGCCATTAGCAGTATACATGAAGCAAAATTCAGGTCAGGAATAAGCAAATGGAAACTCCACTGAAACTCCACTAAAGTCACTGTTATCCACGCCACATCTGACCTTAGATCTGTCTTTAACATTAGCTGGTGACTCATGATCACCAGCACGTATTGTCCAAACTCACTCCTAGGTTTCCCCATTCTTTGGCCAAACATCACAAGCCCTGGCTGTATTGCAATGCAGGGGGAAGGAGCAGCAGAGAGGCATGTTTGTTCCTCTTTCTAGCAGCATTGCTATGCTCCTGCAGTAGCCCAGGAGCTGACACAGTGATCGGTGAGCTATTGGAAGTCAGAAGACTATGTGCAGCTGATTTATACTTTCAGAGCCCTGGGTATTTCCTTCTTGAATGTCTTGCTTGCCGTCAGCCCCCAGCTGAAAGCAAGGCTTGTCAAGCAGCTCTTTTAGAGTTGAGGGTTGAGGCTGAGTGACTCCCACCTGCTTAAGAGGCCGTTTCTTTCCTGCAGCACTCCGGCAGGAGCTGGGGCACGTTGCGCAGAATTGCCACTTGCCTTGGTTTCAATGGAGCCTCTTTGTGTGGAAGACACTGGAGAGGCTTTGCACGTAGCTGAGGAGTTTCTATTACAGACTGTCGAGGAGATATACCCCACGGTGCCTGCTGCTTGTAATTGGAAGGGAAAAAAAATCTGATAACGTGGTTTGAATGCAGTGCTGTGTTTTGGATGCAGATGAGCCCAACGTGGGTGCATCCTTCCCTGAATTTTTTGAAGTTCAAGGGAGGTCGGAGCCAAAGTGATTAACTGAACAGTATCATTTGGTGTTTACTTTTATTTGTGAAGGGAGTAGTAAAAAATTGGGTGTATGAAACAAATGTTGTTTGCTATACCATTAAATCAATTTCTTGCCTTTTGCGATGGCTTCTAAGTGCTGTTGGTAAAATAATGTTGCTTTTCCAGTATATCATGTAAAGTGATTTCAGCTGCAGTTTTTCCATTCTTGACCTCTGCACTGCTTGTATTTCAGACAGTTTTATACATTTATTGATTACCTGATGTACTATTCTAATTTCTAGGAAGTAAGAACATAGCTCTTAAATCATCCAGACTCTTTGAAATGCTTTAATTTCCTCAAGTAAATAGAGCATATTTTGCCAGGAGTCTTAAATGTATGATGCATGGATCTGAGTCCACTTTTACACAGGGCTTATACTTGCATAACGCCCTTCACTTCAGTGAAATTACTCCCGATTAGCATTCAGAATCAGGTCTGAAGTATGGGGAGGAGGGTGGGTTAATGCCATTTTTTCCTGACATTGAGTGCTTTAAAAGCACTCTGAGACTGTAAACCATTACCATTTCTCTGCAAGTGCCCTCTGAGAGGATTGGGAAGGATTGAAGGGTTTTTAACCAACAAGTCACTCCAGGTCTTTCAGAGAACAGTAGAGATGTAATTCTCGATACTGGCTATCCGGTGATTGTGTGTCTGTGGTAAGCTGGTGGTCTCACCAGGTCCAAGTGGACAAGTGTCCACACCAACCACAGCTCTTGAATTAGGTCCCTTGCTGGCAATCTGGAAAGAGGGTGAATGGAGCACGGGGCTGGTTCTTTTCCCAGCCTTTGCAAGTTTTCCTGTCAACCATATGGAAAGCATTCTATAAAAATGCTTTACAAAATTGTATTATTTGCCTCCTGCAGAATTGTCATGCTCCAGCAGCTAAACACACAGGCTGATATTCTCTGAGAACCCCGTCAAACTCCCACACTGTGGATGACTGCTGGAAGTTATAAGCACTCCCAAAATAGGGCTGGATTTTCACAGTGACAATTGAGAGCCATAACTTTCCACCAGGCAGGCTCTGTAGGTGGAAGCAACAGCAGAGACAGCAGTATCAACGCAGTCAGGGCTTTTTACCAGGATGTTATCTAACTTTATTATAGTACATATGCCATAATCCTATCAACGTATAGCCTTTTTTTACTGGATGCCTCCCGTACGTGTTTATGGGCCCACCTTTTGCCAGTGTCAGAAGAAGTCTTGGGGAGCTGAGAAAAAGACTTTGTCCTTACGGCTGCCCTAAGCTCTGGTTCAGAAAAATGTTCTTATTCAGGACAGCACTTAAGCTTTATGGACATTGCTAAATCCTCTTGGCCTCAGTGAACTGATGACTAGAAAAATAATGTTCCTGCCGGGTTTTGTTTTCCTTCCAAAGAACTGAAAATGTTACTTAGTGCTGAAACCTCCACCAACCACTCATTAGCTCAGATCTGATGTAAATATCAGAGTATTTAAATGCAAGTTAAATAACAAGAAGCTAAGCAGAGCAATATCCTCAGTCACTGTAAGCAATATCTGTTGTTCTTTTGGGACTACACGGCTAGAAAGATTGAATCAAAGAACACTTATGGGTCACATCTTTATCTGCTACACTGCTGTCTCAATCAAATAACACCAGAGCTTCATGGTGGTAGCTGCTGTTGAGATCAGAATCTGCATATAGATATTCTGTCTATCAAGTTCTGAAAGTGCTGTGATATTTCAAGTCAAAGTGCAAAGAAAGAGAGAATAAATAACACAATTTATTGCTGCAGATTATTTGTATGCCTGGGTGCTCCATTTAAAAGAATAATCTGTAAATGACTTATTATCAAGAAAAGTTATTTGTTTGCACTAATCAAGCCTTAAACTTGAAGGCATAATATGGATCTAATTATTTTTAACTAACTAATCAACATGTTTCATTCATAAGTTGGGATTTATCAATATAGCACATGAAAGGGGAGAACATATTATTATTTCAATTTAGATAATGTGCAAAAAGCTCTGTGTTTGTAATGACCTGCTTTCACTGAATATAATCAAGCTCCAAAGCTCTATTACAGGCTGGAAATAGCAGCAGCTTACTTTAATGAGATTTCTGGCTCTGGGCCCCAGCTGTTCTACGCAAGGCTCTCCCTTTGCTCTATGACCTACCAATATGTGCTGTCACCAGTAATGAGACAGGACCTATTTCCTAACATGGGGAAAGACTGGAAAGCATGAGTTCATTCTGCTGTCGGTGGAAACACACCCTCTTTCCCCTGCAAGGCAGAAGGAGGGGAACACTGCATATGCAACGTCCCCCCTCCCTTGCCAGGAGAATATAACATGAAACCCATAAGATAGAGAACTCAAAGGTGAGACTGAAACTCTCCTCTTAACTCATCGCCCTCGCACATAGCACCAGCATTCATTAGATACATGCAGAATCCGTCTCTCCCCTGTGAAGTACCCAGCAGAGGACTCCATCTGCAAGGGGAAGGAGGAACAGTAGCGGCCTTAGACTCTGAATTTTATGGATTTTGTGGAATTATGCTCATCTCAGAGCTGTACTGGGAATGTGCCAGGAGCCAAAGAGCTGCACTTAATTTGCCTAAAATGGAGCAGATTACCACTGCTCTCCTTTGTAATAATGGAGCTGCAGCCTGGAGACTCCAGATTTCAGCCAGCAGCACTGCACAGCGAGCTGGGTGGCCGGGCTGGGTCCTGCGGGGCTGCCTTACGGTGTGCGGTGGCTCCAGGGGGGAAGAGAGACCCCTTCCTTTTGGGTCACTCTGGGTTGGACTCTTAATACTATTTTCCTTACTCTTTATATTACAATAGCCCCTACTTTTCAGAAGTGGGGGAAAATTCTGTTCTTGAAAGTGTTTGATTAGTTACCATTTGTATTATTAGTGCTATTTTTATCCTTAAGCTGTCACTTGCAATCATTACCACTTCACACATGAATCTGTGCTTTTTAGGACAAAAAGACACTTTTTTTTTTCTTTTTTTCCCTGAATAGCATTGTTAAGTATTTCAGGAATCAGAAATCCACAAACTATTTCTGTGCCCTGAATACAAACCTCTTTGGAAAAAGCTGATGAACATTTTAGTCAGAAAATTGGAAAGTGTGTGCTTAATGCACTTTGAAATTAAATGATTTGGTGCTTTTCAATTTGTCTTTTTGCCCTTCCCAAATACCCAAAGGCACTAGCCCACTTTGTAAATGAATAGGCTATGAAATCTTATTTTGAGAAATGAAGGTGTCACAGAGTTGCTGTAAAAATTATACTCAGCACCAGTGCACTTTGTAAGCCCTGACTAATTGGCCCTTGCAACTACCCTAATGCATTCTTCCTTTATTAATAGGAATTAAGTAGCCAGTTATTTTATTTTAGAAGTGAAAAAACAACAACAACAAAACCAACAAAGAGATTAGAAGCTAAGTCTCCTTCATATGAGCAGCTCCTTTCCCAGTAAAGCTACTGCTCTGCTCCTGCCACCAGACACCTCTCCTGCTCCCATAAATTTGGGAGAGGGCACCCTGGCTGTGCCTGGGGCCCTGCCTATGGGTCAGCGGTGGTTGTGACACACCACCCGGTCTTGAAAGGGGCTTGGGGCAGCCCTCGGCGTGCAGACCAGGCACCAGAGAGGTGTCTGCCTCTTGCTTCCCCCTGGGCTCAATGCCGGGATGCAGTTGTGATTAACATTTAGGAACTTTCAGCTTCAGAAATCCCATTTTAGCTCCATGATATCAAAGTCCTCTGCAAAAGCCCATGGTGGGCAGACAGATACCCTCCTTGTCTCCTTTTTTCCTCCTACAATTTCAGAACGAAAATTAGCTTTCAGATATGCATTTTAAACCTCTCTTTCTGTAGCAAACTTTTTGTCCAGCTTAAGGGAGTAGTGTTCTTGAGTGAAAAAAAAAAGAATTTTCAAAGGCCACATCACCAGATGCTGAAGTACAGCAATAAGAACACCACTGCTGTCACAACACTATTTCCTCTTTTAAATTATTTATGTATTTATTGTATTTTACATGAGTCGTGGAGGCTGGAGGCATGTTTGCAGAGTCAGGTCATTCTAAAGTACATTCCATACAAAGAATAGGGCTGGAAAGTATAGTTGTATATAATATTGTTCATTAATATTACATAATTACCACACAGAATAGTTCTCTGGGCAGTGATAAGGATTTTCTTCATAAAGAATAAAGACTCCAAGGCAATATATACCATTAAGGGGTTGCTTAATGTATGAGGAGGGTATATCAGTAGTATACGTGGTACCTTCATCCAGATGCAGAAATATGACAAAGCCAGCTTAGCCAAATGAAGCTATTAGCATGTATAATGTGTTTTACACAAGACTTAAATGGTTTACTGGGTTTATAAAATCATACTTTGATATTGCAGTGACCAAGCTGAGATATGATCTAGCAAACATCAATTGCAGCTGCATCAGCACAAAAATGAGCAGTTGGATTTTCTCTGAGGCCTAGAGAATTTCTCTGAGGCCTCAGTCTTTGAAAATTGCCCTGAAATAAAAATTTTCTTTATGTGCAGGCTAATATTAGCTACTGACAGCCTGCTTGGAGTTTTTAGCTCAGTCTTTCTGGAGCGATTGTTGAGGATAAAATGTTGATGCAGCTTTTTGGGTCTGTTGGTTATCTTTATTACCATTGAACACAAGCAAGTTCTGTGTCTTGTGTGATACATTAGATCTAAGGTAATGTGGAGGAACACCTGCGTGACTAATAATACCATAAATGATTCCTCTACATTTTATTACAGCACAGTACACTCATCCTAAAGTCTTTATTCTGTAAGTGTAGTGTTAATTTTGACTTTTGATTTAATTCAGTAAATTGTGTCCCTGTGATGTAGTGTTGTATGGACAAGACAGACCAATGTATATTAATACAGAACTGGAGATGTGGACATCCTGAGAGGGCTTTTGGCATTCAAGAAAACATCAGGCCTTGCTGCAGCTTTTGCTGCACAAGATCCAGCTGATAATTCTGTTTCTAGAAAAGGGATTCTTTCTTTCTCTTTCTGCTCCTTTTTTAATGAAGAAGACTTTAAATTAAATTTACGGCACTGAGACTTGAATTGTGTTTCCTCACCAGCAGTGTTAAGTAGGTGTCTCAGCCTGATGTTTCTGTAATGGGCAGTGTGTGCAGTGCGAACGCCTGAAGTTCACATGTTGAGTCACTGTGGGTTCACCTTTCTTTCCAGATGACACCATGACAGCTGCAATCAGCAGATGCATGAGAGTTGACACTCCTTTGATTTAAAAAAAAAAAAAGAGCTTTGCTGGCAAGGCATTTTCCATAACGAGTTCCTTCTAAGCTCTGCAACTCAATTCTCTTAGCTCAATAGAGCCCTGATTTGCTAACACTGGGGTGTATCACACACCGCACATCTACTCTCCCGGAGTCTCCCACGGCGAGCATTCTTGTTGGGGAATCCTCTCTTTCAGGTTTAGTTTATCTTTGAGCTAATTCTATGAAATTATCGTTAATGATTCCACTTGTTATGGGTCATACGATCTTTCCAAGGCTGTGTGGCCCAGCTGACAAAGTTGTTCTGTTGTGCACTGAAGATATTTACCCTTTGCTGTGTTTTATTAAGTGTATAACACTGAAAATTCAAATGGGCACTACATTAGATCCAGACAAACGATAGATACCATTATTGCTTCTGAGTAAAAGTGAGCAAATAGATTTTTCTACACCAGTTCTGCCATCCTCAGTTTTTGCTGAGACCTAAATCCCAATTGAATGTTTATCAGGCGATGTGTTACTGTCAGATTAAAAGTGGGCAAAGAAATATAATCCTTGGCAGAGACCTGTATGTTCCCACTTGTAAGGTAGTCTCCCAAGGGCTTTGGGATCCTGGAGATTGGTTGTGGGGGGAGCTTGTGTGGTGCCCCTATAGCAATCATCAGCCACAAATGCCTGATGATGCCACAGTGGCCTGGGAATCCTCTGCTGTAAGGTCACTGGAAGAGTTGCGTTGCTTCCAGAAATGAATCCATTACGTGTTGTTTGAGATTAGTGTGAGTTACCATAATGACTAAAAGTACTTCAAAGGGAAGTCAGTTTGAAAACCCTTTGAGGTGAAAAGTGTATGATACACGACAGCCAGACTGCAGGGGTCTACTTGGTAGATGTAGCAGTAAATCTGGATACTGAATTTTAGTTGTACATGAGCAATGGCTGCCAGAAAAACTTTACCCCTTCCTTTCTATTGAGAACATTTTTATTGTAGAGGTAAAGGGAAATTTAAAATTAATTTTTTTTTGATTCACATTATTTAGATGGCCAAGAATTTTGTTTTTTATTTTTTAATTATGGGTCTTATGTTTAAAATTTCACCCAAAAGTTAGGCAGAGAAGAGCAACAAAGCTCTTTACTCTGGAGAAGAAGAGGTAGAAGGGAGACTTCACTGCTCTCGCAGCACACTGAAAGGAGGTTTTAGTGCGGAGAGCATCAGTCTCTTAGGTAGCACGTGATAGAATACAAGGAAATGGTTCCAAGATATGCTAGAGGGGGTTTAGATTGGATTTTAGGAACAATTTCTTCATGAAGAAGGTGGTCAAGCATTGGAACAGGCTGCCCAGGGAAGTGGTGGAGTTTAGTGATGGGACTCGGTAGGTCAGGTTGATGGTTGGACTTGATGATGTTGAAGGCCTTTTCTAACCTAAAAGATTCTATGATAAGCTACAGGAAAGTCAGTATGTCACCTACTACATGAAAAAGCATCCATCTGACTGCAAAATTTGAGTGTATGGTTTATGATTAAAAAACAAAACAAAACAAAACAAAAACCATAAACAACAGCTTACGCTTTTAGCTATATATTGAAGTACAGCAAGAAGGAAGTTTTTAGGAATGCTTGCCACTATTTTAGCATGTCTATAACAAAAAACAACAATAATAATATCTCCATTACTCCATGGAAACTAGATCGGTTTTGCAGTTAGGCAGCTGTGAAAGACTCCCCTCTAAAGGAAGGTGGCAAATGAAATTCTAATGCTATTAATAATAAAGAATCTTAAAATGTTTGACAATTTTGTAAGATAATCATGTAGCTGACTTGATGATTAGCTTCTGCAAAACTTATGTGGCAATTCAAAAAAGACCTTTTGGTTTTCATGCATTCCAAAAAAAGCTCAGACGCATTATTTGAGACTCTCATTACATCATCAATTCATCAAAGTGGCAACTTTCTCACAGGTTGTTAAACGCAGTTATTTATAGACACTACTCATTTTCTTTAGTGATTTATTCTATGCAACTAAATGTGGTGACTGCAATCCCTTTATATTGTTCATTTTGTTGGCATTTTTTCGTCAAAGAGGTTGAATAAAATGACACAAATCCTGCTGGCAGCTGATACCATCAAAATGTCAGCTGTTAAGAAACCTCCCAGTTTTCAGCAAACCATGTTTGTCAAGCAAAGTGATTAAAGTCAGATTTTGGAAGTTCTGCTCCTATCACTCCAACCGATCTGCATCTACCCTAATGCATTGCAAGGGTGTGCCTGAAATTAAGGCCATCCACTCAGTCTTTCCCAAACTATTCATGTAATAGCAATATACTGCTGGAGCCAGGTTCATAGCTTCTTGACAGAAGTGCTTGTTAAGTCTCAACCTGATGACGATGATAATAATAACAGTATGACTAGAAAAGTACAGAAGAAACTAGTACTTATTATTAGATGGGCTCACATAGGTTGCAAACAGTAAACAAAAGGGGAAGTTATAACCCAGTAATTACAAGTTAACAAACAATGATGTTTTCATGATATGTAAAGAAGTCCATTTTCACATGTGGAAACAAGGTATAAATGACTGCAAAGAAAAAAGATCATTTAATAAAATGCTTGAGATGTACTGGGTTTGGTAAAAATGTCTGTACCATCCAAACTCACAAGCAGGTGACTGAGCAAGTTGGAAGGAGTCTTGGAGAAAGTAGTAGTGAGCACCCCACTACTAAATGAAAAAATGTCAGGACCGTTTCTATTCTATGTTGATTTTTCTAATGGTATATCTACATGTAGCTATTTTAATTTGTAGATGTGCGAAAAGGGCACCCATCTCTAGAAATGAACTATTTTACAGAACTGATATGTAGTAGACAAAAGTTTTGATGGCTGCACTTGAATAATCGCCATTCCTGTGCAAGAATTAATTTTAAAGAAAACAAGGCATGTCAGTTTTGGACCTATGATTGTGCCCATAGAAGCCAATCAGATGTGCAATGGATGGTGTTATCCCTATGGTAACCGCAGTTGAAAACTGGAATTTCACTATGTATTCTTGGCAGGCAGAAACAATCAAGACCATTGGTTTTATACAGATTTGCTAAGCAAGGTGAAGTAATAATCATTGAATATTTAGTAAATACCATAGCTGTATAAAATACATGCCAAATTGATATTTCAGACTGCACAGCTTGCTGTAATGTTTTTCAAGCACTGGAAAAGGTGGCCTAGGGAAGTAGTACGGTCCTCATCCCTGGGGGTATTTAAGAGATGTGTGGCCATGGCACTCAGGGATGTGGTTTTGTGATGGGACTCGATAGGTCAGGTTGATGGGTGGACGTGATGATTTGAAGGTCTTTTCCAGCCTAAATGATTCTGTGATTCTATGAATACACATTGACTTTCAGTCCAGAACCTCTTAAAGTAAGTCATACTCAGCCCAGTGTTGAGGAGTGTGACAAAGGGGCTTCTCTGTAGGCCCCATGCCATGCCTTCTCCTCGCCTGCCTTACACTGACATGTCTTCCTTTGGCTTCCTTCTGGTACAGTGTTGTTGTCTGTCTGTAAGGCACTTGCATTCAGTGAGAATAGTGAAGATTTAAAAGCTATCTATCTACATTTGATATAAGCTTGTTCAGTGATAACTCCAATTTATTGCATATTTATTTGCTTCTGTATGTATCTTTTACTAATTAGTTTTTTGCCTATTTTAAAATGCAACTTTCTTGGGAAATCCTTTACAATATGTGAGATAGAGTTTGAAAACAGACTTTAGAATGACCATCTCAGAAATTTTTTTTAACGTATTTTTAACGTAACTTTGTCTTCGTATCCCATTTCCACGTTTCAAAAACTAAAATAACAAGTAGAAGTCATGTTCTGTGGTACTTTCTCCAGGTCAGCAGCTCTTTGAATGCTCTTACATTATTTTACTGACTTTCCCTTCCACCTGGGAGACGGCTTGGAGGCTGCAGCCTAGGGCAGGAAAGTCTGGAGAGGGCAAGGACCAGTTGAGGGGACTCAGATCTTAACTGTAAAAAACAGGCAGCATTTCGGATGTAATTTAATGCTTAGATATTAGACACGATAACAGAGGAGGAAACAGCGTCAGCGGATATCGGAACGGCCTGGCCGGGCCCTCTCCGCCGCCAGTCCTGCAGCAGGGAGGACAGCCTGCCCTCCACAAAGATGGCCGCTCGGGGACGGGAACCTCGCTCAGCCCAAGATGGCCGCCGCGCCACCACCCACGGGATCAACGTGCCCACAACAAAGATGGCTGCTCGACCCGCGGAGTGGGCGGAGGTGGGGGGGGGGGCAGCGCCCTTACCCAAAATGGCGCCGCGAAGCCGGCGGGGCGGGGCGGGGCGGCCGGGGTTGGGGCGGGGAGGCGGGGCCGGGGGCGGGGCGGGGGCGCGCCCGGCGGCGGAGCGGAAGTGGCGCGGTGCCTCCTCCAGCTGGTTGTCATTTCGTGCGGCGGCTCGCTCCTGAGGAGACCGGGCTCGGCGGCGGCCGGGCGGGGAGCGGCGGCGGCGGCAGCAGCAGCAGCAGCAGCAGCAGCAGCAGGAGGAGAAAGGAGGAGGAGAAAGGAGGAGGGAGGCACCGGCTGCGGCACCGAGGCAGGAAGCGGCTGGGGGGGGGGGAGGGAGGGGAAGGGAAGGGAAGGAGAAAAGGGGAGGTAGAGGGGGTTAAAGGAAAAATCATAATAAGCGGCACGACGGGGCGAGCGGCAGCCGAGGACCCGTCGCGGCCAGGCTCGCCGGCTGCTGGAGCTCCTGCCGCCCGCCCGGAGCCGTGGGTGCGTGTGGCGCTGCCCTTCTGCCGTCGCCGTCCCCCCCCGGAGGCAGCGTCCCCCCGCCCGGCGCCCGGCTGGTTTACATGAGGGGGAAGGAAGCCCGCCTGGAGCCCAGAAGACGCGCAGCAGGGGAAGGACTGCTCCGAGGAGCCGCCGCCGCCGCCACCTCCGGCCCCCGAGCCCCGGTTAGTCCGCACGGCTCCCCTCTCCGCGGCACCCGGCGGCCGAGCCCCTGCCCCGAAATCTGCGGGAGAACCGCTTAAACACCTTCCATGGGGGAGAGAGGAGCCCGGCCCCCCGCCGCCTGCACCTTCCCCTCCTCGCCGGAGGCTGCTCCTCTCCTGAGGTAAAAGAAAAAAAAAAAAAAAGGAAAAAAAAAAAAAAGCCTACCCCCCCCCTGCCTACCCCGACAGCAGGACACTCGTGAGGGTGGGGGGACACCGCGGGGGGCACCCCACAGCGAGCCGGGGCCTGGCGAGCCCAGCCTGCCTGCACCCAGCCCAGCCTGCCCGGCTGGATGCGGAGACCCTGAGGGGAAAAAAAAAATCACCACGTCCACGCACATCCAGCCTGCCCGGAGGGAACCCACGGATCCGGGAGGAAGGAGGCGAGCCCGGCACCAGGAGCACCCTCCCAGCTGCGGAGAGAGAGCAAGAAAAATCGCCTTCCCCTTCCTCCCGCACAGCTTGCTGTCCCCTCCCTTCCCTTTTCCCGAACGCTGAATGCTGATTTCTGAGATGAAAATCTTCCTCCGCGGACAGCCAGGGCTCATGTGAAGGACACGCAAATATTGGATCATAAATAAGAAGCGAGTCTGGCGAGCTCAGAAACCCAGCCCAAAAGGAGCAGCATCAAGAATCCACCCTTCTCCTGCACAACTCACTCCCCACCCAACACACACAGAATACTAATTTCCTGAGATAAGATCTTACCCCTTCTAAACAACCACACGCGCGCACACACACACACACACACACACACAGTGTATATTGTTGCTACACATAATAGGTTAAACACAGCAGCACGGTAAAAAGCCTCCTCTGCAACTCACGCCTCTTTTTCACCCCTCTGAATGCTGAAATCCTGAGGTAAATTTTTTTCTTACCCACAGCAAAGACTCTTTTTGAACAGGACAAATATATATTAGATTATAGAGATGTATTAAATTATTCCAGATTTAAATCTATTTTTTTGCTGCCAAGGGGTCGGGGGACCAGACGTCATTGTATATTTTTTTTTTCCTCTTAACTCATTTATGGGCGAGTCAAGGCTGCTGAGGAGGAAAAAAACAGGATAGTTAGAATCTCTTTATCCTTATTGCCCAGAAGCTTTTTCTCTCATTGCTGTGTGTTTCGTTTAGAAAAAGGAAACCTCTTATTTTGTGAACCAAAGATTTATTTTTCCCTTTCTCCTGGCTGAAGGGAGGAAACGGGCACCAATTGACACATTTAAATAGTTGAAGAAATCTATCTTTTGCAAAAACAAAAGTCTATATCCAAATCTGAAATAAATAGCGTGGAGGGAGAAACTGGAATATCTAGCTAGAAACAGGATACTTAATAATCTCTCCTCAGAAGAGGAAGAGGTAAACACTAAACATCGACTTGTTCTTACACAGAGGATTCAAACCCTAAATATAATAAATGGGGGATTACGGGTTTGGAGTGTTAGTGCAAAACAACACTGGAAATAAGTCAGCTTTTCCAGTCAGATTTCATCCACATCTGCAGCCTCCACACCATCATCAAAATGCAACCCCCAGCCCTGCTGCTTTTATAAATAATAACACAGCTGCCAATGGCAGTAGTGCTGGGTCAGCTTGGCTCTTTCCTGCTCCAGCTGCCCATAATATTCAGGATGAGATTCTGGGGTCAGAAAAATCTAAAACTCAGCAACAGGAAAAGCAAGAGTCCCTAGAAAAACAGCAGCTTTCCCCTAGTCAAAGTCAGGAAGCAGGCATGCTCTCTGAACCTGAGAAAGCTAAAACTGAAGAAAATCAGGGTGATAATTCTTCGGAGAATGGCAATGGAAAGGAGAAAATAAGAATAGAGTCACCGGTGTTAACAGGATTTGATTATCAAGAGGCTTCGGGGCTAGGCACTTCGACACAGCCCTTGACATCCACTGCATCTTCTCTGACTGGTTTTAGTAACTGGTCTGCAGCTATCGCTCCTTCTTCCTCTACAATAATCAATGAAGATGCAAGTTTTTTTCACCAGGGAGGGGTCCCTACTGCCTCGGCTAATAATGGTGCTCTGCTGTTTCAGAATTTTCCACATCACGTCAGCCCTGGCTTTGGTGGTAGCTTTTCCCCTCAAATTGGACCCCTCTCTCAGCACCACCCTCATCACCCCCATTTTCAGCATCATCACAATCAGCATCAGCAACAGAGGAGGTCTCCTGCAAGCCCTCATCCGCCTCCATTTACACATAGAAATGCTGCTTTTAATCAGTTGCCTCATTTGGCTAATAATCTAAACAAGCCGCCTTCTCCATGGAGCAGCTACCAAAGTCCATCGCCGACACCATCTTCATGGAGCCCCGGGGGCGGTGGATATGGTGGGTGGGGTGGGTCCCAAGGTCGAGACCACCGCCGGGGACTGAACGGAGGGATAACGCCCCTGAACTCCATCTCGCCCTTAAAGAAGAATTTTGCAAGTAACCATATCCAGTTGCAGAAATATGCTCGACCCAGCTCGACCTTTGCTCCGAAATCATGGATGGAAGACAGCCTGAATAGAGCTGACAACATTTTTCCTTTTCAGGTGAGTATTCTCTGTTAACATCCATAATAAAAGTAACACGAGTGCATTAAAATACCATAGAGGGGGTGGGATGGGGATTTGAAAGCCCGGTGTGATTGTATGACTTCTGTGTTTGCAACTAAAAAAAGCCACACGGCTAACTTGAAATGTCATAGTAATTACACTCGGAGCTGTGAATCATGTGTTTCTTGTTTTTTTAATAGTAGTGGTCATATAAATGTCTATATCCCACCAGGCGTCTATAATTAGCCAGTTTCCTTCAGCTTAATATTTATACACACGAAGAAATAACCAAAGAACAAATGTAGTTGCAAGTAGCAAGTACATCTACAAAAAGGAATAAAGAAAAAAGTGCTGCCTGATGAAGTGCAAGAGATCTGAGGCCTTCTGAAGTATTTGAAAACATACCACATCTGAGAAAAGTATTAAGCGATTGTATTTTGCTTTACAGTACCATATGGACTTGTAGTGCAACAGAATTTTTGTAGCATTTTTTGGAAACTGATTTTTTTATATGGTGGTAATCAAAACATTTTGCTTTCCTGAGCGATGGCAGCAAATTCTGGGTACAGGCCATTAAATCACAACCAAAAATAGATCTGGACGAACGTCAGATGGTGGTCTCCTGTGTTTTCATATGGCCTCATCCTGATAGGAGATAGCTTGTCTGACATTTCACTCTCTCCTTCTAGGCTAACTTTTTAGGAATCTGAAAGGAACTGTAGACTGCTGAACCTCACTTGCAGTAAAAATTAAAACTCTTCACCTGACCATTAGTTAAAACTTTTTTTGTGTGTGTGTGTATATGCCTTTTGTGAAGTCCTTTAACGTGGATTCATAAGCCCAAGAATTCTTTGACACTTAGTGGGGTTTTTTAAACATCTTCAAATGAGGGCAAAAGTGAAAATTTCAAAACGACTGCAGTATTTCTAGTCATGCTGTAAGAAGCAGGGTGACCTACTTTAAAATAATTTGAGAGATCAGTAGATAAGAACTGTGCAATATGTCTCATGTTATCAACCACCCTAGAGAAATATAAATATATGTAATAATGGCACGGTGGATTCAGACATAGGAAGGGTTCGGTTCTCCTTAGTACCCTGTTCAGTTTCTGCTGGGTTTGCAGGGCCAGCCTATGCAGCCTTCAGACACCAGGGCAGCTGCTGGCACTAACTTTCCATTAGAGACCTTTTTTTTCCTGCTGCAGAGCTGCTAGCTGGTTCGGTATCAGGTAGAGCCCATGCAAATTCACAATGCATAGCAGTAATTGATGTTAATATCGGGATTTCTAATTAATATAATGAACCTGTGTCCAGCAAACCAAATTTATACACTGAAACCAGTCGAAAAAGGGACGCAGCTGGAGTCAGTCTTTTTTCAGCCTCACTGCAGCAATACTTGGCTCGCAGTTTAATTCATTCTGTACCCTGACACGTAGCTGATGTACAGAGTGACAGAATGAGATCGAGCATGTCCTTGCTGCTGTGTGTAAGGCCCAAATGTATGTGCACCAATAGAAACATGCTTGGTCTGATATCAAGGAAATTTCAGGAAATTGACAAAGTCAACCTTGGCTTTTGGGTTATGTTCCAAACATAAAATATCAGACACGCTTATTTTGGTCGTGGTAAAGAAATAATTTTTGTGTAGCATGTTGGTATCTGTTTACTTAAATGCTGAGATAAAGCTGTACATGTCAAGACCAAGTCTGACACTTCTTCATGCCAAGAAAAGGAAAGTGTTGGAGTGAAGTGCTTTCCAGTCTGTTACTATCACTTCTGTGAAGAAAAGGGCAGGGCAGCAAAACAGGACTTCAGCACTGCAGACCTAGAAAGATGCTGATTAATTTTGAAGCCATCTTGGACGACTGCTTTTTATAACTTTTTTTTTTTTTTTGGTGCAAAATCTTCATCTGCTTTGGTTACTTGGTCCTTTGTATTTTGAAAGCATACTGGATTTTTGAATCACTGGAAACAAATGATGTAAAATTCAACCATTGATGTATTTTTTATTTTTTCTTGATTATGCTGATTATATGCTTGACTAAAAGCAGAAATAAGGAGTTTTGCTTACTGTATATTTGTGCTTATGCATATATATGTATATATTACATGTACTATCCTCCTTAATGCAATCATGTGCTGGACAAGGCTATTTTGTTACTGGAATCTTCTTAGATTCCTATTTAGGAAATAACTGAAAGCTGTCTTTGCTGCAGCAACATAATGGGGTAATTTGATACAACTATCCCTTTCATTCAATATTTATGTTTTGCTGCTTAAATCATTAACAAGTGTTGCTGCAGTCTACTGAAAATTAGTATCTTTATAAGGCAGGATGTAAACTAGCAGTTGCAGGTATTTGGGGATCACTTCCCCCCCCCCTCCCCCCCCCCCAAAAAAAAAAAGTTATCTTTACTCTAAAGCTTGGTGAAACAGAAGTCTGCGTTTGGATGGAAATCTTAGGGTAACCAAGCGTAAGTGCTAATTTCCTCTTTGGAGAGGACAACATTGCATAATGTCCCCATGAGCCACTAATGGGAACTGCTGCTCACTTCAAATACTTCTGCCCCTGGCCCTGGGACGCTTGAGACGAAATGGGCATTCCAAACGGCGCAGATAAAAGGAAAATGCTGCCTTGAGATGCTTGATAATCTTGCAATTTGGTGGTGGCCTGGTTGGTGTTTGAGAGTTGCATGCAAAACATTGTGGTGTTTGTCACAACTATTTTTCATTTGGAATCCTGTCTCGTAACACTTCAGAAGCAGCACGTCTGTAGGATCCTCATGTTGCAGAGATGGAACTTGAGGCGAGGTCAGGGAAGACTATTACCAAATCTGTTAATGAAATTAAATTTCGATACTGTGTTTTAACCACTGGGCAGCCTTCCCCCTTCAAAGATATTTTGAAAAGAGAAAAGCCATTGTTCTTTGTGTATTCATTTTAAAAGGAAATGGTCTCCAAATGAAAGAATGGTTCCTGAATAAAAATTAAAAAAAATAATAATGTGTTTTTGGATACAACAGCCTTCCCTGGGAGTTAATAAAAGAAAATATCTTGACTGTGACTGTTACATCTTACAAAGCTACAGATTTTTAAAATTATTCCTTCTATTTCCCTCCTTGCAGCACTGGCAAACTATGTGTTCAGTAATTGCATTTTACTGCAGCATTGCCCTCAAGATTGTTTTGGCTTTCCTTTTGCTATGTACTTGCACTTCCTCATGAGAGTGGAACATCCTGCCTGTTATGCAATGCATAAATCTTGCTTTGATAGGCATTTCCAGGTTTCCAGATCTCATCTTCACATGTGTGGTGCTGTTTTTTAAATCGGTCTTTGAAGGCACTAGCAGATTAAGCAATAGTGTTCAGCTTTCTGTAAAAATAATTCAAAATAATTTGCGTTTCTTCCTGGAATCAGGTTTGACGATAACTGCTCATTTCAAAGAATTTTGTACTGGAGAGCAGTTCATTATATCCACTTGTTCAAAAATGTTTTTTCCTTTCTTCTTCAGTGGCTAGTTTCCAGGTATATAACCCCTTCCAAATTCACCGAGGGGCTGTGCCAGAGGGACTTTCTCTCCCTCAGGCAGATGTGGAAGGTTTGAGAAAACACATCCGTGATTACAGACTGTGTTTTAATTCTGAGCTATACGTCATGATTTGTTTGCCCATAGAAATGGGCTGATTTAATAAGCACGTTAAGACAAACAAATTCCCAGGAATTTGGAATTAAAAAAGCCCTCTTGAATGCATTTGCCAAGCTTTCCTCTTGGAGGAATTTTGCAAGGAAATTTCTTTACCATGCCTTTTTATTTTAATATCTGTTCTTTGTTGTCGAGGAGCCTTTCCATAAGGCTGGTTGCAGAAAGTGAGGCTGCTGCTTTTGCAGAAAGTTTTGCAGGCTTTTATTCTCCTTTCTAGCAGCAGCAACTATGCTGAGGAATTTCAAGCTATCATTTTAGAGTAAATACTTGAAGCTGGATTTTTAAATGTCTGTTCACCCATTTTTCTATGACTCCATCAGCTGTGCAGTAATTAGTGTTTTGTGTGCTGTTCCCCACAGCTATTGGCCTGTGGAATTAGGAGCACTCTAATGTGGTATGACATGCACAAGTTAAGTACTGTGGAAGTTAACACTGTTCTTGTTTTATAAACTTACTACTGATGTTAATACTCCGGCTTTGGCCCTCCTGTGCGTTTTTGACCTCAGGGTTTCTTGTTAAAGAGAGCTTTTGTGAAAAGCTATTTGAATTATGTTTGTATTTTCCAAAGATTAAAAGGAGTACTCTTATTAAGCATTTTGCTTTGAAAATGAATTGCATACTTAGCAGCCCAGCACAAAGACCGAGAACACAAGATATTGTGGAAAATAATTTATAGAAGGTACATAAAAAAACTTAATATGTGGCTAAAATAGAATCAGGCACGTTACTGGAAATTTTTGTAAAGGTCTGTAATTTCTAACACTTAAAAAAAGTTCAAGTTTGACAAAACCAGAAGTGCTCCCTCCCAAAAAAGCTCCTGTGTCATCCGCCACTTAACTTTTCCAGCTTTTTCATATTGTTCCCTGGTGAAGCTATAAGAGATGCTCAGGGCAGCATCCAGCAACATCCTTTCAGGAAAAACCTGTTTACTCCAAGCCTTTAATTCACTGCAGACTGGATGGGAAGCTGGAACAGGGCCTTTGCAAGGCGGTGAGAAGGAGGAGAAGCCTACCCAGAAGTATAATCAAGTCCAAATTTGCTTTGCAATTAATAGAAAGATGTCAAACTTATGTTAGTGCCTACAATCGGCCTCTCCCAACACACTGTACTTTGCCCGTGACATCAGGCGCTTTAATTGTGGGAAATCGGTACGAGGTTTCCGAAAGTTTCAGTCTTCCTGTGCTATGATAAGGGTAGAAAATGCAGCTGTCAGTTTTCTAATTTTCATAGGTATTCTGGTTTGACAAAGATTTAAATAAATAAAGCAAGTCCCAGTTTTATAATTACACCTGCTTTGTAAATCCTGCTTAATCACCTTCAATAAATTGCCTAACTCAGAGACAGACTTTGCGTTATTGTTGATTCCTCGGTCTTCAGAGAAATCAGATTTTCTAAGATTAGGTACAGCCTTAGCTACCAGCAGGTGCTCATACATCACCAGGCTTTAGTTTTTGTACAGTTTGGGATTTTAGCATTGGTAGGCTCATCTTGGGAAGCACTGAACAGAAACTCTGAACTTCTTGAATCTTAGTTGTTCAGGTGATGATAATGCTATCGATGCGGATTAAATATAATGGGTCTGCACTTTAATTATTAAACTTAGACCTATGTTTTTTCTGATGTATAGGAGACCTTAGGTATGGGGTTTCTAAGTGCCAAGCATGATCTTCCTGTTCATCAAAACTTCATTTTTAATTTCTTTTGTGTAGGAGCACATCCTATACACTTGTACGTGCTTGGTACCACCTGCCTTTTTTTTGGAACGAATTGTCTTTGGACTTTGAAAAATAAAAACGGAATAGCACTTAAAATTCCTATTTACAAGTGGTTCCATTTTTCACAAGACCTTTAAATGTAAAATAATCTGTCTGGATGTCAGTGGGGAAAGCCCTGTGGTCAGAGAGGCGGAGTGGTTTGCCCATGCTGTGTGAATCCCACGATGGAGTTGTGACTCCAAAGTCCTGGGTTCTACCGACTATGCTTTAACAAGGAGATTGCATTGTTATGAGCACTTTACTACTTATAAATGCTTTCTAGACAGTAGGAGAACCTGAATGTTTTTTATTTTTCTGTAGACAGAGCTGGACAGGGGTTAGTTCAAAATTGGCACGTTTGCTGCTGTAGAATATTGACCATCTCGATGCTCTCCCTCAACCAGCTCTGTTAGCTGCCACCTCGTGTATTTTGTGAAAACAATGCCACTTTTTCAAAATGATGTTTAATGAGTATCTTCTAAAATATTGGATGGCATTTTAAATGTAGTCGTGTATTAAGACTGCAGAGTTTTTTTGTTTGTTTGTTTTTTTGTGGTCTTGCGTTCAACCTGATGTCTTTCTACCTCTCTTCCAGTTTCCCAAGGGTAAATCTGTGTGCCCTTTGAGCTCTCTGATAAAGCAGATTTTTAGATATACTAAAACACACTCGTGTAAAGCTAAGGTTTTGTGATCACCCTGTGTAAATAATATCATGTTGTAGTTAACATACTTTTTACTGGGGTGTATACACTTTGCTTTATTCAAGGGTATTCATTAGCCCTATATCTTTTCCTCATAACTAAATAAGTAAATAAGAGTACAATAAGCAGTCCAGCTCCAAGGAAAGCATTGTAACTTTGTGAATCAATCCATTAAAAAATCACTACTGTTATTAATTTTCTTTACAAGAAGTCTCTTGAAGAAAACATTACTTTTTTCTACTGAGCACAGCGTGACTCACTTGCTTTATAACTTGTAATTAATGTGTATCTGAGAATAGCTCTTTCCCAGATGTAGATACCAGCCAGTGATCAATATTTTGATTGTTACAGCTTTTTGATGTCATGGAATTAAATGCAGAGTTATACATGTATCCAGCAATACGGCCACCACTGCTACCATGGCTTCAGTCCTTATTTTCAGATATGTTAGATATATTATGTATTTAAGTTACACGCATGTTTTGGATATGTGTTCCTGATAGAATGTGCTGATCATCTTGGAAGTTAAGACTGGCAAAACTCACGCTACTGTTTTCAAAGCAGTCTCAGAATAAAAGGTCTTTAAATTTTACAGAACATGCTGACTTTCGCTAGTAGCATGGATCCTTTCAGTAGCATGATAGGTAGTCAGCTAAATTAGTGGAGTTCTTTTACAATAAGCAGTGTGCAAACTGCTGATTTCATTTCGGATAGTTTTTATTTAGGTCATTTATAAGAGAGACATCTTTTCGTGCGATAGATGTATACAGGTTTACTTATATGCCAAGTTCTTGAATTTACTCTGCATTCCCAGAGAGGTGGAGTGCTGCACTCATTTCAGGAACATACCCAAACTCAGTTTAACAGTTGGTAGTGGTTCCTAGCGTTGTGTTTAATGTGGTTTGCTATCTTCTAATCAGTGAGTGGAGACATGGAGGAGCAAACTGTTTCAAACAGCTGAGGAACGAGACTCATCTTCCCAAGAAATAGTAACGGATCGACATTTTGAGAGCTCTCTAGCCTATGACAGCCTTGTCAGTCACTGTGACAGGTTACTGGAACCACTGGAGAGCAGGAATCTGAATGCAGGCCGTATTTCAGGCGTGTTCTATAGACAGTCCTTCTTTTTATGTCATTGTGAATGGCTAAAGGTAGGAATACAACCAATTAATCTTTGTGTTGGTGCACAGCGCCGTGTTTTAAAGTGTCTGCAGTGTGGTTAGAAGCTTATGGGCCTTACGCTAAAAGAAGGGGAAAACTGTAAACTCCTCACCACACTGCTTCCATTGGACAATATGGTGTTCCTATCAGCTAACCACTTCAATTCAATTTTTCTTTTTCCTCCTCAAATGTTTAAGCTCTTTTCTCAATGTTAAATACTACCCATTGCGGCAAAACCCTCTGTTCGTTACTATAGCTCAATCCAGCATAACGTGGATATTTTAGAGATGGGAAACTTTCTTAGTGCTCATTCAGTGTGGCACATTCACAGCACAGTACATCAGAAGTCATTTAGCTTTGGTTTCGCCCTTTGTTTGTCTCAAACAACTGAAATGCTAAGTGCCACAAATTCAGCAGACACCTGAAACTGCTCAGTTTCTGCACCCTGTAAGGATTTTACAGCTGTTTATACGTTGGAGTTGAGGTTAATCCCACACAAAGGAACACAATGCGATACGAAAGGCAGAATGGAAAGAAAGAGTACCTTCTGAAGCATGTTGGGGTTTCAGAAAATGTTCCCATCTGTGTCTTAGGCTATTTTTGTCACTTTAGGAAGACTGCTGAAAATGTAGAGACTCTTCCAGTATCCATTCCTCAGTTATACAGCTGCTGGATCCCAGTGGGTCCAGCATGCAGACCACAGGACTCAGTTCTCCTCAGGTATTTTAGTGTAACTGAAGTTTGAAAAATTCAGGGACTAGTAATGTATAAACCAAAACAATAAACTAAGTATTCCCAGAATATCACCATATTACTAAGAAACCAGCAGGAAACTTGTGAAACTAAATAATCCAAATGCTTGCAATAGTTTCTCTAAGATGCATCAATGTAATATAGATGGCCAAGGAAATAAATGCTGTGGAGAGACAGGGCCACGCTATGCTTTTCATAGCAAATTTCATTTTGGTCTAGACTAATAAAGTAAATGGTTCCCAATTCTGATCTTTCTGATGCTATTTGAAATGCAGCACATCCGGGTAGAAATACTTCGCCAGTTCTGTGTCAGTAATACACTGTTCCAAGGAAAGGAAAACTGTCAGAAAATTTAGTTAGAAAACAGGATTTTTTAGCAGTCGGCATGTAACTTACAAACTTGGAAATGGATCAGGACTCTACGAGCTAGTGGATTCCTGCTCTTAAAATAGTATTAAGTGGTTAAAGTCCAAGATGACTGATCGTTGTCTGATATAAAGAATGCCTCTTGCAGCACTGCCATCGATACTGCTTTAGCACTCCATTACTGGCGGTAGGGGACATTGTGGCGTTCAGCTCTGTATCAGAGGGGCATTACCTTTCTGAATTCACTAGTTTGAAACATGATCAAATCTGGATCTGTTTGCTTTGGAGAAGTTTCAGCTTCACAGCTAGAGTTAAGGACAAAAAATGCATTTTCACTGCATTAATAATGATAGTTGCAGAGAAGCAGGTTAGACCAACTAATGTTGTAATCTCCTGCCTTCTTATGTCAACAGATACTTTCCATGCTTGATCTCAGTTCAGAGATGAATCTCATAAAACATGCATGAAATAAAACCTTTGGAAACAATATTAGAGTTCTTGGACTCAGAAATATTAAATGTGAGGTTGATTAATATATAAAATTCCATGTAGGTGTTTCTACAGATCTCCAAATCAATAAATAAATGGATAACAGGGATAGGTGAATAATAATGTGAATGGGAGATTTTTTGCTTCCATTAGTGACCTTTGGTGATACCGTAAAAATTTCAAAGTTTGGTTATTCTGAATTTACTAATTAAAATGAAGTGCCAGGATATTTTGTGTTACATTAATATAACATCAAATTTGCAAGATGTAGAATGTGGTGTTCTAGTTGGGAAAGCCTGAGACATATCTGTCTTTGGTTAGTATGAAGAAGAAATGTGGTAAATACACTTCAAATGGATTGATGTAATGAAATGGTTAGGTGCATGAGACATCTTGCCTCATATTTTCTGAATCCTTCAATTTGAGTAATGCTTGGAATATCAAACCTGTGAATTCAGGGAATTAAAAACCAGAGGTAACTTGTTCAAGTAGTCCGGTTTACTAGGTGGCACTACTCCTTGTGTGAAATACTTTATAATTATGCAGAATTTGATTTGACTGTGCGGAATTAGATTATTTAATTTTATTGGGTAGTAGTTTAGGTGAAGGAAAAGCTGTGTGTTTCTGGAATTCAGATTTTCTCTAGTGCACGCTGAAGTGCCTGTTTTATGACTTCTCTTTGCAACTCTCTCTCCCAGGATCTATCTTCACCTCCTAAATGTGAACTTAAATTATTTTTTAACAAAGTTTAACTGTAGAGCAAAGAAACAAAATTAAATATTGAATTGGGGTTTATTAAAGAAATCATTGGTTATGATAAATATGGGTTGGATTTATATTCAGAATATTCTAATTTTCTGTATTTGACTTCAGGGGCATATAAGCATGTGCTTTAGCTTAAGTCCGTTGTAGTGATGTAGAAAAAAACTGAAGTTTTTATGTTTTGGGTAGTTTTTTTTTTTTTTTTTTTTAAAAACACTGTGTTTCCTAAACTGTGTTTGTTTTTATTTGCTTGCAGGATCGTACAAGGACTTTCGACATGCATTCACTGGAGAATTCACTAATTGACATAATGAGAGCTGAAAATGATTCACTGAAAGGTAAATTTAGCAAGAGACTATTTCCTGCAGTAAATAATTGGGAAGACATGCTTACTTAGGATAAGAAACTTCAGTTTTGGCTAGGAAAAGTTATAATGTGCACCAAGTGCATGTGGGTCAGCTCGGGTAGGCCTCTTTTTGCAGTTGTCTCTAGATGAAGCGATTGCAGCACATGAGCACTGGAGTGTGTTTTGTCTTTATGTAAAACAATGCAAAACACAAACATAAGCTGATCTTTTGTGTAAGTTGCCAGTGTTGTTTTTAATAGATACAATGTGTGCAGCCTGTAAAAATGATCAGCTTCAGGAATCTTGAGCAGATCAGTGAGACATAACTTTCTGCTTTGTAGTGCTTTCCTGCTTGAAGTCATAGTTGTTTCAGTCCTGGGGAAGAGGGAGTTTTAAGTATGTCATTTCGAGAAGAACACTGAATATTTCTGACTTTTTAATCCCTTTACCTTTCTTTTCATTTTTGCCACCTTGAATTCAGAATTCTTTTGCCATTGGGAAAGGAAGGGGGATATGTTGAAATGACTTGCAGTTGGGACTTACCTTTTTTTTTTTTTTTTGGTCAAATGTCATATTTCTTTGAAAATACCTCAACTTACAAAATACTCAAAGCATTGTCTACATCCTTATCTAAACCTGAGTAGAAACTATTTATGGGTTAAAATTCAGAAGTTTAGTTTCTTATTCTGTAAAATGAGTAATTTACATCAGTTTGAGGGTTAATTGTGTAAGTGAAAGTAGTCAAACTCATATTTCTACTCATTTGTACTCCAAGGATTCAGTTTTGTTACCAGTCATGAGACCACTAAAAAACAAAGCTGGACTTGTGGTTTCTAAAAGTAAATTTCTTTTGATATCAAGGCCTGTGGTGTTAATGAAATCTGGCTTGTTCTAATAGTGATTTTTACTCAGAAGACCTACCTTTGATTAATTGGCAATAACTTGTTTGTTGCATTCTCTTTGGTCTGAAATGCAGTTTGCGTTTCACATCCCCAGTACTGTGCAGTAATCCAGGGTGATGAGAAATACCAAGAAATACTTTGCTATGGAAATGACAAGGGGAGCTTGATGTGGACAGAAAGTAATGCTGGATGAATTAAAAAAAAAGGAAAAAAAAAGAAACTCCCTACTTATGTGGTTGGGGTCAGGCTTTCATTAATGACAAGTAGTGAAGGCTTTTCTCTGTTTTATGTTCTGCCTGGAAATGGCAATATCCTATGCCCCAGCACTGTACACTGAACCAAATGTCAGGTGCCCTTCCTTGACTGCAGCACCTGGGATTTGCTCGGAGACCTGTTCAACTGTCTCACAGGCCCAACCCACGTTTTAGCTACTCAAATCTGGCAAGGTAGCAATCCAAGGTGACAAATAAAGTCTCCCTTTAAATTTGAATTTAACAAAGTCAGATTGATACGTATTTATATTCAGCAACTAAACCAGGGTAGTGTGATTTTTAGATTAAATGCTTTGAAAAGATTCTTTGCAATTGCAGTCTTTTATTTTTTTGAGAGCTTTCAGTGTTTTAAGAATGACGGAGTAAGTGTATCAGCAAAGAACACACACAGTTCTGATAGATGTTAATTTCCTGCTTGAGCTTGGTTGTTAATCCCCTCTGCAGAGTCATCTGTGCTTTGTCTCGCTCGGGTTTTGTGGGCATTGCATCGTACCGATCAGAACACAGAGATATCAGGCTGATTTTGTTATTGGTATTATTTCTTGAGTGCTTTATACATCTCTCTGTTTCATGCTTAATTGTTATAAAACACTAAGATGAAAATTTTAAGTGCTTACGTGAAGTACTTCATTGTTGAGAAGTCTCTTCATTTTTCAAGGGTCTCCTCAGCAAAAGCATTAAGTTTGCTTGTGGTGAAACATGCAGTACACTGAATTGGACTGCTGCTTATCTGGCATAGCAGACTTAATGCAGTAACATATTTGCTGTAATGCAGTTAGGAATGGATCTTTATTCAAGCTCGCATCTCCTGTGTTGTGGTAATGCTGCAGTGATCATCTGTAGGTAGGGCAGGATTTGCAAGGAGAAGAAATACCTTTAGTTAAACCAACTGATACTGCTGGGAAAAAATTGCAACTTGCTGGTACAAAACATATTTCAAGTCAAGTCTGAAGAAGGGCTTATGTGACCACAAACCTTTTGTGTTGCTTTTTTTCCCCATCAATATCAGTTGGTGTAAGATTATGTCTTAACAGACTCTCTCTCTTCTGTTTTCTCTCTTTGTCTTGCATCACCTTTATTTAAATTGCTTGAAAGGAATCTTTTGAAACTTTGGATCTAAAACTCTTAAAATATCACAAATTATGGTTGTCAGTTCAAAATCTTACTTTCCATTTCAAACACCTAGAGTTAGATAAGCAGATTCATATGAAGTTTTTTGTTCTGTGTTTTAACTAGGTTAACCTGTGCATATAATGCTTTTAAACTGAAGTTGGCTACTCTCATAAGGGAAAAGCTGCTGGGTTTGAGACTTTAAAAATAGCCTGGGCAAGACACTAATAAAGCATGCTGTAGAGAGCAATCTCAGAATGGCATGGAAATAATTTAGATGATCTAATAGGTCTCACTGCTATCTTCCAAGTCCTTGCGAGGCTTTAATATTGGCTTAACATGAGTTTAGTATATAACACTAATACCATCCCTTTCATGCTGTAGTGGACTTCAAGAGAAAAAGGTACTGTGTTAAAATACACCTTCAGAACAAGAGTATGGACAAGGTCACAGTTTGGAACCCACTGGCTTTTGGAACTTTAAAGAAATCCTTTTTATCTTTAAATACTATGTTCATAGTAGCAGGTTTTGGATCCTGTAAAAATTATAAGTAGGAATTCTTAAAAATTCCATTCACAATGTGTACTTCTTGACTGAGGTGATTAGCTGTCCTGGCCTTGGGTTTATTTAGGAGCCTAATAATTATGTTCTTGTGTTGTCTTGCTATATGAAATAGTGTTTCCTGCTTGAGGTTCAAAGGTAAATATTAAGTACCATTGATGTACTATATTCAATATTACCATTTAGCACTTTCAATAGGCGTTTTACCATTTTTTTCCTCATTCTAATGTATATTTTTACCCCTGTGCGAATCCTTTTCCTTTGCGGAGCAGCTGCCATTTCAATATGTTATTTTTATCCACACGAGCAAGTGTGCTGCATTCTGCATAGCCAATGACAATCTGCAGAAGCCCTTCCCTGGAGACTAATTGCATCTTCTTCACAATGTATTCAGCCTTCGTGAGCTGAGCTCGGGATCCAGAGACTGATTTTTGAATCTGGGCCTTCCAGATGGCAATTTGAGCATTACTGTAATAGTAGTAGGTTGACTAAATATTTCCTTGTTAAATGACACTGAAATGTCTTTAAATACTTTATGGCAGCAGACTGCTTTATTACTGAAGTATCCTATAGTTCAGTTCAGGATATAAGGTTGTTGCCTGGAAATTGTGCAAAATGAAATAGATTGAACCAGACCAGCAAATCCGCTTCTAGCACTGTGAAGCACTCTAAAATTGGGGTGTGAATAGCTCAGTATCTGTCTGAAAGCTGTGTGGTGAAAAATGAGACTAGAGATTCTTATGCACAAAAAGAAAGGCTTTAGAGGTAGCATAAGGTCAGAATATACATGCAGACACTGGTAGAGCAAGTCAAACAGCAGCTCTACATTTTAGAGATGAGAAAGCCAGAACGATGAGAACTGACACCCTTCAGGATTTTTCTGAGTGCCATGACATATACCTAACTGTATATTTTAAGCAATCGTCAGCCCCTTAATGTTGATTTGAAAAGTTTTTCAGATGTGAAGAAAGTAGGTGAGGATTCCACAATGAACCTTATGAAGTGTTCTTTGATCAAAGGGATGAAAACTGTTTTGACAGCATTTTCAGGGTATTGGAGAAGAAAGAGAACTAGTTGTTTCTTTTCTCGTTGTATGGATTATGCAACATGTTTGTATTAATTGAGTAAAATGGGCCATTCGGTTTCCTAAATGACCCAGAAAATCAGTGAGACTGGTGAGAATATGGCCCAATTTTTGCCAAGGGCTCAGTAACAATGGCTACGATTCTTTTTAGGTAAGTGGTCCTTTATGCTCGCACAGGACAAACTCTGAGCTATTTTAAAAGTTAAAACAATACATTTTGAGGTTTTGTTTTGTTTCCAAACCATCTTTATGTTTTCATAGCAATGAGGAAAGCTTTAAGTTGGCAGCTAAGATGAATGTTTCTTCCCTACTGTTGTTCTGTGCGAAGAGGTACGCCATCTGTTTATTGAGTCCTGGAAGGCAGAGGCCTCTGGCAGATCTGTGCATCCGCAGCCCAACACTGCAGGCGTCTTCATGGCTTCTGCTGCCCCTTGTATGGGAGCGGGTTCCACATGGGACCTGTGGTGGCCTCACCTCAGACCACACCAACAGGATCACAGTTGGTCTCGTTTGTGTGCCTTGCCTCAACAGTCTTAGCTAAGGATTACTCACTTGCAGCTTGGACATATCCACCTTACTGTAAAATGTGCAGAAACTTTCACTCGGCAGCACTGGACGCCAACAGGGTTTGCTGCAATTGTCTTTGGGATGACTTACTGTATTGGGTGTTTCTTGCTCGGGGTCTTCCTGAATTTTGTCGGCTACATTAGTAACCAGGAAAGGCTAATGGAATATTCAGACTGGAGTGCATATTAATTAAGAGTAAAACCAATTGCAACATTATTTCAGAGTGCTGCTGAACTGGATCTGGCAGCAATAACCTCCAGCCCTAGCTAATGGGGCTGTGATGGGGGAAACAGTCTAGGTGAGTTTTATTTGTAATCAGCAGCTCCCAGTCATGTTATAATCCACTATTTTCACTTGGGTTAGAATGGAAGCACTAGCATTGCTATTAAATAGGGGCGTGCTTTCTTTCCACATATACCCAATGCTCATAATTTTGGGGCAATATTCAATATTTTCATTTTTTAGTCTTTCGCTGTGCTTTCTTTTTCCAGTTCCTCTGCTGGTAGCTGAAGTGTATGTTGATTTAGGCCAGCCTTTCCAACGATGGGACTTTACCAGAGCCTTCACTTAAAAACAGCCAGCGAGGCGGTAGGGAGGCGAAATCCCCTGGGCAGCCGGAATTAGCAGAAATCTTCCATTAGTAAATATTGAGGTCAGCCCATAGATTGGCCTCTAACCTTACGCAGCAGCGATCACGATGTCCGTAAGGCTCTGGTTTTACATTTGCTGCCTATTCCCGATCTTCCAACTTTCTCATTTGCGAGATTTGTTTTTGTGCCCTGAACCAAATGCCCCTCTGTAAGAGAGGGTGAATCTGGTGGGACTACAAAGGGAAAACTTGATTTGTGAGGCAGAGCAGTGCTTCAAGCTGCCAACCCTGGGCGGGCTGCAGGCTCAGAGGCAGCCCTCAGCAGGGCCCAAGGCTTAGCAATCGGCCTGCGGGCTGGGGGCCTCTGCAGGCTGGGACCTGGGTGGCTTCTGGCAGCCCCCTTCTGGCAGCCCCCTTCTGGAGGGCTCCTGAGGTGGCCGAGTCCCAGATCGGCGAGGGGGAGTGAGGTGGGGGGTGCTGGGTGCTTTCGCCCCTCTGCCAAAGCCTTGAAATGGCTCTCGAATGGGAGCGGGCACCGGGTTTGGTGTCTGCAGTGAGCCAATGGAGTAGTGCCTGTAGGGTTTCTAATTTATGGTACTCTGAAATTGGCAGTGTTGAGGCTGATGGTAATGCAGCCACAGCCTGCCCTTCCCTTGGCAGCCCCGTGCCAGCATCGCAGCCTGCCCCGAGGCCGCACGGTGTCGTTGAGGTCAAGGCGTTCAGGATTTTTCCTTGATTATTCCTTGGCTCTGGCACGCCTTAATTCTCTGCTATCAACTGCGAAAAGCCAACCCCATTCTACTCTCTCAGAAAATACCGTACATTGCCTAATAAATAATTTAAACCATATCCATGTGCCATGATGCATATGATTTAAGGAATAAAGCAGTAGGCAGGTTACTGCTGCTTTCCTTTCTGTCTGCTATAAATCTTCATCCTACTATGAATACTGCAAAAATCCCAGGACAGGGATGCAGTATTTAAGATGTTATAATAAATGTCTTTGCAATCATCCAGAATTATTTGGGAAATGTACTGAAATGTGTGGGATTAATATTTGTTTTCAGTTACAGAACATAACTGTTGGAAGAGGTGAATTACCGTTTATAATAAATTAATTCCCCTGGATTTATTGACACTCTCAATTGTATGTATCTCAAAAGTAGTATGTAGCTTATGGTGCTACTCAGGGCTTGGGGATTTTTTCAGAATTTATTTGCTAGTGGTAACATCTGCATTTCTATAGAAGTATAGGTCTTGATGACGCAGGTGTCAAAGAATTAGATGTTTATACGTCAGTCCTTCAGGATTTTGGGGTAAGGTATTAATTCAGCTAAGCGAGAGTAACACCTCGATTTATGCTGTCAAAAAGTGAGGCATTGAGCAATGAACTAGAGGGTATTAATGTAACCACCCTTTGAGGCCAGGAAATTCCTTCCCCTGCCACCACAGAGCAGTACAAATATCCCAGGGTTTTCTGATCCTGGTCCAACTTTGAAATCAATGTGAAGATTCCTGTTAACTTCATTAGAGTATGAGGCCTATGTTGTTTTTATCCAATCTTGAAAAACATTTCTCATAAGCCCCTTGCCATGCCATCCCACCTCCGGGGTCTGCATGGAAAATTAAACACCTTTCATATTCCTTAAACAAGATGTTTCCTAGAAATGTATGTCCTGCAAGTGATGAGGCAGTTACTGATTTTTAAAACACTACAGAACATCAAAAACACTGCTAGAATTTCCAATATCTAAATCAGTGATTTCATCTTGAAAAGCGTTAAAGCCAGCAGAGTTGTGCCGAATACCATGGCAGCAGCCTTGCTATTCTGAGTAAAATCTTTTCTAAGGTTTTCTTGGTTTCTTTTTTATATTTTTGTCTTTTTTTTTTTTTTTTAGTCTTTAGTCTTCTGCCTTGTTCAATATTACTGTCCACCAAATGCTTTATTTTTTTTTTCTTTTTCGTTTCTGAATTCTTTGATAATCTCTGGCCATTCTGGATCATCTTCAAAGAAGCCTTTACTATGGAACTGTATTTCATGAGTAGTTTCTGTGCCTTGTTTTAGAAGACAGAGAGCTTGCCCTGCCTCCCTTCCCAAACTGCTGCAACTACCTGTCTTTGGTCTTTCTTCTTTGTTCACTTTTTTCCTTGATGTTGAATTGTTAGCTCTTTGAGTCCTTTGTTAGCCACGTTTTGCATACTCTCTACCATCATGTTTATCAAGTTAGAAATGGCATGAAAGCAGCAGAATGAAAAGCCTGATGTGCTTTTCCTAAATGTGAAATAAAGAAGAAAAGGGAGATATAATGAAAATGGAGATGGGTTTTAAAGAAAGCAAGCAACAAATGAGGCATAAGTATAAATGGGAACAAGACTGTAACAGCACCACACTTCAGTTCCTGTGGTCTGTTACATGCACTCTTCTAGAGAAGAAAGTCAGGTAACACCAGTTAGATGTATGGTTGTCGTTTGGGACAGGCTCTTCTGAAAGTACCTTTGCTCTTACAGAGCATGTGAGATCACTTGGATTACCTGTTAAAGGCTTGCAATTTCTGTGGCATATTTTTATTTGCAAAGAAGCAAAATTTCTGTAATACAGCTTCTTCCTCATAGCCACTAGTATGTCAGTGGTTTTCTGTTAGTGGTTTTCTGGCTAGGGTTCTGCATACCTGCAACAAATAGAATTTGGTTTCTTTGTCTTGAAAGCCTGGGTGCAAAAATAAGGGAGCTGATTCTTGAATGCTTGTCGTTTCAAGGACCTGTAACACAGAAGACCTTAGCTTGCCTGAAATACTGGCTGCGATAGTGGGGTGTTCTTGCCTGGGAGGAGCAAATTAAAAGTGCATATGCAAACAAGTACAGCATTTCCCACATTTGAGACGTCTGGTTGTGTTTCTTAAGCATTCTGAAATGCCTTTTATTGGAGGATTAAAGAGGAAAAGGTAAAACTAAGTTTTAAATACTGTTTATTTTGCTGGGAATAGAAATAGTGATTCAGATAAGTCCATGCTTAACTTTTGTGTCTAGATTTTGTTTTCTGAAGAGATATTAAGAGCCCTTAAGACTTTTTTTTCCCCATTTTTGTTTGGAATTCAAAAAAATTATTTAATTCTTTTAGGATTTATATTGTGTGTCCTAAAACCACCAGCTGCTCTACCTAAAAAATAAATTCAAAATATTTCAGTTAATTTTAGTAGCCTCCTAGGAATATCACACTAAATCACGTAATCCAGGAGCATTTTTTCCTAGTGGGCAGTCTCTGCATATACCTGAATGACTATGCAGCAGACTGAAATCTAGTTACTTAAGATATTTTGAGAGACGATTGTGATATATATAGATTTGTGTATTCTTTATTTACTTTAGTACTTAAGCATTAGGTATAACGATAAGAACCTCTGGAGAGGGAAATCTGAACATACATCTTAAAGTAGATTTATCCTTACTTGGCTTAATTTATTATTTGTTGGAGCGGAGATTGGCTACCTGTGATGCTAGGAGGTTTGGGGTTTGCTTTCAATATATGAAACAGTTGGATTTTCAGATGAGTGGTTCAGTCATTTGCATATTTCTAGATAAGCAAGAGTTGAGTGTCCTCAGAGGCACACAGAGCCGAGTTCTTTCACTTTTACTTTCTTAGGAATCCTGTCAACGGGGATCCAGCTCTGCAGTCAGATTGCATAGGTGGGAGAAAAGGATGAATTTGGCCTGTGGAATGTGGGGACACTTGTGGTAGACAAAGTATATAACACTATTCATAATAAATTAATTAATTTCCAGTTTTTTATAGTAATGTTACATAATAATATTTATCTTGGCACTAGCGTTAGTGCACAAATGGCTGGGGAGATGGAGTCAACTTTCTGAAAGCATTCTAAAAATGCCTTGGTTGTTCACGTGTGATTTTAAATTGTCGCAATAAATAGTGTTGCTGTCCGGTCCCGTATACCACTCTGAATCTAGATGGAGGAAATAAAGTGCTGACACTTTTCAAAATGCAGTTTTCTGTTAATTTTCCCCTTTGGAGTGGGGGTGGGGAAGTGTGTAGTAAAGGTTTTTTTCAAATATATTCCTGGAAAAATCAGTGTCTTGTTTACATTGTTATTGTAAAAACAAAAACTGGGGAAATGTTTTGTTGCGGAGCCTTGAGCGTGCGTGATAGTGACTTGCTTGTGTTACTGTTTCCTTATTGTTTGGGAGTGAAGTAAGAGGATGCTTAAAAAAGGAACAAAGCCGTCACGTTGCATTCCAGGCTGCCTTGTGATCATTCCTTCCACAGACAAAAATAAGTTGCTTTGAACTTCTTATTGTACTTAAGGAACGCTGGTTTTAAATCTTGCAGCATGTTAGTATATGCCAATGTAAATTGAGCTCTTGAGAGTCACATGCAGGAATCGCATTTCAAGTTATTCATTAAAGCCTGGGCATAATTCAGCCTGTTCTTTTACATAAATTGTTAGGCTGATGGTATAGGCAGATACCAGCATCTCTTGAGGGTATGCTATATATAAAGTATCCAGGAACAGTGCCTGTGAACCAAGGCCACAAATGGAAGGTTTGTGAAGTTTTTGCATCTTTTCCGTGTTTCAATAAATTCAGTAATAAGTTGTTAGAGGCTACCAATCGTTTGTTATTGTCGCTTAGTAAATAAATCCTGCCTACCAGTTTTTAGCATATGGCATCCTATTGTTTCTTTCTCGCTGTCAGAAAGTCCATCATTAGTATATATTTTGGACCCTGCTGGAAGTCACAGTTGACGTAGTTCTGTAGTGGAGAACTTGATTTGCTCTTTACTGGCGAAGTTGTGCAATGCTTTTCCTTCTCCCAGCTGTAAACTCTACCTTTAACTTGTTATTTTTGAAATGAGTATAGTAATAGCTTACATGTTCAAAAGATAAATGCTGCCAATTATTCCATATCATAAATGGGGAGAGGTAGTGAGGGAGAAGATTGGATGTTTTTGTAACTTCTTATCTATTCCCTAGAAGTCATACATGAATATAAAATAAAGCTTAGTGCCAGCAGCAGTAGGGCGGCTGTTTTTCTGAAATACACGTATAATTCAAACTAACATCCATTTTGCAGCAGGGGGTTCTGCCTCATGATTTGCTTTTCTGCTTTTGATTTTTTATCTCTGACCCTGTGGGGGTTCCTGGAGGGAAGGGAAGAAATACATTCAAATATGAGTGATATTTATGGGTTCCATTTGGATTGATTTGCTATAACCCAGTGTAGTATAATAGGAATTATGAAGAAATATCGGTACCTTATAGACAAAGTTGTAGCTACATGCAGGATTTAAAGCAAGTCTGTTTTTGAAAAGATGTCTCTGTATTATTCCGTTTGGTGGCAAAAAAAAACTTCAAAGTTACCTTTGAAGCTTCTGTATTTTTGAGCTGAGTGAGACTCGGTTTGTCACCTTTCACGAGGAGTTAAGTTGTTGTTGAAATGTGTGAAAGATCATCTTTTGAGGTTCAGCCCGCATGGCACTGTTAGTCTGGCAGACTACCTGAGAGCATCAGCTGTAAAAGGATAATAATGGTGGTGGTTTTTAAAGCTCTCACACAAACCTTAATCCTGGTGTTCTAATAGTTACCTTTTTTCTTTTTTCCCTTTTTTTTTTGAACCACGTCTAGGACTTTCTCTCCCAGTTGCCCAGCCTGGGAATTAGCTTGAGCTTCTCCCAGAGGTGGATTTGCATGCGTGCTGGGCTAGGCTGGCTGCTGGGGAAGCCTCTGGTCCTGCCTGGTGCAGTGGCAGAGAGTCCTGGTACCACCGCAGCTTCTGTCCCAAACGTAACCGCACAAGCCCCTTGGGAAGGCAGTTCTGTAGGCAGGTTAAAGCCCCGAACACTTGGAGCATATGGGACAGGTCTTGGGAACAGTAGCTTTGACTCTCATCATTCTCAGCTTCTTCCCCTGCTGCCCTCCCCATTATTTGGTGCGTAAAGTTGTCTACAACCAACCCATTCAAAGGTATTACGCTGATACTCTGTGCTATACAGCCAGGTGCTGCCTTTTTGCTTCGTAAACCCAATTGATTCAACATTATCACAGGTGAATCGTTGTTACGATCAGAAGAGCCAGCACTAGAAGGTTTTATAGGTGGCTTCTCTTTAGGGTTTGGGAATAAACGAAACTTGTTCAGCTTTTGTGTGTTGGCTGTGTTTTGTGTCAGTGACCTGGAATTGAAAATGAAGGATTCTAGTCAGACCTGTATGCCAATGCTACCAAACACCAGTGACTTCATTTCATTAGTGGTCTCAGCAGAAGTAATGGGTAAATATTTGTCTTCAAGCATCTGGTTTTACTCGAAATAAAGCACAATACTTGCCTCTACTATAGTACTCCTGTTTTTCAGCATTTGCTTGGACAGTTTGGATATAAAGTAAAGCTATATTTCTCATCACATGCATTTTTTTTTTAATATACAGTGTTTCTTTAAAAGTAAATAGCATTTTTTCTTCTATCTTTTGGCATCTCTGCTGCTTAATTTTGCAGGATCTACACCCAAAGCACTTCCGTGATTTTTACAGTGCACCCAAATGTAATCTGCTTTTCTGTTTTCATGCTGACTTTGACCCTGCTAAAAGTGTGACAAATATGCATTCTCCAGATATATAGGGGTGTTTTAATTTTTCTAAGATTATCATAGTCTCTCTTATATCCCTTTTTAGTACCTTGCTTGTGACAAAAGTTTTTAAAACGGGGATCATATTTGACAATATGGTAAAGATGTCTGTGACTGTAAGATGCGAAGTTCTGATACTGAACAAATTCACTGTCAGTTTAGACTTGCTAAAAAAAAAACCTGCTCATTATATTCTGCATTGACAGAGCTTAGACCATGCATCCATCATCTGTTTTGTTCTGCAGTCAACATAAACTATATCATGTCCTCTGGATGATTTGACAGAAGTGAGATTATGTGCTTGAACTGAGTAAAAATTTTTTGCTCATATGCCCGTCTTATGTCATGGAAACATGGCCTAATTATTTTTTCCTTAACGTTTTAGAACTAAAATCAGGGACTGCATAACAAGCAGTACTTTTACTTGACTTGACAGTCACATGCAACACTTTATGACACTATCCACTTTCTGTTGAACTGTGATCAACCCCGGCTGCCCACAGGGAGTAGTAGGGAAAAAAGATAATAAACTACCCTAGTTTGTATTTAACGGTCTTGTTCGTAGCACTGTCAAGCTTGCTACAATTTCAAAATATAGTTCAGTACAGAATGTTTTAGAAATAAGTCTGCGCTGTCGAAATGTCAAAAACGATACAGGCATAATTTAGCTTTGAGCATTCAGTTGGGCTGTTCATTCCAGGGTATTGTTATGATTATTAATACTAATTAGGGATGCTTTGTTTGGATGCTTGCTTGGTTCTCATAGTCATGGTGTGGCCTTAGCAAGTTGGGATGAGACAGAAGATCCAGATGCACCTGCTTGCTGGTCCCTTTGCTTAAAGCAGTCTGCCTCTTGAGCTGGCCTTCTTGTGTAAATCTCCCACAGTTAATGGCACAAAAGACACCTGTAAGGGCTCCCAGTCTGCAGAGTGGAAGGCAGCAGGAGCCAGTAGAGCACTAGGTGCCCAGCCTGGGCACAAACATTGCAGGACAAGCTTGTAGTAAGTTCGGAGTTCAAGAGGTTTAGGGCTCCTGCATGCATCCATGCTTCCTCAGCAGGATGTCTTCGTCACCAGGAATGGTGTACTTCATGCAGAATTGCACCTGTGGTTATGCACAACATGCTGGCAGTCTTTCTGGTGCTTCCTATAGAGAGAAAAAGCTGAACACATTTATTAGGCACATTTGTGAGGTACAAAAAAATGTTATTTTAAGAGAGAGGGAGAGGGAGATGGTCGGGAACCCATTAAGTGTCTCAGGTGAAGAGACAAAAATTTGAGAGGGTTGCTTGTTCATTAGGTTTGTTAAATAAAAGACTAAAAGCAACAGATTCTTGCAAAAATATCAGAGGCTTTTTTTCTTACGCAGAAAGGAGTGTGGCAAGGAGTGCTGAGGTGGCAGAATATATGAAGCAGCTGCTAATAGCATTTCAATTTTTGGACTGATTTTACTCCATACGTTATTAATAAACAGTTGAACTGGTTGCATAAACACTTTATATTTTTCAGGTTTTGTAAAAATAATTCTTGCTCAAATATCCTGTGAGTTTAATAAATCTGTCTTAGGCCCTTGATGCATTTATCTGAAATACTAAATAAATGGAGAACAAAAATAGATTTGAGGAATCCAGCATTGCAGTTGTCTCATTTCTCAGCATGGGATACTGAACATTAAATCTTTTTCTCCTGTTGGTAAAGTTACCTTAAGGCTTCATTTGTGTTGGAGCTAGCTGGGGTAAGATGTCTCTTAATATGAAATTATGAAAGCCAGAAACAGAACTGGTAAATCACAGTTAGCTGCCTCCCTGCGCTGCCAAGAGAGCATTCTTTTCTTTCAGTGCTGTATTACATTGTGCAAAATTAGTGGCATGTGATGAGCTCTGAATTCAATGAGCAGAGAAAGTTTGTATCTGTAGTGCACTGGGGTAGTTTGTAAGCTGTGGCTCCTGAGAGATGCTTTGAAATGTCAGATGTTGGGATTTGTGGGCTAGATGAAGCAAATGCAGAAAATAGGGAAATTAAGAAAAAAAAAAAACCTTAGTAGTTAGTTCTCAAAATCTTTTCAGTAGTATTTGGCAGTGGAAATACTTCATAGCTGGTGAAGAGCTTTTTTTTAGTTGTTGTTGTTTTCCATGCTAGGAAAGGAGAACAAAATCCTATTGTCTTGAGTGACACAGGTGGCAAAGCAGTGAGGAGCCCGCTGACCTAAATTGTGGTCACAGATCTGCAGCGAGAATCGTGTCTGTGCCGAACGCTTTGCTGCCAAGAATGGGTGTTCCAAGTGAAGGAGATGTGCGGTTTTGTTAGTAATTTAGAAACCACAGGCAAGATTTTTATGGCTTTATAGGCAGGGCTGTTTTTGAAAGTGCTTGACGTTTTCTAAAATGTGCAAATGCTTCTGAGCTCTATCAGAAAAGCTGGAAGGTTGCTGATTGCTTTCCATGAAAGACAAGTTTCTTCAAACTTTCTACTTTGAGGACTGAATGAGTGTCTTGGATTTCTAAATTTATAACTACTGTGGAAAAACTATACTTGTAAAGCCCTTTAAACTTCCTCCACGAAACTAGTATCTATTTGTATGAACACTTGAGGGTATGCTCCAGTCTGAAGACTAAGGCTTCGTTATTTTTGATTCTTGATGTTAATTGCAAGCTTATCAGCAAGACATCAGAGACGTAAATGATCTTACAGATGCTAAATAATCATGAAGTAAATTAGATTGATATGATTTTTATTTTGAAAGAGGAAACTGCTTGTGTTTTGTTGTGGTTTACAAATATTTAAATGCTTAAACTCAGCCTCAGTTTTGAATGAGGAAGCAAAATAAAATGTGCGATGTGCTCAGAGTTTCTCGTAGTACTTGCCAGAAGAATCCAAGTTCTGAAAACAGTTGGCCTCCTTTCAGATACAGATTTTAATGAGATTGAAACAGAAAGAATGTGCAAGTTTGATTACAAAGTTTAACCATGCTCTGACAACAGGTACTGGAAGCCAGCATAGAAAAATGCTGTATTTACTGGTGGTAGAATTGATTTGTTTTGGAAAATGAAAAGTAGGAAGCAGGGGGGAGCTGTTGCATAATTCCAGTGAATTACAAAGTTAGTAGGAGAGATTCTGTGCTGTTGTGCATGGGCTGCGGGAGGTCTGACAGGCAGCTTTAGCGGCCCGGACGTTTTCTCCTTGACTTTAGGTTTTTCAGCTGCCAGTAATAATTTCAACCAGGATTCTATGGGTTGTACAAAACATTTGTTGCAACCTACTTTCAAAGCAGAAATAAACACAATCGTCTTCCACGTTCCTTGTGTTAGGGCTTTTCCTGGAGTTCAGATGAAGATCAGTATTAGAATATGCTTGATCTTGGCGAGGAGCAGAGCATGGGGCATTGCAGGATGAGTGTCAGCGGACCTGGTGCATGAGGAAAGATCGGTTTACTTACAGGCATACATCCAGCAGAGGAGGAAGGAATGGATACTACAAGACATGTGCAAATTAAGAACTAAAATTGTTTTCAGAAAGTCTCCTTGAGTATATTTTGTCAGCTTCAAATCAACATGCTTCCCCAAGAAGTAAGAGAGGTGGTGCAAGGAAGGCATGGTATTGCGGGTGGGAGGGGAGGCCAGCTTGTGAGCACCATCTGAAATGACCAGGTTTAGAATCACTGAGTTAGTATAAAACGAGGTCTTTTGGTCCTTATAACAATGTTTGAAAGGCTGTTTTCTTTCTCATTTAACATGCAGCAAGGACATATGGGAGAAGGCGAGGTAACAATATTCCTATTTAATTTTCTAATGTTGACAATGTCTCATGGGAGAAAAACATTAAGTTGTAACTAGAAGGCAAACTCCAAAATATAAGATTATAAAACATCAGTTTCACATAAGTTTATGTAGTTTGCATGCTGTAAATAAACATTTTTACTGAATTAGGTAGTACTCCACTATAGCGCTATGGGGGCTGAAATGATCACAGTCCTTTCAGTGGACATCATCCATATGATTTGTTATACTGCAGAGCTATGTTGCTGTTTGTGTGTATGTAATGAATGCTGGAGAAGCTTATTTTGGTTCTTTGGGTGCTGATGGTTTTCTCGACACAACATAGACTATAGTGAATATTTGTTCTGGCCTGTTAGCTTGAAGAACCAGATGCTGCAAGCATGCATGTTAACTTATCTCACAGCAGTGGGAATGCTAATGAACCTAAAAAAAGATATGTTTAGGTATGGAGAATTGCTCCCTTCCAACACTGCCTGCAGGACTGGGGTCTTAAGAGATGAAACAAATGGCATATGCATCAGTTCATTAGGGGAAAACAAAATAACATTGAAGTCTATACTCCAACATTGTTATCATAATATGAAGCGTGGTTTGCCTAGTTACACTAGTAGACCTTATAGATGATTGCTATTTTAGTCAAAGGTGTAAAAAGATTCCTGAAATTTCAAATAAAGAAAGCTGACCAAGTCTTCCGTATTTTTATTCATATAAATTCTGTGGACTGTTGATTTTATTTTATTTTTGCTTTCAACCTGTGAGCTGTTTGATTTTTGCATGGAAAATGTCTGGCTATTGGAACCGGTCAAATTTTCAGTTTTCAAGATGTTTTTTCATTTTTTAAAATGAAGTAAATGATAGTAATTTATGTTCAAAGAAAGGAAACAGAGCAGTATAAATTAACCTTAGCGATACACTACTGTGATAGATTGTAATGAACTCTGAAAAAGCAGACATACTATAGCATAGCATAGGCTATGTAAGAAAATCTGTCCTAAAACTTGTAGCACACCTCATTTATTGCTTACTTTATGTATATTTATTCCTAAAAAACTCATTAAACGAGTAAAAATCTGTTCAATTTGTTTTCTAGCTATTGAATAGTGTAACTAAAGAGAGAATTCATGGATGAGATCAGTTTGTATCCTCTATTTATGGTATTATATAGTTGCATTTATAAATTAGAGTATCATTTAAAAGTAATATTATTAATGAAATCTATGATCAAGGATTATCACAGAAGAATATTGGAGGGGAAGCATGCTTACAACATTTTCTCTTAGAATGAGTCCATTAACGAAACTCTTTTGTAACATCTAAGTAAACTTGCTTCTAGGAATGGCACAGTATTGCCTAGTTTTCAGTCTTCACTTGCGGTAAATTACAGTGGGTCTTCCTGTTCTTATCAGGATATTTTAGTTATTTACAAGTGGGTGGCTTAGGATATGTTTTGATATCAGGTGATTTAAATGTGTAATATATCTAGCTGGTAGAAGTCTTGTTTTCCCATCTGCACCATGGAAATTTTATCTGTTCCTTGTACGAATCTGTTCATTGGGAAATTATATATACGGCTTAGGTTTTAGCGTCTGCTGTTGGGAAACTCCCTACAAAGGGCTTATATTCTCTTCTGTTTTGAAATCTTTTTAAAAGAAATCTAATTAGGAATGTGGAATTTATGGAAAATAGTCCATCTGAGCATCCATTCAAAATACCTTTTTGTTTCAATTTTTCATTAGTTATAGTGCAGTTATGAAGAAGGTAGTGACCTTTTTCTCTGAAATAGTACATTTGAGTTACTAAATGATACTGAAAACTATAAGGGTCATGTAAAATTGAGAACATAACTGCTAATTAAAAGGGAAGAGTGCAAACTGTTCTACTGCCAACGCAGCAACTAGTGCATATTTATTTTTTAATTTAAACAGTGCGTGCTTTGTTCTGTTAGTATGTTTTTTTCCTTCTTTTTTTTTTTTTTTTACCCCCCCCCATTCAGGTCAGTCTTCGCTGTTTCCAATGGAAGATGGGTTCTTGGATGATGGACGTGGGGATCAGACTCTTCACAGTGGTTTAGGATCACCTCACTGCTTCTCCCATCAGAATGGAGAGAGAGTGGAACGGTATTCCCGTAAAGTCTTTGTCGGCGGACTGCCACCAGATATTGATGAAGGTATGCTCAGAAAGTCTTATTCAGAAAAGCTCCTTTTGGCTTAATGACAAAAATGTGGTGTGAAAACTTTTGTCTGTTAACTACTGAATGATTGTTTTTCAAACTCTACAGAAAAGCTTTGATGTGTAAATGGATCTTTGTATACCACCACTTTCAGTTCATGGCAAATGTGAGATTATTCAAACTAGTTTTGGCCATAGCAATATTTCGCTGCTGAAGAACAAAAGTACTTGTTATCACACATTTATCTGACTTTTACAGTATAAATGTTACAAAAAGGAGGTGCAAAAATAAACAAATATCTCCCGTTGAAACTCACAAATACATTGCAATCATTTTATAGTGACCAGAAGCTAGTAGTAGGAAAAGTATTGCTAGTAGATTTATAAAGTTTATATAAATCAGTAATTCATATTTGTAGGTCTATGTATAGTTTCTTAGATGCGATTTTTAGCAGTGATCACATCCCGTGGTAGTTTCTAATGGATGCATGGTGAAGGCCACAATTGTGAAGCTTCTTTTCACCAGAAATTTCTGTATTTTGTATGTGTCAAGTATGGTGGGATAATGGTTAAAAGAACTACAACAACTGTAAATCTGCAAAGCTGCATTTCCTTGATTACAGAATTGTTTTAATACCCACTTTTTACGTCAGGGAGAGTGACTGTGATACGCTGCAGTGTGTATTCCTGCAGCATGACAGCCTGACTTTCATGTCAAGCATAAGCACTACTTTTATCCTGTTTACCATAGCTTATGCTTTCAGCACTTAAAAGGTCAAATATAACACAGTGTTTACAAGAAGGAAAATCTTATTACATTTTTTAGGGTGGTGGTGGTTGTTTTTGTTTATCACCTTTGTTCTTTCAACAGCAGATGAGCACAAGAGTAGTTTTGTCTGTGTGAACGGTAGTTAATGAAACAAGACTTCATAAACTTCATAAACATTGAAACATAAGACTTCATAAACATAACATTGCTAAACCTGTGCTAGGAGGGCAGCTTGAATTTTTCAGAGTTGCTTCTGTCAGCACTTTTGTTAAATGCACAAGTGTGAATCATTTATAAGGGCTATGTAATAAGGTTTTTCTGAGAGTATTTCTAGGAAGCGTTTTATGTATGTGTTTTAACATGAAATTTGTTTTAAGTGCTGTTCTAAATGAAGCTTTATTTTACGAGGTGTGTAGTTAAGTATTGTTTTCCTTGGTTTAGATCCTCATCAGCGTGTAACCTTGACACACCGCCATTGCTGGATACATTCCTGATGATCTGTAGTGCACAAAGTGGCTGTCAGTACAGTGGCTCGTCAGTTGCTGTTTCATTAGCAATGTCATCAGAGAGTGTAAACAGACTGAAAAGAACATAACCAGTAGCACCTTTTCAAACTTCTAACTGAGTCTGAGGATGGAAAAATTCTCTAAATTGTTTATTAGGAACCCCCATTGTAGAAGGCCCTGTAGTACCTTAAGCAGAACGCAGCTAAGCAGTGTTCAATTCAGATGATGCTACAGCAAGGGGAAGTTTGTTCATTTTGTTTCCATATTTAATGAAAAATTCTTGTTAATAGAACTTTTAACTAGTGGTGGTTGAAATGTTTTTGTGGAGAAGGGAATAATCACTTAATTTCAACAAGAACAGAATTGTAACTAGTGGACTTCTGTGGGACTAGCATATAAAAATTTTTACCAGCAATTTTAGGTGAAAGGCAGATCTGAAATGGAAGCAAAAATTGCTTCTTGAAATAGTAATACATTACTTGCCATGTCTCCTATAGCATTACATAACGATGTCATGTAAGTTTACTCTGTGTTAGTTGGAGGTCAACCTCAGATAGTATTTGCTGATGTGGCACTGGCATGTGATATGAACAAGCGTGGCTGGGTCCTGTGATAGTCCCTTAGTTTTTCTTCAGTCAATTATAAGACACATTGGCAGAGCTGATTGCTTACTAGCAAGTCAGCAAGTTGTCTTTCTGGTCTCTGGGGGAGAATAGATAAACGGGGGTTATGATAGCTGTGAAGATGCAGTGACTCAATTTCTGTAACCCGATTAGCGGGTTACAAACTTTTGTTTATAATCATCAGTAAACAAAAGCTTGATCTTTGAACTGTCTTGTTTTCTAGCATTTATTCTGACTTGTCTTAAAGATTTCCCATCAGCAAGAAAACGTTGCTGTGAATTGGTGAACTGTTAAAGAGTCACAGAATATTTATTTGTAGGATGAAGCTACCTGAAGTCTGTGTTCTTCAAGTGTCTTGCATTCAATTGATTTTAATTTCAGTTCATGCTTTTTTTATACTCTCGTTATAGATGAGATCACTGCTAGTTTTCGTCGCTTTGGACCTTTGATTGTAGACTGGCCACACAAGGCAGAAAGCAAATCTTATTTTCCTCCTAAGGGTAAATATCTGATAATTAATATCATATGAGAATTCTAGAATTCATTTTTCTTAATAAGGCTCCATTTTAAGAATTTTATTTCTTTTTTGTGATGATGACCCAGTGTTTAGGGGAAAAACAGTTGAATCCTGGGGGTTTACAAACTGATGGATTTTAGAATGTGGCTTTGTAATAATTCTGCACTAAAATGATTCTTCTGTAACTTCCTGTTTTTACTTTATTTGGTTTTCTTTTTTTTTCCTGTTGTTACTTGTTCTGCTTTACTCATTTTTATAATAATAGACAAAGCTAGTCCTCTGTAAAGGGGCTAAATGCTGTCCACAGAAGCCAGGGAAGACTTATACTTTGTATTAACAACTGTTGTGGGAAGTGTGCCTCCACAGCTGTGGCTTTTGTTCAGTTCTTACTACTGGCTTATCCTTCTCAAAGGAAATGGGGAGAGGATATGCTGATCAGCAATCTCCCTGCTTTCCGTCATGACTGCAGAGGGCTTGCAGAAAGCTTGGTTGGGAATGTGTGAGAGCATCTAAAAGTTTGTCCCTTACTATATGGTAGCATGATGACATGGTGCCAAGCATAATTTTGGGTTATAGTACTGTGCTATAGGTGAATAGAAGAAAGAAACTGTGTTTGTTTTCCCTTTTGTAGGATATGCATTTTTGCTGTTCCAAGATGAAAGCTCTGTACAGGCACTGATTGATGCATGTATTGAAGAAGATGGAAAGCTCTATCTTTGTGTTTCCAGCCCCACTATCAAAGACAAACCGGTAGGTAGAATTTTCAGGGCCCGCACAATTCCTGTATGATAACCAGAAATCATTCTCTTCAGATGCCTATTTTTTGGTCTTCAGAGTGCTAATGTTTAAATTTCCTTAAATCAAATTAAGTTCTCCAAAAGAAGATCAAGTTACATAATTTTAAAGTTGACATCAGCAAGTTTTTAAGTCTAGTTACAATTCACACTTCTGTTAGAAAAAGGTTTGCTAAATTTCACCTTTGATATAATAAATATATTTTCAGACAGGTGTTCTGTGCTTATTTAATAAAATGTAGAGTTCATATTGGCTATAGTGTTGTATGTAACTTGTTTTTACAGAGACAAATCCAAAAAACATAATTTGGCATGGAACTACAAGTTGTTAGTACAAACGGTCTTGTGGCCAATGCAAGTCTGTTAATAGTTGGAGAGACTTCTGCTATATTCCTGTACTTCAAATTTGGCCAGCTGAAAGCAAATGTAAAGCAGCTAGTTTTGCATAGTAAATAAACATACAACTTTGCACATTGAAGCCTGTTCCATTGAGATAACGGTAGTCTAGTGCTTACACTTGGCTAGCACAACAGAAATACTGTAGATACGTATGCAGTAGTGTGGTTCATACGGCACAGTTCAGTCATGATTAAGTAAGTGCGTAAGTAGAGGGTGAGTTTCTTCCCAGAAATTTGGGTAACAGGGAAGTGGTGAAATTTGGTACGATCAAGTAGTCTGTCTTTAACAGAGCTTATTACCATTTCATTCTGAGAAACGATTGCTGAACAAGTAGAAAGCGAGTTAAAAAATAGTGTCAATTAAGAGGTTTTCTTCTGTGTAGGATACTGTTCTAATTTATATTACTGAGATACTTTGAATTGTGAATGGTTAAAAAAAAAAGGCTTTTTGTCCATAGGTTCAGATCCGGCCTTGGAACCTTAGTGATAGTGATTTTGTTATGGATGGTTCACAGCCTCTTGACCCACGAAAAACCATTTTTGTTGGTGGTGTTCCTCGGCCTTTACGAGCAGGTACACTGCGTGTTCCGCAGCACTGGGCATGTTGAATATGCAGTCTGATATGGGGAGCAAGGGGGGAGAGAAGTTGGTTCAGCAAAGGAACTATTACATGTTCTTGATGCTCGCAGTGGGGAACATGAATACAAATAGACTGTCGCATTTGATGCTTTTTAAAGTGGAGAAAAATTTACCAAGTCTACATTGTTTCGTTTTCCTTTCTGGTTTAGTGGAACTTGCAATGATAATGGATCGGCTCTATGGAGGGGTGTGCTATGCTGGAATTGACACAGACCCTGAGCTGAAGTACCCAAAAGGAGCTGGGCGGGTTGCGTTTTCTAATCAACAGAGTTACATAGCTGCTATCAGTGCTCGCTTTGTTCAGCTGCAGCATGGAGAGATAGATAAACGGGTAAGGTCTTCAAGCATATTCTATTTTTGTTCAGTGCCTTCTCTAGAAATGGTTTTCCATGTAAATGTGTGTCATTGTGAAGACTGTAAATGTTATATCAGATTCATTGCATATTTAGGGGTAGATTGTACCACTTAGATACAACACAGAATAAAAATGAAGGAGTGGTGCAAAGCTATTGCTTCTGGAACGTGGGAGGCAACTGTGAAGCAGACTTTCTCAAATTGCTTAGCATAATGGGAAGCATGTCAGCTGCCTTCCCCTTTTATAAGAATATTGCATTCGTCATATACTCCCACTGCAAGTATTTGCACTTGTAGTATTTGCAGAACGTCAGGGAGGAAAGTATCTGCCAAGGGTGGAGCAATTCTTACGCCTGTTCTGCATCTTTTTAGAGAGTGGACAGAATCTAACCCTAGCGTTACACATTGTATGCTGAGTGTTCCTAAAGAACAGCATGGTAATGCATTGTGAACTCCTTAGCGTGCATTACAGCCTCACAGTCATCCTGCACAGCTTATGTAAAGACTGTGCTCAGTGAATTGTTTCAATGATAATCTACTATAATTATTTCTTGCTAGATTTTATTAATTTGTTAATATAAATTAATGGAATATGCCAAATATATCTGCCATTTGCTTGCGTCTGCCCTCTCATCTATATAAAATGTGACTATGCCAATTACAGCAATCTTTGCGCCACAGTTTTGAGAAACTGGGATCCTTACATCTAGTGTTCTTTCTAACTCACATTCTTTGTCTCTGGATTTTCCTTACCTGACTCATTATTGATTTTAATTTGATTATTACTACAAAGGAACCCCCCACACACACACTTGGCTGATGATCTGATTATCATTTCACTTCTCCTTTGGCTATAAAGCTTGGGTAGAAGAATTATAACAACAGTTTGACTCAGGGCCTGTGAATTGGAATGTCTTTGTTCCAGTCTTGGCTCTGAAATAAGTTCTGTATGGCTTTGAACAAATAATTTGCGCTGCCCTTGTGCAACTTCTGCTTGCATAAGAAGACACTTGGGTGAATAGGTCCATTGAAGCTGTTGGGACTAGAAATTGAAGTAAGTACTTGTGAACTCTGGCAAAGATTTTGCAATCTGTTTCCTCTTCCTTCTCTCCTCCCACTCCTTATTTCCCCATTCTGTTTGTAGTTCAGAAGAAATGTTGGGAGATAAGTGCTCAGAGGGTTCATTATAAGAGTAGTTGGTCACATAAAGCATAAAAATGCAACAGTTGCAATACTACTTTTTACTAATAAGATGCTATTTATTATTATTTTTTTCTAATAAAAATTTTTTTGTAGAAATAAAAATGAAAGTAGTAACAAGAAGGATTTCCTGTAAAATTAGGCAAGGAAATGCTGCTAAAGGGTATGCTCTTCAAAGAGGTAATGCAAGCTAAACGCTCAGTGGCCTGCAGCACCCACCACTACAGAGCTTCTGATGCATGCCACCATCCTAGAGAGTGCCTGATGAAGTTGCTGTAATTTAAGCTACTCCTTGGGAAACCTCCATATACGTAGCACAGGTAACAGTTGCAGGCCATATTGGGCATATGCACTTCAGCACACACCGAATGAACGTGCTGAGGACTCTGGCTAATACCTATGCTTTGTAAACTTGCACAGAAAACAGTGGTGTAGTAACAGGCTAAAGCAAGCAGATACATAATTTAATTACCTGTGCTGTAGTTTGGCCTTTAGGTTGCAGCCTAGACCAGCTTCTGAATACATAGGTGCAGATGTAATAAAGTTGCCACGTTAAGGATGCCTGTGCAGCATAGCTGTAGTTTCTCCTCTTAGCACTTGCAGAAGATGCTCGTCATTGAGTACCTGACCTCAGACTGCTTAGTAAACTAGGTGATGAAGAGAGAAAGTGATAAGATGTTAGGAATATTTGCCTTTGCTCTTTTACATATTCATTCTCCTGAGCTGGCATGGATGGGTGTTTGAGAAACAGAATTCTGGCAATGGAAGAGGGGGAAAAAGGCTGCTGTATTGTCTCCAAGCAGCTTGTTTGTACTGTTAGCACAAATGGCATCAAACTACTGCAGTGCCCTGCCTGGACTGTGATAAAACTGGGTAAGTTTAAAAATACGGGAACTTGTGAATGCCCTTATTTGAATGAGCTGGCACACCACTGAGATCTGTGAGATGTAGAAGGGCCCATTCCTAAGCCAGATGCAGAAATAGCAGGATAACATAGAGACACCAGTCACAGTCTGTATATTTGGACATGGTTGTGAAAATACCTAATGGCACAAGCTTCAGAGAAGGCTCACAAACGCTCCTAGGAGAGGAACTTGTATGTATGCTTTTTTAAGGGGAGGTTTTGTGTTGCGCTTCTGAAATGTCGCATAGACCTCTCATAGTCCTAGGGAGCAGAGGAGTGGGAGTGGAGGTGATTACTGGTTATGAGGTGCAACGGAGCCTTTAGGGGATGGCAGTGCTGCAGCTGTGATTTAAACACGTAGGCATGTCTAAACGAGCTGTGCTCTAGCCAGCTTGTATACCGAGAGCAGCAAGCATTGCCTTCCTGTCACACAGTAAGCATTCTGGAGTGCTGTGGGCAGGGTTTTGTAGCCCACAGTACAGCAGGCTTGTTTTTGGTATGCAAATGTCTAGATTAAAAGCTAGTAGCCTGCAGATGTTGCAGGGTGGATGTATCCTTGGAGCACCAGCTGGTAAGTTCCTGTGAGTCATTATCAGTTAAGAACTTGAAGAAATTTTTCTTCTCCTTTCTCTTTTGCTGTGCTGAATTACTTCTGCTCATCTGGCTCTTAATGCCAACTGCGTTAGGTAGTCATCAGTCCCATTTTAAGCTTCATATTTGACACCAGCAAGATTAGATGGGTCTCTTTTTGCTGAGTGGACTAAGCCACAGAAAAAAAGAAAACAGAAATGTATGTTAAAGGTAATGATTTATTTTTTTTTAAGTTGAGAATTCAGGCATTGCAATTTGCAGACTATATGCATATTTAATCTGCAGTTACAGTGTTGCGTAAACAATTTACATTCCTACCTGAATGGGAGCTTAACTGTGCATCACCATACTTAACAATAAACCCCCAGAATTTTCCAGTAGTTTGATGTGAATCTGTGTATATCAGCTTTGTAACAACACCTTCATTGTTCCTTTCTGTAAATAAATGACATGTGTGAAACTGATGCTGAGCATTGGTTTCTATTTTTTTTTTTTTTCATCAAGGAAGATGGTGGGAGCAGAATCATTCTCAAGTTAAGTGCCCAGGGTTTTTGGTGATTAAGGGCTATGATCAAGTGTAATGAGGAGGATAATTCTCATCTGTGTTGTTCCCCACTAGAGAACTGTGATTGCAATCCTGCTAGAATACAGACAGTATGTATTGTGGAACTGTCATCATCTACATTGTAATTAAGAATTGTAAAACTTTCTTCTCATTTTCTGTATACAGGTGGAAGTTAAGCCATATGTCTTGGATGATCAGCTTTGTGATGAATGTCAGGGGGCCCGTTGCGGTGGAAAATTTGCTCCATTTTTCTGTGCTAATGTTACCTGTCTGCAGTATTACTGTGAATATTGCTGGGCTGCTATCCATTCACGCGCTGGCAGGGAATTCCACAAGCCCCTGGTGAAGGAGGGAGGAGATCGCCCAAGACATATTTCATTCCGCTGGAACTAAATGATCACTGCAGTGCTCATATGCAGGCCTCAAATTAAGTGCACTCTTCTGTTATCCTGATTATCCCTACCCCACCCTGCCCTTTCTCTTATTCAAGATAGCATGTCCTTTTGTAGTAGTCTGTAATTTAACAATAGTATAATGAAAGAATGACCTATAATATGGGTATTTTGTAGAATCTTGTCATTGAAAACTGTATTGGGAACTCCTTTTCGTATTGATAACATGTTGCAAGTGAGTTGCATTCTCTTGTCTTTACTACAGAGAGAACACTTAATTTCATGCAACATTTTCTTAGAGGAGAGAAAAATATTAAGAAAAGAGAATTGAAACAATAGAGTATTTTGTTTTTTTAATTAAATTATTGTTAATAAAGAACATAAGAATACTTTTATTAAAATAACCATGTAACAATAACACTATCAGTCTGTTCTGACACTTTCCCCCAGGGAAGCCTGTTTTTGCCTCTCTTTTTGTTTTGACTTCACATTTTTCCAGCAACAGATGAAGTTAACATTTACCTATCAACAGGAAAGAGCATGTTTAAAGCAACAAAAATGCATGAGCAAAGTTGAAGCAGCATTATAGTAATGTTTTTTTTTCTTTCTTCCTTTATTTCTCTTTTTCCTTCTTTTTCTCTCTTTTTTTTTTTTGTTAATCTTTTAAGGGTTTTGAGGCTGAAATTTTTGCTCGGTATATATCTGACCTTGCCTCTGACTACCACCCACATCCAAATTAGTAATGAGATAGGCAGAGCTTATTATATTTTCATCAAAATTATTACATTTTAAGAATTCCTGAATGTAAAAGTTGAGTAAAGTTACTACTGAGGGGGGGGAGTGCACTTTTTTTTTTCCTTTAAGAAATTCAATTGTCTGGTTACAGCCCTAGAAATCCTACCAAAGCTAGAGTAATGACAACTAGTTAACTGGCATTTCCTCTCCTGAAGGATAAATATATAGATTTTATTTTTGATGGCTATATATAACTCTATATCCTAATATACTAACATTCATCAGGGGCCAGCCTTTGCTCTCCATTTTGACATGAAAAAGTAGAAAACCTAAAGATACCTCAAGGATATCACTGATTTTTTCTGAAGTTTTGATATTCAGATGTGTCACGCAAAGTAAATTGGCTGCTTATTGGTTTCCCATCTTGGATGTAAAGTTAGTTTTAAATACCCTCTAACTTAGTTGTAACAGAAGGCATGAACCTAAGTAGTTTCCAAGTCTTGTTTTGCACTGTTTTCTGAATTTTTGCATGAAACGGTGCGAGCATGCATATGCCTTTCTTACTCTTCCTGTAGAAAGGAATTCCAGCTAAGGTTCCTCCTCTTCAGAACTTAATATGGAGAAATAAAGAAACACAGGTATTTGAAGTGCCAAGATTGCTAAGTTAATGCCTGCTTTATTATAAATAAGTTCTACCTTGAGAAGCATTAACACAGTACATGTTAATTGAATGATAAAGAGTGGGTGCAGGGGTTTAGTTTGAAATAGTTGAATGAAGGAGTAGTTCTGAAAATTATTTTTGTTACTTTTGAACTAATGCCCTGGCCAACTTCTGAACTGATTATTTAGCAGTGTGCAAACAAATTCAGTGGCAATCTTCTAAACTGCCTGACCGGCATGGTACCATCCTAGATTCTCTCAGACCAAAGACTTGCCTCAGCACTGCTCAGAAAACATCTGCTCCGTTGAAAGCCTTTGTCAGCCCCCTCATCCTGTTCCCCCAGCCCAGATTATCTTTATGAGAAGTAGTTTTTATTTTCAATACAGGCTTTAATGAACTATACCTTATCGAGTTCCAAAGGTCAAAATGGAGACATTTGCTGTCTACTAGTCAAGTATAGAAAGGGAGCTGCTTTTAATGAAATCCCTGAAAATATTGACAACAGTAATGCAAATGCAGAGTGCTCTTGTGTAGATTGTCAGGGACTTTTTTTTCTCTGAAGTACATAATTATAGTTGGAATGTTCCTTTAATTTTTTTAATGCTTGTAGGTGGCTTGGGGTGTGCTATTGTGCCGATCCTACCCAGTAAACAGGTGAGATGGGTTACCATTACAAGAAATAACACTGTTTGAGAACTAGCTTTGAATAATAATTTTCCCTTTGTACATGACCTGCTGAATTTCGGTACAGTGTTTTTGTAGCTAACTTATTTTGTCATGCACATAATGTATATTTGTTATGCACTACTTTTGTATATCTTGTTTTTCCAACAGTGAGCATTTTTAGGCACACTTTTCACTGACGGGATATCTCTTTATGCAATACCTCAATTTTTCATATTGCAAAGAGTAGCTTTTTGTACTTTTATTACTGAGAGATCTTCATATACTTCATTTTTTAATATAAATAATTTTAATAAATTTTATTTTCTTATATTCTGCTTTTTATACATTTCAGTGCTCTGCATACATTTTGAATTATGGATGTTGTGCACTGGCAATGCTATTTTAGAATCTGCAGAGAAAAGAAAGCATGTTGCTTAAACATCTTAGCCCAGCACCAGGTATTTGGTGTACATATAATTTAAGAAATAGTATATGTAAAGTTGAGAATTAAAGAAGAAAAGCATGAAAGTGACAAATGACACTGTCTTTAGACCCTGAAATTTAAATGCATAAATATAGTGTAGAATTTAAAAGTAAAGAAACATCAGAATTGTCTACCGCTTCTTACTAAGTTTTTAAAAATTATACACAAATGCAGACGTTTTTGGTGAATGTTTAGCCATTTTTAATATTAATAAAAAATTGATGTTAGGTGTTTGATGCAGAAATGTGTCTGCTCTTTTAAATTATATTTAAAGAATAAAAGAGAGCCTGCTAGGTGGCAGGCATGTAATGTTAGTATGCATGACTAATGTAAGAAATTGTTATTCTACTAATATTCACTTGTGATTGTGTGACAAGCGTGTTTACAGATTATTTGGTTACACTTCGATTTACAGGGCATAAACAATTATATACATTACTCTGTACTTAAATAGTGATTACATGTCCTTCTGATTACATGGGATTTGTAGTTGGGGTTACCATGTAGCTCCAAACATAATTAACATGTAATTAGTTTACCAGTCTTAGGGTATCACTTCAATTTGCAAAGGGGTTAATAAGCATGTAGTTTTATCACACTAGCATGGCACTGGCCATGTATTTACAATGTAGTTACAGAGTAATTACATGGTTATTTTTGCAATGTAAAATAAAGTGTTTCTGGTTATTTTATATGTAAAGGAACCCCACTGCCCCGTGCTTTTTGGTATAGTATATACTTCTCCATACACAGACCTCTGCAGAATGCAAATTTAAAACTTGCAGTGAATGAATTTAGCGTTTTATAAGGATGCTGTTGGAAAGACTTGATAATTCACCCCTTTTGTTTTTAGAAGAGTTAAAACCTTCTGTTATAAGGTGATTTAAAACTTGAATGTGATGAATTGTGGCAAGTTAACTTCAAGTTATGTGCAATACCTATTTCAGACTTCTGGAAGATCTTTGCAGTGTAATTCTTTGTTTTTAATTGCAGACATTTAAAAATGTCATTTTCTACTGTTCTAGTAAATCCTCTTTCTTGCTGGTGTTTCTAAAGAAAAGAATCAGAAATCAATCTTTCTACTAATGTAAATTTGAGATTATTTTTAAAAAAATGGAATAAAAGGTTTTGGTCATTTGCTTTATTTTATTATCTTATTTTAAAGCTACTGTGATAGCATTGTAAGAATTGGGACAATATTGTATTCAACTGTTTTATTTTTTATATTTTTAAATTTTAAAGTATAATTAGTTTTTATAATTTTCATCAGATTTTTTTGTTATATTTTTTGGAAGTGAAACTTTTAGCAAGTGGGTGTCTAGTTTTTACTAATCCCTAATATGTTTTTCCCCCAATGTATTGCTCATATTATCAGAAGGAAAAGTTATTTAAGTATGTCAGTTAATTGTACTACTTGGCTGAATTTCCATATAGTTTTTACTGTGTATGGGGAGGTTGTAGTATTTATTATAGCATTTTAAATAAGGGTAATTCATTTTTTATTAAAGTCATTTTCACGTTTAAGTTCATATTTTTGTATGTTCTACTCTAAGTTATATAACACAAGTTACTTTTTTTAAAGAGTTCATTTGTTGAAGTGCTAGTGAAAAATTAATGTTATTAAATAGTTTGCAAATGACTATTTATACCAGTATGCATATAATTTTTAAATATTTGTAATGTGAGATGTTGAATGAATAAAACTTTTAACTCAATGCTTCTTCTTAACCTTTTTTATTTTAAGCTTCCTGTAGATACATGTTCCTTTGTGGCTGAAGCTCGTGGGCCTTGGGAAGTGATTTTGATGAAGTGTATGGCTCACGTCTGACTATGTGGTGTGTAAAGTGCTTAAGGCTGAGTTCCATGGCCCTGTTCTGGTCAAAACCTAGGGCATGGTTTTGTAGGGGACGTGTGAGGGAGGTTGTAACCACTTGAGAGATGTTGAGTGCCCTGTACACTGCATTAAATTGCTGCAAAATAAATGTGCGGTGCTGCAGAACTGGAAAGGGCGATGTCTAGGGGGCTGTAGAACTGCTGTCTGTTGAATCAGGCTGTAAGAAGAACCATTTTTACTGCTTAGGTCCAGATGTCTTTAGGGAATGTTGAACACTCTCTACTTAATTTTGTGAATTTGGTGCTTGTTGAGTATTTGGTGCTTGTTGAGAAATCTTTGTGTAGCTCTGGAAAAGCCTTCCAGCAGTTCCAGCACTGCTGTTTCTGTTTTTTTCTGCTGTCTCTGAAGTGTACCGGCCTAGCCAAGAATTATAGTTTGATCAATTTCTTCTACTCTGTGCTGTCTGCTGCTAATTCATAGGGACAAAGATGAAAACCACTACAGAGCGAAGACGTCAAGCTAACTGGGCAGGTGACATATTTAATGAGAAGAATACCGCTGAGGCACATGCAATGCATGACTTGACGTAAGTCAGAAACCATTGTGCAGCTGGGACAAAAAGATAACTAAGCCAGGGCCCGTGAAGGCCAAACATGGCATGGACAGACAAGGATTCTTTTTTACTTGTCTCACAGTTGTAATCTGATACTCCCAGAAGGAAAAAGTCTGGAATTTTCAAGAATGTTCTTAGATGAGCTTGCTAGTGTCAGCCTTTCATTTAAAGTATCTCAACTTGAAATGTCTGAAGTGCCTTGTGAAGTGTTGCCACCTTATGGATCTGCCCTTCGGGGACTATTCAAAAGAGTTTTTCATCCTCAGTGGCTGCCAATTCCCCAAACTTTTTTTTCGGTTTCCATATTTTGATACAAATAGCTAAGCTTCAGTGTAGCGTAATTTTGGTTGGTCTGGTAGCTGCTCCGAGTGGAACTGTGAGTTGAAACATGCACGTGTACCTTGTGAGACAAACTCCTGCCCAAAATACAATACCGGAGTCAAAATTGGTATATTGCTGCAGTGGCCAGCACTTTGTTATTGGCATCTGAGCTACTAATCTCTTGTGCCATCATCTGAGGAATGGTGTTGTAAATGTTTGATAGATGTTGAGTATAATTCTTTTCCATGGGTGCTTCAGGAAATGCAGATCTTACAGAATTGAGCTATAATGGGATTAGTTCTGCAAGATGCTAATCACTGGAATTACCATTGGCTTCAGATGATGTAAACTTCAAAGCTAATGCCTTTTTAACAAGAATAAAAAAACTGCTGGTGACTCCATGCATGTATTTTCAGTGCCTTGAAATGGTTATTTAAAAATAATCGTAAAATGCTGGTAAGCTTTGGATTAAAAGTAGAGGCTAGATATGGGATGTCTGCCTAGCAAATAATGATAATATATAGACAATATTGACCAGTTACTTGGCTGGTAATGGAAGTCTTCTCTCTCTATTCTCTGTGTTGGCATTGTTAGGAAATAGTTGTAGTTCGGCCTCTCCCAAAGTGATAACAAGTTCTTGATATTACTTTCAAGTGCATAGTGGTCTCTCAGAAAGCATGTGCTTATCAGTGTTTTATCTGATAATGGTTTCTAACAAGTACGATAGGCCTGAAATTTGGCCCATCGGTATGGGCTTTTCCATGATGGTGGCACAGTGATGTCTTCCACAAACAAGGCACTCCCAGACTGATTTCAGTTCACAAATGATATAAACTTAGAGGTGTTTATCAGGATAAAGCATCTGATTTACATCTGGGGGTGTGTAAATTAATGCTAAACTTTTTCCCATCTGAAGACTGCAAAATACTTTGTGAATGTTTAATAAATAAAATCTCATTACACAGGCAGAGTCTAAAAAATTCACCTCAGAAAAGGTGAAATACCACAAGTCTGGAGTGTTCAAAACTGAAAATAACCGCTCTTCGTAGTGAGGGCTTTGGCCAATTCTGAATTGCTGAGGAGTAACTTTCTAGGAAAGCTGATATATCGAATCCCTTTTGGGTTTCAGTTTGTCCAGAAACTATAAATAAACGCTAGGGGCAGACTCCAGAAGGTGGAGATATGCCTGCGGGGTAGAATTTCAGAATTTCCACAGTACATGAATCTCAACTATTTTCTTTCAGCACAAACTGCTCGCTGAGCACAGTCAGCCACCAGCTTTCTCTTGGGTGCTACTTTCACTAAATGAACTGCTACATTCCACATCAGTGAAGAAACTCAGTTTGGGTGGAGATGGATAAAACCCATCTAGTACAGCGTAAAAGGCTAAGGTATATTTTAAAGAGAGTCTCTTAGCTGTCAAGTTGTTGTTGGACAGTTTCTACTGTCTGTCCTGATTCTCCAGCTGCTGTTTATTCAGTGCTATGAAAGCCTGCTCAGGCGCAGTCCAAAATGCGCATTGCTTGCCTACAGGAAATCTAAGACAAATAATAGCCTCAGAAAGGACAGATGAGGAAAAAACACTGACATCTCTTCCTCTGTGTAAAATAAGCTGATTCAGTCTGCCAGCATGAAAAACAGCCTCTGGGATAAGAATATACTTGCAGCTGTCTTCCCAGCCATAGAAACTGAAGGGGGTAGAGGGGCTGAATCGGTGCTCTAAATACGTTACTGAACTCCCTGTTTAAGATGGAGAGAGAGTCTTTCCGAAACGTGATGCTCTTGTTAGTGCTATCAGATATCACCTGCTTTCATGCCACCCAAACTATAATTCGCTGACTTTTTGTAGGGCTTGTTGGAGAGAGGCTTTTGAATTGTAAATATTAATTTATTTGAATGTAGCCATTATTAAGGAAAGCCCCCTCACTCATCTTGTTTACTGAGCTTGGGAAACCATAGTGTACTACTACTCTGTTCAGGTTCCTTTCCAAAAATTTGCTAGTCAAAAATTCTCAGTTCTCCTTGTGTATATAAAATATGGAAATATATAAGGTTTGTGTTTGATTGTTTTTTTCTTCCTGAAATTTAATTTTAGTGAGTCATGAAAGCTGAGAGTAAATCCTCTGAATACAACACAGGTACTGGGGAACTGTGAGAACAGGTTTTTGATTTTGCATGAATGTTGATGTTTAAAATGGACTTAGTTTTGTTGCTCTTGGTGATGTGGCATTTTTTTGATTCTAAATCTGCATAGCAGAGTGAGTTGGTTTGCTTTTCATGTGAGTGAAGAACATTGGTTTCACTTAAATGGCAGACTGATGGTGTAGATGCAGTTCACACATGCTGTGTGCCTTAGTATCTCTTAACACAATTTTGTAATCTGTGGGGGATATCAATTCACACATAGAGAAAAACATTAAAAAAAAAAAAAGTCTGCCAACCTTCTCCAACCTAATGTTTGAGAAATTGTTTGCTTGATCTAAATTGCCATCTCACACTGCTGCTGACTCATGAACCAAGATCAGTTTGCTTAGTGATTGTTTTTGCCTTGCTATGCATGTGAAAGCATTAAGTTGTCAGTTTAGCAAAGTGCCATTTTTCAAGACAGTGCTTGTTGCTTTAAGCACTTGCCCGGTATTGGTTTGTGTATGGAGTACATTCTGAATTTTCTTTCAGTGAGTTAAATGTGATTTTTAGGTTTTTGAAGAACATTCTCATCGTAAGCAGCAGGCAGTAGCCCCCAGCTTTACTTCAGCAGGCCAGCTGTTCACAGGCAGATGCTGCTCTGTACACACTGGCAAAATCAACTCAGTTCTTCAGTCAGTAGTGAGGAAATTTGCTCAAGGGTTGCATTCACAGGAGGATGTGTTTGGAGGAATTTAATGGCAGGACAAAGCAGGGACTGCTTCAATTTTCTCTGCAGAACTGGCAATCCCTGGAGACAGAAGCCCTGCTCTGTTCCCCTCCTGGCAGCATCCTTACGTCTCTGGAGCTAGGGAAGGGAGTGAATGTTCGGGGACTGGAACAGTTGTGCTAAGGCCCCAGTACCATTACAGAGTGCACCCGCTGCTGAGGAACGAGTATGTTCAGTGGTATTTATACTGCAGTTACACAGAACTGTCTCTCTTACACAGACAAGTGCATTGGTGATTACATGTTCTTCCACAGTTTGAGAAGACAATCTGGAGTTTTATCTCAGGTAGGCCTGACCTTCCCCATCTGCTTGTTCATGGAAGGTCTGAGTACACATTTCCCAGAATTACAGTAGTAATATTCAGTATTATAATTCCTGCAGCCTAACATTTGAAAGAGCCAAGGTAAAGTATTCTTATCACTGAATTGGAAACAAAGGGTGTCATCATTAAATAAAACTAGTTTGCACATTGACATGGAAAAGACACATCAGAGAAACTGAAGTCCTCACCTGCCTTTTGTGATATTCCCATGACAACGAGTTTTTTCCAGTAAGAAGGCTGTTGTATTCTGGTGTTACTGCAGCGATCATTTTGCCTTTTTTGAGTCACTCTATAGTTTATATTTCAGATTGGGAATCTTTATTTAAATACCTTAACATGAAGTTCTTCCAAACCAAGTGTTTCAGTCTCATTGACTTGGGTTTTGGTTATAAAGTCCATGGTTCTTCTCAGTGACTTGAAAATCTCTCAAGGGGGTACTCAGGCTTTTGTGTAACAAACTTAGTTTATAATGTGCTAAATATTTTTATGTGCAGCATGGATAAATGGGAAAATATGCCTCTCCTTATGAGTGGTGCGGATGAAGTGATTCCCACATGCATGGTTTGTAAGGCAATCTGAGATATGCAGGTTCATTAATATGAAATGCAGGTGTGTAAAAATGGCAGCTGGCCATTTTATGCCTCTGCTGCACTGTGTTGTTGCTTACATAATTAACTGAGATCTACTGTAAATTATGAAATGTTACAAGTAAGCAAAAACTGAAGGCATAATGCATTGCTTAGATTTACCAGAAGTGGTGCGTTTTGTTTTCATAATGATTCCTAGTTATACTAATAAATGGTCTCCAGTGTGTTCTGTAAAGTAACCACATTCTAATAAAATACCTCACTCCAGTGACTCTTACTCAGTCTTCCGTGAGAACAACAGATACAGTAATTGTTTGTCCTACTGGTGAGGATATAATTAACAAGGTTTGTCTGTAGCTGTTCTCAGAATTAGCATACTTTCTACATTAAAATCTTGGTTAACAGTGTTAAAATTCGTATTCTAGATGGATTCACAATTTGAACATGATAATGTAGTATTTAATAAGCAATCTGCCTTGCCAGTATTATGTTGAGTAATTCTTTGCAGTCCACAGCAAATAATCCTCACAGAGAAACAAATCTCAAATGAGAATGGGTTTCCTTTTTGCTGGGGAGTGACACGAGATAAATCCCTAAGTGTGCATGCAGCAGTGGCCTATTGGATCTTTCCTTCCTTCTTGGCATAAATTGTAGGCAGGCTACCACCAAACCTGTCTCGTTTTAAAATGGTATTTGAGGTTAATAGAAGGCAATGTATACTTTACCAAGTAAAACTGAAACAACAGAATGCAGGAAACAATGCATGTTCTGAGCTGAAGAAGCTGACATCTGAATACAAAACAAACTATGACGAGGTGCAGACTGAAAGCTACAGTTGGGTATATTTTTAACTAGACAGTTGAAGATGCGGTGAAAAGCTGAGAGGTTTGTTCAAAGTAACAAACACAGAAGTAGCTGGTAGTCAGTTCACATGTGGAAAGGAGCGTGAACAGTGTCCAGTTCTGCAGATTTCTCTAAGACTTTAGGGGGCATTGTTTTTTGTCAGCAGTAACAGATTCTACAAGGGATCTGAGCTGAATTTGCTTTTGAGATCAAAGTCCTGGCAATGTGCTGTTGAGGAACATGGACAAAATGAGTCACACGAGGGTTGTGTATTTGTATTATAAATCACAAATTGTGTGGAAGAGTATGACATAAATACAGGTGCTGAGAAAACCCACTGATGTGGCAGCCCTGATGCCCTGAAAGGGCCACAGGACAGGAGCAGCCAGGTGGCAAAGCGAACTCCTGGTCGGGATCATGCAGCAGCAAGTGGTCATGCAAAGTGTGAAGCCATGTACTGAAAATGGGTGCTGTTTAGATTTATGTGCGTGCATTTATGTTCTCTGGGTGGTTGTGGACTGAGACCTGTGTATTTCAGCAAAAGAAGCACTTTCTTAAGCAAGGCTTTGTGATTAATGGACATGACAAAGTTTGTACTCCGGATCAGTTTTTAATGAAGCTATTTGTTTGCCTCCCTCTGAGCTTCATTCCCTCAAGCTGAACACACTGCCTACCTCTCTAGGCCAAGCTGTCAGCTCAGGTCTTTGAAAAAGAGGGAGTGAGTCCCTGGTGCCTTCTTTCTCTCTCTCTCTCTTTTTTTTTTTTTTTTTTTGTGTGTGTGTTTGGGGGAGGGGGCGGGGGGGGCTGGGAGAGCACAGTCTCGGTAGTTATATTATATAACTACAACCTCCTTTTCATTCCATGTGCTTTGGATCCTGCAGTAGATGTCCTTTTATCATTGGGACATAACAAATTACTCTGGCAAACTGTCAGGCTGAGCCTCTGGAAGTTATTTCCCTCTTTTTCAACTGCATACACAAGATGCCTTTTTCTGACAGTGTATAAAATAACTGAAAATCCTGGGATACTTCGCAGAAGAGTGCTGTGGGTTTTTCCTTCCCCTTGGCTCCCCTGCCTACATCTCAGGTTCCTGCGGGGACACGGGAGCGCTCTTGTTTGGTAGGTAAGGCTGCCATCTCGTGGGGTCCTTCTGCACAGCACCCTGCCTTGCCAAGGGGACAAGGGCACAGCAGCTCTGGAGACCTTGAGGGCTCTCAGTCTTACGGTCTCTGAAAGCTGGGGAAGATTCCAGGGTGACAAGTTGCCGGTACCATTCATATGCTCCTGTTGATGAGTCAGAAAAAGTCTTCTCACAGTCTTTAATTTGTAATGCTTTCCCTCCTGAGAGCTAAGGGTGCTGAAATGCTGAGAAATCATACAGAGCAGTATTTCAATGCCAAAGCAAAAATCAATGAGAGATGCGCTCTTAAGCTGTTTGAGAAATCCTGCTTGTCACTGACAATATGTCCTAACCCCAGTGCTGGCCTGTCCAAAGAATGCCTTGCTGTAGTGGTGTCACATGGCACTCATGCTCACCAGCTGTTGCTAGAAGGACAAAATGACAACAGTTAATTAAGATTCCATAAATGCTGGTGGCTCGAAACCCACCCACCCGTGACCCATGCACTGGCAGGTAGGCTGTTATTTTGGGGTATACTGGTGTGAAAACTCATTGTATCAACACAGGAACTGTAGAAGGGCCCACATGAAAGAGGTGCCGCTTGATCCTCTTCTGGAAATCGCAGCAAAGATGGATAGTACATCACTGCCTTCAGCCTGGAGCCCCGTATATCACTATCACTTTATCAATAATTTGCATCAAATACGTCAATATATGACTTCAGGCTGTGTCCTTTGTGCTAAACCTTTACTGAAAGAGGGTAGATTGAGATTAGACATAAAGAAATTCTCTACTATGAGAGTGGTGAGGCAGTGGACCGGGTTGCCCAGAGAAGCTGTGGATGCCCCATCCCCAAAAGTGTTCAGGTCCAGGTTGGATGGGGCCCTGGGCAACCTGATCCAGTGGAAGGCGACCCTGCCCATGGCAGGAGGGTTGGACAGTATAATCCTTCAGGTTTCTACCAATCCAAACCACTCTGTGATTCTATAATGCTGGCCAAAGGCATCCTTGCGGAATAGGTTGCTATCTCATCTGAGGATTGAGTTATAACCAGCTTGTAGTGGGCTCATCAAACCAGGGGGATGCTTCCTGAACTGCTGGAATTTTGTGAGAAACCATTTTTCTGTGTGCGTGACTGGGTGGTACAAGGCCCACCCTTCACTAAGCTTATTGTTCCTTCCTGATCAGAAAATAGTTACTTTTCCTTTTTTCCCTCACCGAGCCAGAACACTGAAATGGGTCAGTGGTGAGCAGACGGGATGGGGCAGGAGGGGTGCTCTGCAGGGCCCCCACGCCATGCCCACGTACCCCACAGTGCAGCAGCTGGGCGCCCACTCCCTCAGCCCCCGCCTCCCCAGGCTCTCCTCAGCGCCCTCGCAGCCGGCCTGTCCACCAAAGATGGAGCCTGGCTGCAGCCAGGGGAGGCCGCTTGTGCCACACATTTATGTCAACAGCTTCGGCTCCCACCGCTGCGGTTCCCTCATCCGCTGTGGCAGGGGCTACAAGTGGGCTGAGGTGGGCCAGTCTAGGACCCTGCTTTCCCAGCAGAGCCCCGTGGACAGGAGCAGGGAGCAGAGGGCAGCCAAGGCACGTGGGGACAAGGCTGACGCCAAGCCATCGGCCGCTGCTGGCAGGGCCCAGGAGGTGGAGAGCTGTGGTGGGGTGAAGGATACCAGCCTGTGCCATGGTACGTGTTGCTGGGACTGGGGACCTCCATGCCTTGGGAGAGCATGGGGCTGATGTCAGGCCCCTGCCATGCCCTCCTCTTCTCAGGGGACACCATTTCTGTGTGGTGCTTTGGGCTGGCACTTTGTCCCAGTCAGACTGCAGATGTTGCGAAGTGAATGTGGCACAAAGGTTTTTTTTAATGTGCTGTGTACAGTCAGACTGGGTATTTAGGGAGGGGTTGGATCGTGGTGTTAAACTCATGTGAGTGAAAAAATTCAGTTTTTTTGCCCCAAACTCTTACTTTGTTGAGCTGCAGTGTCTCCAGCCTGCAAGGTGAGGTGGCTGCAATGCAGCACAGCCTACCTTGTCCTTTCCTGTGATGAGGCCAAAAATAACCAACATCTGTGGAGCTGCTCTGTTACACATCGTAGTTCTGTGCCCTTTCTGCCTTTTCTCAGGCGAGTCCCATCTAACCAACGTGTCACTGTGCTGCTTTCGCCTTCGGTGCTGTAACAGCCCGAAGATGTTTCTTAAATTTCTTTTGTGGCTGGGACCAAAGAAAGTTGGGATGGGCATGGGTGTGGGTGTCTTTTATTTATTTAAAGCACAGAAGAAAGATTAGGCAGTTTCCTACTGTTTGCAATCTGTTATGAAACAGAGCTCTGCTGCTCAAGATGAAGTGGAGAGAAAATGGAGAGCGTGACCTGGCTTCTGGAGAAGAATCCAGGGCGGGGGGTTGGAAATGCTGGGTGACAGAGATAGGGTGGTCCTGAGTGTTGCTAACTTGTTGATCTTCAGGTTTATTTATTTATTTATTTTTGTATTTTTCTTCTTTTAAAAGACATTTTTCTGAAGATGATAAAGAGAGATGCTATATTAGGCTGTAATTAATAGCACCAGTTCTGCTGTTTTTTTAACTGGGTGATGCCAATCAGTGGCTCAGAGACAGCCTGTAACTACTGCTAATTGGAAGTTCTGCTGCCATGATGTGGCTGGCAATGGGGCTGTGGTGGCCTGGAGAACGCTGGTTTGCCTAAAGCTGTGCTGCAGGAGGGGATGAGCCCACAGCTGTGACTGAGTTCAACATCCCCATGTGCGTTCACCCTTTCACTCATCTGCATGCCTCGCCTGCCTGTCCAGCAGCTCCTGGGAAGCCTGCTGTCCTCACCCTGCTGGGAACTCATCCCAGTCCTTCCTCCTTGTGGCTGTGTGTCTCAACTCCAAAAGCTCAGCCTACTCTCCTTGCTTCTGTTTTTTAGCACTAGCAGAGGTGATTATTGTGATTTCTTGCCTCAGTGTACTCACCATTTCCTCTTTCAGCTGAAATTTTTCTAGCTGCCATACTGAGGGGATAAAAAAGGAATTAAAAGCTAGTTGTATTGCCCAGAAACGTGTTGTCTTCATTTGTGGTTGCTGTACTGTTTTGAAATCTGTTTCGTGAAGTTTGTGAGACACCCAGTTGCCACATGGTTATAATGCAGAAATGGGCAAGATGATGGCATGACGTGAGGACTGATGTTCTGTAACTGCTGGGACCAGAAATAAGCATCTCTGGAAGGATGGGATGCTACAGCTTCCTCAAGAATTTATTGTAAACACTCAGGATATGCTTTCTAAACTCTCTTCTTAGATGACCTTCAAAAGGAGAAGCCTGACACCTTTGACTTTCCCTGCCCATCAAGAAATGTTGAAAAAGTAATTAAACGAAAGAAGAAAAAGGTATGAAATGTGGGGGCTGATTAGCTGCTTTTGCATTTGAGAAAATAGCTTCCTGCTTGTTCCATATATGTCTATGTGAGAGCATAAGGGAGATTAAAAGATTGAATTGGTAGTCTGTTTCTGAAAGTCTTACTCACAGAAAAGAAAAATGGAATTATTTTCCCTCTTTGGGGGCTTTAAAATTCTGGCTCTCATTCAATAAAGCACTTAAGTATGTGCTTACCTTGAAGAATCGAGTATTCTGTTGACTTGAAGCATGTACTGAAATGCTTTCTTGAATTGGGGCCAGGGTGCTGCACACCTTGCTTGGTGAAACCTGGCAGGAAAAAACTTCTGCACCTTCTCTTCCTCTTGTTTTAAGCAAAGAAATTCCACAGGTTACAAAAAAAAAAATGAAGTCGAGAACAATAGGTACTAATACTATAATAGTAGCAATATGAAATTACTTTCTGTTTCACAGATGTATTTCTGTTCCTGTTCAGTAGTTCCACAAATGCTTGAAATTTAAAAAGGCACATTTATTAAAACAGTAACCCATTATGAGATTTTGTAATGTGTGAGGTACAAGTAATCAGCTAGACTGTAATATGGTAATGTCACAGATACTTGATTTAAAACCAGAAAAATACTACTGACTTCAGAGGAACAGCTAATAACATACTATAATATCACTCTTCTAGTACATTAAATAGTCTTCAAAAAGAATGAGGAAAATGTATTATGTTTTAGCAATAAACGTCCATGAGAAAGGAATTATCTTTAGATTTAAACTAGTTTCACGGATGGGGTCCAGCAAAAGTCATAACGTTAGCATGTTAACAGCCATTTATATTTCTTAGTCTGTTTCTCTTTCTGAATGCCGTTGTCAACAGTTCCAATTTAATATTTTTAATGCACATTTGAAATATGCCCACTATAGCTGGAGTTTTATGCCTCTAAAATAAAGGTCATCAACATCTATAAAACAGATAAATACTGACTTGATATCGAATAGTCCAGGCCATTGCTATGCTGGGATCTGGCATGGGGTCCGAATTATGCCGTTGCTGAGGGATTAAGCAGAAAAGCTTTTTCTCCTGGTAAAAATGAGCAATCTTGTCTTATTCTCATTTTTCCCCCATTTTGGATGACTTTGAAGATAATTTAATGGCTCCGTGCAAGTTTTCATAAGTTCTTATCTAGAAGTCCACAAGTCCTGGATAAACAAGAGTGCTAGGCCAGAAAGTAGGGCGATATCTCATGTGGAAAATTATGGTGTAATTCAAAGTTTTTTGACTTTTAAATAAGAGATGACTTCCAGTATATCCTGTGTATATAGCCTTCCTCCACTTTTCCTCCTTGACATCCTCACCTCCAGTCCTCTGACTTCATAGTCATGCTGGAGAAGTCTGCCATATAGGAGATGTTTTGACAAAAACTTTTTATGTGCTTCATTGAGAAAAATTCAATTTTATCTTTCAGTCCAAAGTCTGGCTTAAAGTCTGGAAAGTAATTTCAAAAATGCTTGAAGAAAATGAAAAGTTCAGAAGTCGACTGTTGACTTGTAGTCAGCTTAATGGAGAAGGTAGGTAATGAACTGAGAGTATTTGCTGTCCTAGAGAAAACAAGTTAATAATGCAAGTCCTCGAGGTTTAAGATCTCGAGGTTTAAGGTCCACTAAGCTGTTTGTTTTGGGTAATATGCTTTACAACTCACAAATTACAGAATTCATTGCATACTTTATACACTTCTAGCTATATTTGAACAACTCTTATTTTTCATTGAGGGCCTTATAAAAACTGTATTACTTGGGAGGAAGGACATCAGAAGTGTTTTCTGCAGTCTTTAACATTAAAAATATCAACATAAAATATGTGCAAGTTTTCCTGAACATGTTAAGTATATAATTAAACTGTTATTCACAGACAGGTCTAAGGCAGTACTTGGATGAATAATAATTTATTTCTTCACATTGGAAAATTGGAAAATAGTGGTTGGTTTCATATTGACAATAAATAAATTAGATGCTCCCCAAAGGTAACTGTAATACAATTTAACATAACCATCAAACATGTCCTCACACTGTGCCCTCAATGCAGCTATTTCATTACTGGAAAATGACTAGGGAATTAAAAGTGGTGCTCTGTGCTGAGACAACTTCAATTAGAGACATTGTAGTTGCTGCACAATTTGAGGTAATGCAGTGTATGCTTACAAATGTAATTGGAATATCTGGCCTCACAGTCTGATGAGTTTTTAGGAAAGAGAATATACTAATCTGTGAAGAGTTACCAGGTAAGTTAAAAATAGCATATTCATGTGCAGTGCTTCTGCTTAGTTTACACTCATGTTGACAGAAGTTTTCCTCACACACATATTAAGTTATGTACCAAAATGTATGTCCATTGTTGCCAATATTTTCTGTTCATAACGTGTTATGTTGTGGACTGATTAAATTTACACATACATAATAAGAAAATACTCCTTCAAAATTTTTCTTCATGAGAACAAAAGAAGTGCAATTTTGGTTCAGAATAGAAATACATATACCCCAGTGACCTGTTCTCTGCAACCTACAGTGTATGTAACTGAAACAGTAGAAGAAATTTGACAGCATGTCACAACAACATATTCTGTGATTGTTCTGTAAATATTCTGCATTATGTGGAAGAGCACTGCTGTTTAATTTAAAATCATTTTCTGATTAATTTTGGTATAACAAGATGCTGAACATTAATTATATGGTATTTATATTCTTTATACCAATCATGATTCCATTGGTCTTTGCCATATTTCTACATAGCTCTCTCTCAAGCTGAGAAAGTCAAGACTACTAAATCTCTCCTCATATGGAAACTTTTCTTAGCTCTGATAATCTTTACTCTCTTATCTTGGTCATCAATTGAAATGCTCTCTCTCTGCTTCTTTACGTTCTGCATAGTTCATCCATATTGCTCATTTGTTTGTGGTGATAAGAGACAGCAATTATTGGCAAGCCTAACACTGTATCTGACTTTTGCCTGTACAAGTAAATACCTGTGATATCTAAGAACTCCACAGGGTCAGGAATAGGTACCCTTCCTCCTGAACTCAACCATTCCTGCTAGCCAGGAGAGATGTTCCTGGGCAAGGTGGGTGTCTTTCACGTCAGAAGTGTCTTAGGACTTTTTCTCTCTATAAACCTGTTGCAGAAGCCATTGCAGAACTGTGCTTTACTACCTAACTTAAAGGTTTTGATCTAGCAGCTTCCATCTATTTTCTCGTATGGCTTAGATCATTGCAAAAGTTTCAGTGTAGTCATTAATGTCTATGTGACACTTAGCAGTCAGTGAAGAAAAAAATGTCTTCTAGGATTTTTGTTTGCCTGCTTTTAAGAAAAAGAAGAGTGGGAGACAAGGATAAAGGACTAGAAATCATTTAGAAAGAAACTAGAAACCAAACCATATAATGTGTGATTGCCTCCGAAATTTCAAGATATTGTAAAAAAAGTCAAGATTTCTGCTGATACAAGATCTCCTAGGTGGATTTACCATCTCGACACAATGGTTGCTAATCTGCTTTTCTGTTTGTTAAGGATATGCAAAGTACTGGTTTGTCTAGCTTGTATTTATCTTGGGATTGACTAGACAAGGCCCATTCCCTTTTCAGATACTTATCTCTTTTTGTCATCAGGAGAGAAATCATTAGCTATATATGCAATTTCCACTGATTCTTTTCTTAAAAAAGAAACAAAAAGGCAAGCAAACAAACAAAAAGCAGCCAACCATACAACCACCACCAACAAAAAGCAGCCAAATACCTATTCTATCTTTAACTGTAATTGTACCTCATTTTTCAGGAGCTTTAATTGAGAATCTACTATTAAGCCCTATTTAGCTGAAAACCATCAATTCTAATACCTTCTCGCTAATTAGCAGATTTTACACAACACCAAATCAAGAAGATAAGTCTGCTATTGATCTGAATTTTTCATTAAACAAGAAGCAAATGGAATAATTCTGGAAGACATTTAGATATGGATCAACAAATCTGAATAAACTTGCTTCATTTTTTAATTTTTTAGTACATTAATAGAGCTAGAAAATTAATGCTGCATTTTATTGCCTCTATAAATAGTTCTATTGAGAGAAAAAAAAATGTATGTGAATTCTAATGCTACCTATTTAATCCTTGAAATGCTGCATGATTAGATTCAGTGTGACTGAAAATGGTGATGATTCTCCCACAGGCAATGGCATGAAGCAAAGTTCACAGAATGAGACATTCTCCCTGGACAGGGTATGTATATAGTCCATTAATTGCCAAGCAAGCTTAAAATGATAAACAAAATAATTAAAGAGATATACTGATATTGTTTAATGTTATTAATATGTGCCAGTCTTACACTTCAGTATTACTGATGTTGGGCTCAAATATTTTTCAAGATTTTGGTCATGTTTAGGAAGCAGAAGGGGTCTGTCCTCAGCAGGAAGGGGTTTTGCCCTCACAAAGGCACAGTCCCTGTTCCTGCACTTCAATTCTTTGTGCGTGTGTAGTAATGACTGTTCTCACCTGTTCTGACCCAATTCTACCCTAGGGCTGGTCCCCTGATCTCTGTAGCTCATTAATGGCTTTCTCACTGGAACAGGGAAATGTTTCATCACATTCCCTCCTTTAACCCCAAAAGATTCTCATAGTATGCCTAAAAACTTGGGTCAATGTACATAAAATATACTGAAGTGTGCTGTCAACTTATATTGCTTTGCACAGGTTTTACGTCTCCCCTCAGTAAATATTAGAGGGGAGATACTCAGTCCGTAGAGCACAGAAAAGTACAGCAGTTAGAAATGGTTTAATTTGTAAGCTGTGTGGTCACGTGCTCTCATTTTTTAGCTCTATGTAGGTCTGTTCTGGAAGTGAGAGCATAGCAGCTTGGAGAAATAGCAAAGCTTAAGGCTACCTTTATACTTAGATACTATGGAAGCTTCCCATGAGCTCTGACTAGCCACTTAAAGAAGTTCCATGCACATAGGGAAGTGGCCTATGTCCAGGCTGCCTACATGTGCAATGTGTGCCTTAATGAACAAAATCTTCATGTGATGAAGTACAATCTAAAGAGAGTCTATTTGTTATGCTTCATATATGACTTTTTTCTGTTAAATGGAACGTACCACTTCACTTTTGTGGTCTCTTTTTCTCTAGGAAGAGTCCATCTTCGGTTGGGTATAGCAAGAAAATAAAGGAAGATTCAATCCAAAAGGAAATATAAAAGTAGTGAAATTGTTTGTTAAGATCTAGTTCTTAATGAAATTGGTGGCAAGACTACAAGTGATTTCAGTGAACGCTGTTTTTCTGTTGTTTGTTTGGCATATGTGTTTCTACTGTTCAAGAGGTTTGTTTTTAGAGTGGCTTAAACAGCTCTGTTGTGAAATATTTATTTGAAGTCATTAAGTCTAGTATTTCACTTAGTTATTAGATTTGAAAGCTTTTTAATGAGCATAATATTGTGACAGTTTGCTTGCAAAAGAATAGAGATACACATTTAGTGTTGACTGTGTATTTTTATTGGTGTTTTTTTTTTGTTTGTAGCTTGTCAGAATCATAAACAAACGTAAATTCAGTAAAACAGAACTCCACACAAGATATATCAAAACACTTTTGGTCCTAGTAATTTGAATAATTTTGATTTTATTATATTAAAATAACACACAATTACCCTTCTGTTCATTCATCCATTTATACATGAACCTCAGCAAGTATTTTGAATATGAAACCAGGTGAATATTTTCTGTCTTACTGTTCATCACGAAGCACGTAATAGTATCATCATAATCAGAAGGTGCTGTTTATCTAGCTGACTTCAGTAACACAATATAATTTTCTTCTGTTATGGAGTTTTATAGTTGGAATCTTGATTGACTGTTAAAACCTCTTAAACTAGCAAATTGTGTAAATGGAACACGAAGACTGCATAAAAATAGTATGTATACAGATTTCATCTCTATAGCTAAAACATTCACCTGTCACAATTAGACATCTTTGGTTTCAATAAAAGGATGATTTTCTCATTGCATAATGTCGTAGTGTTTGCAGATATAATGACTGGAATGTCAGAGCGTTGAGCTTTAATAGTATGCCAGTGATTGTCATTAAGCAGCAAAGCATTTGGAAGGGTTTAATCTTTGTTTACTTAATAGTAAAACTGCAAATATGGAACTGGGATGCGCCCTTCTGATGACAGTTTGGGCATCAAGGTTTTTTTCTGATTTGTGGCTGAGTAATATTCTGATTTTACTTGAAATAGTTGACATTTCAGCTTAGAAAAGGAAGTGAGAAAGCAAAGTATTCAGTCAAGATGTGATCATTTTTCTGGCAGAAGAAAAATGTCATAGTTCTTTGGTATTTTCAAAATTCATGTTTGGAGTCACACATTTATTTATTTATTTTTAATAAAGGGGATAGTCTTCCTGGTCCCCCACAGTTGTATCAATGAATTGTTGGCATGAAGAGTAGTTATTTTGTAATCTCAGATTGTAAATTGTAGAGCTACTGCTCTAATGTTTCTTTTCTTGTAAACTGCAGCTGCAGTTGGTACCTGTATTAGCACAGACTTCAGTGGCCCTGGAAATGAAACTTGTGTGTTTCTACTGTGCTGCTACTTTTTCATCCAGGTGCAATGGTGATTTGAGGGGAGGGCCCATGCAGCATCAACCTTGCCATATAACTTTATACTTGTTAACATGCTGCTGATCAAGAGAAAGAAATGTCTACTGCCTTCCTTATTAATCCCAGCAATCTGTGTTCTTACCTGCTTGTCTTAGCCCTCGTCCAACATGCCTGTGTTCTGCCTTCATCTCACTTCCACCTCAATCAAGAATGCAGCTCATGCCCAGAGCAGAAGGTGGTGAGCATCAGTCCTTCTCAGCCTGTGAGGTGTGTGAAAGTGCAAGCAAGGGGCCAGCAGCCCCTTCCCCCGGAAACCCTGTGGTGGTGGCTATATAATTAAATGGTTGCGATCCACTAATAGAAAAGAACCTCTGATTGGTAGTACTCTGAAAGGGATCTTAAATTTGAAATCACTTTGGGTTAGATAAGCTAATGCATCAGGGCAAAAAGAGAGATGGTGATTTAAGTTCAACTTCTAACTCCTTGAGTAATTTCCCACTTTTCTAGGTTCGGTTTCCAACTCTTTGTCTAGCTTTCTACTTTAGTGACCAGATTTCAAAGGTACTGTTATAAACAAGGGTAGTTAGAGCAGTTAACCAATGAGAAAAAAAAAAAAAAAAAAGAAGAAGATCTAGCTCAGGATGTACAAAGTAGCCCAGCTGACACATACACTATCATCATCCACTCAGATCCCTGCTGCAATTTTTTTTTTCCTTCGTAAGACCAGTTAAATATAAACTGCAGAAGACAAAGTAATTGTTGTGTTGCATTAAAATATGCATATACAATCCAAGTAAGTAGCATCTTCAACATGAAAAAAGGGAATTGTTTGTACAGGAAGAACTTTATTTAAACCCTCTTTGTTAAAAGAAATCAGAAATAAATAGGGGAGCCTCAGGGCACTAGATCATACACTTGAGATTCAGAAAACAACTGACCCTCCTCTGAAGTCCTTAATCATCACTGCAGAAGCAAAACCAAGGGTCATACTGTCCTGCTGTGGTTCCTGGGTAGTGATGGTGTTCTTTCACATTCTTCAAAACGCATATCAGTTACCCGAAGTTTTTAATAACAAATCTCACTTGGAGTGTGAACTGAAGCAGATGTGCAAATATAGAGGTCATGATTTGTCTTTGCTTTGCAGCCTTTTTTTCTCAGTACATAAATTACCTTTTGCAGTACAAAAATTCTAGTGAATTCTAAAAGTTCAAGAACAATTTTTAAGCTCAACCCTGAGAACATATTGCAGGAGATCTGAGGAGGTACGTTGCGGTACGGAGGTGGGAGGGAGCAGCCAGGACTTGCAGAGTAGCTGAAGGCACTGCTGCTGAATTCCTCTGATCAGTAAATGCTAGTGTCAGCCACTTGCCTCAAGTTCTTAGAGTTGGTCTGAATAAGTATTCTTTTGTAGCACATTTTTATAAATACAGATGACTCTATAGGAAGCTAAGTAATGCAGAGTAAGGCCTTCAGTTAGCAATTTGCTGGTAAAACAAAGTTTAACTGGAAATAACACATCTGCTGGGTCTGAAATGTTTTGATTGAACGTTTTCCCAGATGGTGAATTCTTGCCAAATGAGGTCCCCTGGCTCCTGGAGCACTTCTTGGCAGGTCAGCCCAGGATACACAGCCTCTTCTGTCTGCCCAGTGACACCAAGGAGTGTCCAGAGCTTGGGGGCTTGAAACTCCAGCCCTTGGTTTTAAGGCTACCACTTCCAAACTGCTGTAAAGCTGTAAAAAGCATGAAAATCCTGGGAGCTTGAACTCCACTTTGATTTCCATGTCTGGAAGAGCTAAGAGGCTTGGCTGGAGGCAGGACTGCTGGAGCTCCTGCACGCTCTGATGCGGAGCTGTGACTTTGGGCAGGCTTCCCGGGGCAGACCTCAGCAACAAGGCTGCACCAGAGCCCTCGGAGCTCTGTCCTCCTCCTCGGTCCTCGGAGCTCCCCCAGCTACTGCGCTGAGCTGGCGTTTGCAGATGCTGCCCTACTGCCAGACACAGTGCCACTGATCAGCTGAGGCTTGGTAACTCAGGGAATTGTGTTCTGGAAGTGTTTTGATGTTTCTGAAGTGACCTTTCTGGGAATTTCCACTTTGCAGGCATTTTCAAAAGAGTTTGTTTCCTGCCTGATTTGGACCAAAGCCACGGATTCAGATAAAACCCCATTTCCTGCAAACTGGTGGCTTGGCTTGCCAGGCAGCTAGCTCTTCAGCTCATGACCCATCTGCTCTGGTGTTGAGATGAATCAGATTCCTCTGCCCTAATCCTGTGGCCTGCGAGGTTATAACTTGGCCATTACAATCACCAAAGCTAATAATGTTTCACCGTTGATTCATTCCATAAAAAAGATTTCAGCTTTTAAGAAAACTTGGGAGCAGGATGCGGAGTTTCTACCATGATCAGATTTCAGGAAAGTATAAGGTGACCTTTGTCTTCACTGGATGTTTACATCCAGTGAATGTCTTTGTCTTTAGGGCCCTTGCTAGTAGTCAATGTTCATGTTTTAACTTCAAAGCTCCTAATACAATTTTGCATGGCCTCTGACTAAAGGATAGCCTTCAGCAGGCAGTTCAATTCTATTTTTTTATCTTTTGGGAAATGACTTAAAGCAAATTTTGGGCATATGTGACATTTTATGTATGTGTGCAATAGGTCTTTATGTATGAAACAAAACATGATGCAACTTTGATTTATAGCTCTTGTAAATCTTGGCAACTTAGGCAGGTTTGTGTAATATGTATATTTTCATTGCATAAGCACTTATATAACTACAACAACAGGAATTTCCATAAAATCCAAAGCGTCCATACTTCAATGAGTTTAATAGTATAGGCTTTTCTGTAAATGGAAGTAGCAGGGGAATCTATCATATTAAACGTATTAAGGCCACAATGAATTTTAATAAACATTTATAGGAAGCTACCCTCTTGTTAGTGACAGCATCACAGACATCTGATGCGATGGAAAAAAAAAATCGTGTTTGAAAGTTTTTCTGCTTGCTTTGTAGCTGGTGAAAATCGAGGTGTGTAGCTGCAGTTTCATTTTGTTAGAAGCAAAAGATATGGAAGCCCCTGAGCAAGAAGGGAGTATGCCTTGATGCAGACAGAGAGAGGCTGAATACCTGCTGGAGGATGCTGCATACTTTCACCTCCCGTTGTCTGTGGCCCCTCTTAGAACAGGCTGCGTCCTATCTTCCGTGCTCTATGTACAGGGCATGTTAATGAGAGCGTCTCTTCTTGTTCTAAATTGTGAACTCACAGGTGTGTCTCATCTGAGAGATTTTGCTGAATTGCAAACGTTGCCGGGCTGCTTATGAGTATATGTCTGATTTGTGTAGTCTTCCCAGAGATCATGACAAGAACATGTTCATGCTGTGAATGTGTGAAATTTATTGCATGCCTGGCATTCCTGCACAGATGAGGAATGGAAGCAGATTAAAAGAGCTGTGCAGGAAGGTTCACTAAGGCACTGACAAATGCTTCCTCTCCTCCAGAAGCTTTGTAAACTCTTGTATTTTGAAATGAATAATAGATTAACATGGCTTTTTTTTTCTTTTTTTTTTTTTCCTCCTGTTCTGCTATATGCTTATTTTATTGTTCCTAATGTGTGTGTGACAGGACGTCAGCAGTGCTGATGTAATTTCACATAATGGATGATCTCCTCCATAGCAAAGGCTACAAGTTAACCCCAACTTAAAATATACATGATCAGTTTTTACACCCCTTGGTATTTTAAATTTCTTTAACTCCATGTAGGATAAAAATTCTTGGCTATGATACTAATTTATCTGTGGAGTGATCTCCAAAGGCAAAGAACAGAAATGCACTCCTCGCTCAGCTCTGTCATCCCAGGCTGAGCAAACCAACAGGGGATGTGCAGTGAGGAGCAGTTCAGAGCATGGGCTGGGCACAGGGACTTGCCCTTTTATAACTTCCACAAGTCTGTGGTTCGTGCAGGCAGGCATTTTAGTGGGAACAGTTCCATACTCGGTTTAGGTTGAGGATGTGGTGAGATTCCTTCCTGTATTGATGTGCTCTGTCTAAATGTTACTTTCTATCACATCATGGTGTCTTTTACAGGAAAACACAGATGTGAATTTGTGACATACGGTATTTGTTAAGTTAGAGGACTCAGATCAGGGCTGGGTTTGGCTTGAACTGTCACCTGAACTGTGCTTCTCACTGCTTGTCACTGTTCTGTTGGACTCATTTTGAAATGAATTAATGGGAATGTCTGAGAGACAAACCTGATCTTTCATGAGAAGAGTCCGAGGTGGCTGATGTTCTTTCTAGGCTTGCCCTGCCTTGACTGGTCTGATTTCCTGAGACTTTGTCCTCACTGTGTGCTTTCAAGCTCTGCAGTTTCTCCTCAGTAATTTCTACCACCTGTCCATATGCTTTCAAATACTTTTATTGAGAGCCCAATGTCAGTTTTTCAATGTGTGAGAAGAGATAAAAATAATATGTTACTTACAATAATGTACAAGAACAGTAAAGGGAAAGTGCATGATGTGCAGGAAATATGTTTTATGAAGAGATGTAATGGGCATAAGAAATTTGTAGATCATGGAGCAAGTGAGGAAAATAATATTCATGAACATTGAAGTGCAGTTGATTCATATGTTCAGGCATGGAGTGGGTAAAAGTTGGACTATTTTGAGTGACATTTTGTTTACGAGTTGCAGAATTTACAATACAGTGAAATGTTATACCCAAGCCCTGTTACAAATATCAAGCCTCTTAAAGACAGCCAATAATCTTCAGCATAAACTGATAATGAAAAAACTAATTCTACTCTGATTTGTTTAACTGGAAATAGAAAATAATACATCATGTGAGTCTTATTAAATGAAGAAGGAAAGGCATATATTTTTGTTGACAGGAGAAATACATTGTTTATTCCTCTGGAGTCTCATGTTGCTCGTACTGCTGCTTTGTCTTATTGCCAGTCACTGATCTGCTCTGTGTGGGTGGAAATGTCAGAGTTTGTATTCGCTCCATAAGAAAAGCTGTACGTTACTCTTTGATTTGTTGTATTCACTTGGGTTTGCTTTAATGCTGTCTCTAGAGAAGGTTTGCTTTTAGGATCTTGCCGGCAACTTTAAGCATCCGCTTTTTTCCATAAAGCATTCTGCTCTGTAAACTCACTGCTGGTAGTTTGTGTCTGTCTGTGAAACTGGTATTTTGCAAAGAGGTATTTTCAAACTGAAATGGAGCATATGACCTGAAACAGTTACAGGGCTACTTTGGTCTCATGGAGGAAATAAAGGAAAGTTACTGGATGTAATGCCAATGACAGCTTAGAGGGAGACAGTATCTCTCTGCACATCTCCATCTGCCATGCTGCCAGAATTCTCAGATGGTGCCTTTGAGACGTTGCTTAAAATGTGCGTCTGTTCTGAAAAGTTGTAAGGTAAAAGCCGCATCTGCTCACTTATCGCAGGTTCTCGCTGCTAGTACTCGCAACTAAAAGCCTTCCAGTGACAAAGTGGCTCTAACTGCCAGTGCTCGAGTGCTGGCAGCATTGCTTTGTGCTCTCTGGGTTATATGGAATATCCCCAGCAGGATTTAGTTCTGTTTAGTTATCGGTAGCTTCGCAGATTTGTATTTAACAGCAGAAGTAATGCACAAGAAGGTATGGGATTCGCCTCATTGCTCCTTAGCTATGTTACTGTGAAGAGCATTCAGCTATAGCCAACAAAGTTTAATATATTAAACTCTGCAAGCATGTCAGTGTATTTATGTGAGTAGACATACTGAACAAGCAGGTGCCATGTTTGCAACTTTATTTTTCATGCTGTAACCACACTTTCCATGGATTTGCACAAGTGATTCTGGAGATTTAACATGACTTTGTGGAAAGTGTTGCTTAAGACATTCTCTTAAGAGGATCTATCTACTTATTGCTAAGATCATATTTTGGCTAGCAGAATATGCATTACTGATGTTGATGTGCATGAAAGTGATTTGGTTTAATTATCACACAATGTATTTGCAAGCTTTGCTTTTTATCAAAGCACTCTCATGTCCCTTTATAATTGCCAGATAAAGGTAGAAGACCACTACACCATTTCTATGGAGTTACAATGCAGTTGTTTCCTTTGGATTTTTTAAATAATATTTCCCAGTTCCTCAACTGAAAATAGCCATTTGTCTGAGAGAGGAGCTAGAGTAGTTCAAAAGTGTATGTTCAGGAAAAAGACAATGATGGAGTCTGTTAGTCTCTTTGGATAGTCAAATCATATGATATAATCTGTAGTATATTGAAAGTTGGGGGAAGAGTTGCTGCAATTGCTTTTTTTTTTCTTTTTTTTTTTTTTTTTTCACTTGGAGCATTTGCCATATGGGGAGAGGCTGAGAGAGTCAAGATTGTTCAGCCTGGAGACGGCTCAGATCAGAGCCAGCCTCTTCTCACTGTGGGCAGGCCAAGGGGCAATGAGCACAAGCTGAAACAGGGGCAATTTCTTTAAAAAAAAAAAAGGATTTTTTTTTGGCTTTTTGGACTTTGTGCTTTTAGTTTTCCTTACAAACTCTACATTTTGAAGGTCCTCAAGCCTGAGCCAAACTATCAACATGGCATTCATCTCTGTGCAGAGCATGAGAAGGCAGGTTTTGCAGGGTTTATAACTTGCTATATATTTCCACAGATCCTAGTCCAGATGGGCATTGATGGTTGATTTCTGGTAACACTGCAATATTAAGTTATTACATGTACTAATTTAATCAATTGTCTTTAGTGAGTGGGTTTATGCTCCTCTTAAGAGGCACATTCTCCCATCTCTTAGGGATGCAGTCTGCTGGCTTTCTTTGTAGGTATCTGTTCCTGGGCAGACTGCAGCAACCTGGAGTTGTAGTTACAGGGAAAATCTTGTCGAGTCGAGCTGAACATGCCTAACGGATGGATCTGGGGAGGATTCTGCTACTGAGCTTAAGACATTTTTTCAGAGCAGCATGGATATGAACTCCCCAAACCTTGCGCTGTGGTCAAATTTAGCAGATGATTCTGAGCACATCGAAAAGCTACCTGCCAACAAATTTTAACGCGCTGAGTAAGAGTTACTTGAAGTGAAGGTTTATACATGGGAGAACCTTTCTTGAAAGCAGAAAAACTCCTTTGGATGGGATTTTCTGTGGAAGTTCGGCCTTATGCAGAAAAGTGGCACAGTAAATTCCAACCCAAGCATTAAAAGCTGGCAAAGCTATGGAAGACAGATTCTTTAAAGGACCGTGCCAGGTGATGGTAGCAGTGGATATTTTCAGCTGTCCCACCCGTCCTGCCTGCCTGGGACCCTTCTCGCCCTGGAACTGCAGCACCATGAGCGAGCTCCTGCCAGCGCCTCGAGCACTAGGCCTTGCTCTGCCAAGTCTGGCTTTAAACGCATTTTCACCATTTTATTATGGGAACAGCTCACGCCTTTTAGCGGTATATTTAGGGCTCGAAAAGATGCCAAACTGCCAGCCCGGGAGGCAAACGCTCTAGTTGCAAACACATCAGGCTCCAGCCTCGCCTTGCAAGGGGCTGGGTCTCACCGGGGAAGGGGGATGGATCGGGGGACCCCCCCTTCGGCCCAGCGACCCCCCAAAAACCCTTCCCGCCCCCTTTTTGGTGCCCGCAGGGGGCGCCGGGGCGCGCGGCCGTGCGCGGCGGGGACGCCAGGGGGTGCCCGAGGCCGCGCAGCGGGTGCGCGCCCGGCGGAGGGGGGCTGAGGGGAGGAGAAGGGGGGGGGCGAGGAAGGGAGGAGGAGGGGGGGAGTGAGGAAGGGAGGAGAAGCGGGGGGCTGAGGGGAGGAGAGGGGGGGCTGAGGGGAGGAGAAGCAGGGGCTGAGGGAAGGGAGGGAGCTGTGTGTGTGTGTGGGGGGGGAGCCGCCCCGCCCTCAGTCGCCGTTGCGGAGCCGAGCGCCGCGCAGCGCTGTCCCTTCAGCACCGCCGGCACGCGGCGGCCGCCCTTAATTACAGCGAATCGAATAAATTAACCGAAAATTTCCGCCCGCCCCGCCTCCCCGCCGAGTTCCCCCCCCCTCCCCTCCCCCGACCCCGCAGCAGCGCCCGGGCCGAGCCGCCGCCAGTGACCGCGTGGTTTGCAGTAAGTAAGGGCTGGGGGGCGGCGGGAGGGGCGCGGGGTGCCCGCAGCCCACCCCCCCTCAGCACCCCCGCACCGCGGGGCGGCCCCCGCGGGAACCCCTCAAAGCGGCCGCAAAAAATTGGGGGGGGTGAAATGCACCTGGGGCCGGGAGATGCGCCCGGTCCCCGGGGTGGTGGGTGCTGGTGGGTGATGCTGGTCGTGGGGCTGGTGCCGGTTGTGATGCTGGTTGTGGTGCTGGTGCCAGTGGGCGATGCTGGTCGTGGAGCTGGTGCCGGTTGTGTTGCTGGTTGTGGTGCTGGTGCCTGTGGGTGATGCTGTTTGTGGTGCTGGTGCCAGTTGTGATGCTGTTTGTGGTGCTGGTGCCTGTGGGTGACGTTGGTTGTGGTGCTGGTGCCAGTAGGTGATGCTGGTCGTGGTGCTGGTGCCTGTGGGTGATGCTGGTCGTGGTGCTGGTGCCGGTTGTGATGCTGTGCTGGGGCTTGCAGCAGATGGGGGGGTTAAGGAGTGTTTGTGGGGTGTCTGTGTAAGGCGAGGAGAAATGCATGTGTGAAGTCAGCCTTGGCGTGGCGTGCTGTGTGGCTAGAAACCTGGGTGTAAAACCCAGGAAACCAATAAGCCAAGGCAAAGTGAGCCGGACAGGGCAGAAGTCCTCTTCCCACTACCCTTGTGACATCGATCGTCTTGCTGGTTTTAGGTCTGGAAAGCAAGGTCCAAGAATGGTGAAGCTGGGGAGTAATTTGAACGACAAGAACAGCAAGCCACCATCTGGCGAAGATGGTTTTCAGACAGTTCCTTTGATCACGCCTTTGGAAGTAAATCACCTGCAGTTCCCGGCTCCGGAAAAGGTAAAACAAAATCCAACAGCACCCCGCATGCTTGTGCACTTGTACATGCCCCTTGGTTTTCCTGCCCTTGTCAAGTAGTGGTCTTTGATGATATGGGCTGTGGCATAGTGTCTATACAATAAATAAGAAGGGGATGTCTTTCTTAGTGTATTTATCTGCTTGTACACAGCAAATGAGCACACAGCTGTCCCCCAACTCCTTCCCTCCTCAAAAAAATACCTAAATATTCCTTCATATATACAACTGGAAAAGGCTTAGTGTGTTTCTCTTATAAATGCTGGAGAAATCAAGGAGCAGTTTACAATGCATAATTATTATCAGTAAGATTAGTTGCCTGCATTGAGAGTAATGTGAGAACTCTTCCAAAATAAGCGGCTATTTTAATTATCTCACTTAAGGTTTATTTTCTTCTCTGTGGCTATGCAAAGCTCATTTGGGCATTCACGATGCTGGTTTCTCTGAAGAGAGCGACTGAATTCCCCCATGCACTGGGTAGTGATGGAGCAAGCCTGGATTTTGCTTCCTCGATTGGCTCCTGCCAGGGGACAGCTTTCTCCCCTGCCCACTCTCAGCACTGAATGCAGCACTAAGATGTCCAGAAATGTGCCTCAGCAATTGGCTGAGGTTTGGTGGTTGGGGTTTTTTAGATGCGGGATACAGTTGGAAATCTTTTGTCTATAGCGGTGCAGTGACGGTGCATATCAAAATAACCTGGTGAGGACATGATGAGATCGTGAAAATCTGTATGCCCCAACAGTCCTTACAAAAACAAAGCCTGTCTGCAGTGTAGTTCCCAGATACCACAGAGATGGAGCCAACTCACCCGAAAGTACAAGACAGAATGATTAGATCTCACAGGATAATGGAATAATAGTAAAATTAACACTGATGATTATTGAACATACATCCTGTTTTTACTGTAGTACAAAATGAAGTTTCTCTAAATACATTAGGAGAGCATGATGATGGATGTGATAAAACTGTCAAGATAGACAAACTAAGTTTATTTTATGATAGATAGAGCTGAGTCAACTGCCTTGACATCCTGGGAACCAGCCGTGCCAGACAAAGGACCTAGGTTCATTCCCCATGGGCCTCATGGCAATCAGGAGCAACTTCACTGCATTCAGGAAAGTTACACTTCCATGAACTGTTGTGAATGAGAGGATAAACTGGTCCATATCTATGACTGATAAATAAGGTTAAGCAGAATACCTTGAGCAAAGCAATATGATTTATGACACATCTGAGAAGCTCAAAGGAAAGTATGGATGTGTGAAAATAACTCATATGATGCTAGACAAATGGCTTATTGATATCACACACACACATTGACACATAATGTGAAATTTAACTGGCTCGTGTATCAGGTGAGACATGGAAAACCTAACAAAAATCCTTTCAAGCTAATAAGGTGGTAATGAGTGTTCTCAAGACCACCACATTCCAATTGCCTGTTGGTGAACAAACATTGGAGTGTATTGGTCTAGTGTGATTCCTTGCTGATTTTCCTGTTTAAACATGCCTGCATCAATAATTCACATGTTGTTAGGTTACATTACCTTCATTAACATACATTACTGTCAATGCATCTACTGACATCCATATCTCTCTTTGCTGGAAGAGTGGGATGTTTCTCCAGGAGTGCTAAGCGTGATTCAGAACTCGTTAAGAGTCAATGGTATTGATTTCTGCAGGCTGTGTGGTTCAGCTCCTGTGTGCAGTAGGCCTGGAGTTAATGGCAACAGAAGATTTGTTACAAGGAGAGGTTATTTACGATAAAAGCAAAATAATTCACAATCTGTTTCTTTTGCTCTTTGTAGAACAGATTCTGTTGGGCTGAGTTCACCATGGGGCAGAGTAAAGACCTGCTAATAAGGAGAGGGGCCTCAGGTGAAGAGCTTGGGTAAAGGTTAAGTGGTGGGGAAACTTCATCTTTGTACTTGGTAAAGCAAAGCTGCAACTGAATTCAGCAAGACTGTGAGCCTGAGGAAGAATAAACATAGATTTCAAGTCTTTCAGAGAGGGTTTTTGTTTGGTCTTGCCTTCATGTCAGGAGGCAGGGTTAAAAAAAAATAAATCTAAAATCAATTTTACTTTTTTTCTGTGTGTTCCCCAACCCTGCCAGCAGTAGATTTTAGCTTGTAAGAGTGGAAACAAAAGCCAGGGCACTTTCTGTGCCTCTTACATGGGATGTCGCATAAATTCCCCAGAGCCCAAACCGGTTTGGTATGGGGGTCTGTGTGTATGAGTTCAAGGGCTTTGCTCTTTTTCCTAAATGCAAATCCACTGCTGCTTGCTTTTAACCACAAGGAGGCAGTGCTCCCAGCCTCCACACTCGCATCAGGGAATCACAACGCCTATGCCACTGCAACAAAGAGCTGATGCACCCTGGCATTTTCCTGTGATTGAAATCTAGAAAAAAAAATGGGGGAGGGAGAAGAAAAGAAAACCTGCTTGATGCTCCCTTTTCTGGGTTTATCTTGACCATTAGAGGGTATCTTCATTCAAGACACTGTGAGCTCTTAACCCAGATCTAACCTGGATTGTCCAGGGGCAATCCAACATGCATCAAAATGAGAGCAAGGCTCTGTGTATTTGCTCTAGCGCCAGTTTGTCTAGTGATTTGGAGTGGTACAGGCTTTGGCTCGTGATCCAAGAGGAGGCTAGGTCTGTGCTGGGCAACCCAACTGCTGCTGTTCTCAGTGTGCAATAATGCCTTCACTTGGTGCATGTATCTTGCATGGCAAAGGTTTACAAGCACTGTCCATTTATAGGCACCTATGTTTTTTTTCCAGTTGAGTCTTAGACACCTGCATGCATGTCGAAGAAAACCAAACCTGTTGTTTGTCAGCATACTTGCCTTTGCATCTCCTTGAAAGCCACCCACAAAGCCCATGGAATCTGCAGACTGAAAAATAATTTTTAAGGGCTTTAACTGTCCTTTTTTTTTTCTTTGTCTTAAGGTTATTATTTTAACTGGATCACTAGAGAATACCTCTAAGTGACTCTCAACATTGACCTCTATAGGTGTTTCACCATGGCTGATCTCTTTCAAAGTGTTTTTTGTTTAGCTCCACTTTCAGAGAAAAGATACATAGAAAGACTATCAAAATGAGGCTTTTGCTCATGTGATGTAATTCCTGAAGCCCATCTCTTTTCAGACAGTTCCTTGATTATAAGAAATCATGCGGTGAGGGAGAGAAATTTTTAAATTCATAAACTTAATGGCTGTCCTTTTGGGGATGCTTTACTAATAGGTTTGCTTTTCGAAGTGCTGTGAGCTTAGCAGTTCCCTCTGACATCCACCTTGATACTGTTGGAAGTGAGGATGTCTCCTGCAAAGGCTCATGTTATTCCTCCTGCAGCATCAACATTCTGGTTGTTCTCTTAGCGATTGTATGGCTGCAAGGGGAGAAATGTACCCAGGATGGTAGTTTCTCCCCTAGGGTGTTAAGCCTGCTGTGTATTTATATCTATTGACTATCTTCAAGCTTCAAGCTTTTTTCCCTTGGTCCTGTCCCCCCCCCCCGCCTTGGTCCCCTTCTCTTGATGGGGAGCATTTGCAGAAGGCAGGGAAGGCAGAGCCAGATGCTCTTAAATCATTTTTGCGTGGCTGTTTTGCTGAAATCCACCCATGCAGCAGGAATAATAACAATCACTGGTGACAAGCCCTTGACCTGGCTTTTTGTGTTTCTGAATTTAATTTCTTTTGTATTCAAAAAGAAAAAAAAAAAGTATTTTTCTTTCAGGAGCAGGGGAGAAAAGGCTAGCTGTTCCCTTGTTTTCCTAGGCGTAGACAAAGTGCTTTAGCTGTAATTGTTATGTGCGTCTGCAATAATAATGCTAAAAAATACGCAACTTTTCACAGACCATACTGTTTCACTGAAATTTTAAATGAGACCAACAACTGGGGACCCCTTGGTCTCATAGGCTCGCTTCAGCAAAATCCAGCAGGAAATGCCTCTGTTCTGGCAGTAAAAATCTTAATTTTACATAATACACAAGTGCATGAAAGCTATTGTCAGGGCTGAAAAAAACATCCGGCATGTCTTTTGTGGGGAAAGCTGCAGAGGGCTTATCATGTGGCCCATTGTTCTTTATTTTGAATGCATCTGGAGGCTCAAGAAATAATTTCTCTGGTGACAAATTCCTGCCATCAACCCAAGAAAAAAAAAAATAGATGTAAGTGCTCTCTTCAAATACTTTTCCCACCCCATCCTCCTTATACTTTGTGGCCGCACCCTGCTCTGAGTGCCTCAGACCATGCTTTTTTATACAGTGTAATCAAGAAATCCTGAAAATCAGGAGTGTCCCTTGAGCTCACAGCCTGTCCCTCTTGGCTTAGCAGAAAATAATGTTTTGTCCTGGCCAGCTGAGTAGGCGTAATTAATAGTATGCTGGATGAGTGCTCTGGTACCTAGGGGACTACTTGCAGCTCTGTCCTGAAACACCGCTGTCAGCCTGCCCTCTGCCCTAGTAGTGTGCTGCAGCTCTGGGCAGCCTCAATGCATGCAGACAGGGCAGCCCGGGGCTGGTTTTGGGGTGCAGCAGGGTACAAAGGGAAAAGAAAGCATGAATAAAAGAAATTTTATTTCTTTTATTGCAACTGTGAAGGAATGGGCAAGCTGTCCTGCCCCATCCTTTCCTTTCTCCACCTGGGAAATGCTGCCTAATCCCCACAAATACCAAGTCTGAGCCTTTCTCTTCGGTGACATTTGTCCTCTAACTGCGTGTTTGGATGTAAACACCACCTCTGCTCATTAAGCCACAATAAATATTTGCAGCAACGCTCACCCTGATGGTGCAGTGTTTTTGGGGTAACCTTCCTGATTTTGTTTGTGTCTCGGACAGCCTTGCTGGAGGTTCTTGGCAGTTTGTGCTTCTCTTCTTCGGATGCACTTCTGTTGGCCTTGCCCTCGCCTAACATACCAAACAACTCTGGTCGCCCGTGTCCGCTCCTGGCAGGGCTGTGCTGCAATCCGAGTGTGTGCTCGCAGCCTGCGCAGACACCCGGGGTAGCATTCAGCTGCCTCACTTGCATGCAGATAACACGCTGCTGCTGCTGCGGCTCTTGAGTATGGAACAGCTCGGGATTTGTGTAGCCTGTGCAGAAATTTCTCTCGTTAACTGCAGTGCTACGGGTGCCTGAATTAGGTGGTTTAAAGCTAGCTCATGCCTGTTCATGTGAGCTCCGTTGCCTCTCTTAAACCCAGTTATGTCTGCCCTGTGTTTCTTAGAGCTACGTTCTGCAGAAACAGCAGAAATAGACACAGGAGAAATGTGTTAGGGTATGGCTGTTTGGCTAAGCCTGTTGAAATCCGTTCTTTATTTCAACATGAAATGCCATTGCTGCAGGTGGAAGTTATTTCAGCAAGACGGTGGGTTGAACCCCACATCCCAGTTGCTTACTGGTCTGTGAAGTAAGACTGGGAAGGATTCTTGACTAGTGTAAATCTGTGTCATTTGGATGAAATCAGTGGAGCTCTGCTAATTTACCCTGGCCAATTTACCAGCACTATTGCTGTGTGATTGATTCTTTTGTCTGCTTTGCTGTACCCTTCCCTGGCTGAACCTACTGAAATCAGTTTTTATACCCCTTCACAGCCTCCCATGGGTTCCTGCTGGTTATGGGCACCTGGAGATTTGTAGTGTGACTTAACTGAATAATTTTCAAGCTGTCTTTGTGTTTGTGAGCTACGCTTTTCCCTTCTCAGCTGCTTTCAGCTCCCAGTGCAGCTTCTGCATTCTGTGCTGCCTTTCATCGGTGGTGCCAGGGCTGATTATATTTGCTGTCTTTGTCCTTTTGTGATTTTCCTTATGCCTGGAATATCCTCCTGGCACTGATTCAAGAGACCACTTTTTTCTACCACCCTCTGTGAAGCTCATTTCTAGTACAACACCCATTAGATGAGCTGATACGGGAAAAATATAAAAAGCAGACTGTTTCCACTGACTGGGGCTTTCTTCATTGACTATGGAGACTATGGATTTGATCCCAGGACATCCTTTTCCTTTTTTTTTTTTTTCCTTTTTTTTTCTTTTCTTTTTTTTCCTTTCTTTCTTTTTTTCCTTTTGTTGACTGATATTTCAGGCATTTCATGCATTCCAATAATGAGTAGGGTGTCCTGGGGACTACCACTACATACATCCTAAATGCCAATTTTCTTATTAATCTCTGGGAAGTCTGCCTGCTGAGATATGTTCATCCTGTAGATTTGGAAGCACTGCCACCTCTCCCATGGGATGTGATGTAGTTTTAATTATTTGGGAAAGTTTTTAAAGACCAAATTGTCTGAAAATCTGGGAATCTGCCACATGGTGATTACTAGGTAGCCTCAGATTACTGATCTGTCCAGTCTGATGTGTCCTGTTTCTAGCAGGAGCCAGTGCAAGACTCAGAAGGAGGTACAGGCAATAGACAAGGAGCTGCTCTGGTCCATGAATGTTTCATCCTAAGCCTGTAAAGAAGGAGATTGTTTTAAGCTCTGGAACTTGATTTTTCCATCTCTTTTCCTACACTCTTTTACTGCTAAATATTTTAACTTCAGCTGCTCTTGGCAATGTGCACAGCTCATTTGCCCTTTGAGGCTGGCTGTGTGTGAGGATTAGAGCTCGGAGGTCACTGGAGATTTTTGTGTGGGAGCAGGTGGTGGATTTTAGCCATTCCTTGGCATGTATCACATAAGCATAGAAACAGCCTCAGTCACAGCAGATTTAGTGCCAAGGCTGGGGGTCACCATTTTGCTATCATCAGTAACCTGGACAGCATGCTGCAGCTGGGACTTGGTCAAAGGTCTTTCTCAGATACTGATGCTCAGTTGGGTAATGATGGCAAAAGAAACCACGATGTCAACGCCAGTGCGAAGCTTTATTTTCTCTTCTCTCTTTGCAAGGAATGAAGAAAGGCTTGTCTTTGGAAGCTGAGAGTCTCATTTTCACTTAAAAGTGAGCATGACTAATCCAGACGGAAAGTGATGGGTGTGTTACAACCATTTTGTGGGACTACAAAGGCCAGCTTTGAACCTGGAAGAAACCTTTCTCCTTGGTAGGAGAAGCACATTTTGTTTATCTCTTCTGTCAATCTGAAAGCCACTCTGAGTGAGAGACTCTTCATTATTAATAATCCTGGGAAGTAGTATTTTAAATTTTTATGGTCTGCACTTTGCAGCACCTGAACCACAATATATTACATGCCATGCACTGTGGCAGTGAAGTGGGAATTACAGCAGGGCTGCATGTCCTTTTCCAGATGAATAATTTAAAGTTTTCACAATGCCAGTTATGTTAAATATTATTATTCATTTCTTCAGGGAAAACCATTGAGCTCAAACGCAAATATAAAGTGGCAATAAATGATGTTACATTTAGCCAGCCTGAGACAAGACTCAGAATTCATATCAGTTCATTTTCTGAAACACTTACTTCATCCCATTGCAGGAAAATCCTTTTTAAGTTTCCATGCTTAATGTGATATTTTTCCATTTGTCACATTTCACGTCTGTGCTGCTCCTTCTCCCTGAAAGCAAATGCTTTCAATATAGTTCATTTGGTGAGAAGTTGCCTTTCTTTCTGTCAGCATCCAAAAATCTCTAGATTTCCCAGCACTCTCCTACTGTTTACTTTCTCAGGGTTGTCAATGATGGATTTCCTGCTGGTATATGCAGCCTCTGAGCTGTTGTTTCTCAGCTCAGCATACCTATAATTTTCCAAAGCATCGCTACAGAGAAGGTGCCTGGTCCTGCATTCATTACAGACAAAGAAAAGGTTTCCTGTTAGCTCCAGTGGTCACTAGTGTTAAGCCTAGAATAGTAGTACATTTAAGTTTAGTACTCAATAAATGTATTAGCAAACAGCATCATTAGAAAAATTTTGCTTGTGTGGACCAGCATGATAGATATGTCTTGTTGTCCTGTTGTGTTTGGGTTTTTATAACTTTTACAGGTTTCTGTGTACTGAGGTCTTGTAGAAGGTCTTGTACCGCTACTGAGGTCTTGTAGAAGGGCATTTGAGGGACTGGAGTGAAGAAGAAGATGCAAGAAAGTAGATAGAAAGTGAAAACCTTTCAAGACATGGAGTGTGTAATTGCATCTGCTAACCTAGAGTGATTGAGGACAACAATTCTGCAGAGAGCTGCATCTGACTTCCTACCCAGCCCAGCCATATCACTTGCTAGCCCCTAATCCCAAGAATGTTTTATTTATACGGAGCTACTACTACTGCTCAGTTGATGAAAACCTGAGCAAAGAAGGTGCACTGTAAGTAGCAGCCACCAGTTGCTGGTGTGACTCAGCACATTACTCAGCTTTTATTTATTTATTTTTCCTTGCTCTTCCTTCTCTAATATGGGGATACTGGGCCCATGCTGCTTTGAGTGGTCTTGCTGAAGAATGCCAGAGCAGCCCTAAGCCTTGTTATTATAACTGGCTGTGGGAAGGTGACTGAAGCAGGCTTAAGCTCTGATCTGGCCAAAGCACTTAAATGCACACTTAACTTTAAATATCCAACTAATCCTGCTGATGTTAATAAGATGACTTCCAAGCTTAAAAACTTCACTGAATTGGAATTTGATAAGTTCAATGGCTAGATAAACTTAGTTTTGGAGGAAGCTGCAAAGACTAGGAGTGTGGATTCTCCTAATTAGAAGTGTCTTTTTGCTACTCCATGAAAGCCCTTTACTCTCATCTTGTGTTCTTGTAATCTGCAAACTTCATCTGAGAAGCAACTTTCAAAGAACAGTTTTATCTCAGGTGTAAAATGAAGTCCCACGTCATTTATTTGTGTCCTCTTTATTTTCCCTCTCATAAACAACACAGTGTCTCTGCAGTTAAAGGTGGAGTGTCTCTGGGAAACAGTGTGAAAACTTTAAGAACAGGTTATAGCAGCAACCTAATTTGCAGGGAGATCCCCTGAGATGGTATTCATCTAAACTCTATCCACCGTACAGGCTTTAAAGGTCTGCAGCTGGGCTATACTGAGCTGGCAGGGAGTCTGCTCTCTGGTGGACGATCACAAGCCACTAAGCGAGGCATAGGCATAAGCTGGTGCTGGATCAGGGCCTAGATGAAGGAACGGAAAGGCTGACAGGTGTCCAAAAAAGTTCAAAGGGTATTCATCCAGCAATCACAAAGTCTCAGTTAATCCAAAAAGCTGATTGATGGGACTGTTCTTGCTTTTTAATATTCATTTGCAGATGTGCAGGTTGTTCCGTGACATGAATAAAAAATTCACTGCCCCAGCAAGCTCACAGAGTTAGGGATGTTGACCCAAAACAGCCAGACCCTCCTCACTGTGAGTTAAGGCAAGGCTTAGGGAGTGTGCAGGAGGAGATGAGAGCTCAAGGAGGCAAGGGGAGAGAATAGGTAGAGCGATGTTGCTGTGTTAGGGATGGCAAGGGGGCTAATTGTCTATTTTGAGATTTTTTAGAGACTTCTTGTCCATTTAAGCACTGATTTGATTGTTTGCATATATGGTCTGTACTCAGGAGGCCAGAGCACAGCCAAGCCATGCTGCCAACTCTGGTATTTACCCCCTTACTGTAGTCCATTTCCACTGTAACAGCATTGCAGAGAAGGGAATGAGGAGATTGCCATTTCTCCCACTTCAGTTTGCTTTGAATTGCAACCTACACAGGACCCCAATTTCATACTCCCTTTCACCGGTTTCAATCAAGAACAACTGTACTGGAGCCAGCAAAGCTGCAAAACGTGTAAGAAGAGGGAATCGGGATCATTGTGATTGCTATGGTTTGTAATAAACGCCAGTACCTCTCTGAAGAAACCTGCCACGGAGCGAGATGAATGTACCCTGTTTGCACAGGAACAGTAGGATCCTGGTCTCTGAAGAAACTGCTCTTGGGCAGCTGGTGATAAATGAGCTCTGATCATTGTGCTGGCTGTGGAGGCAGTGGGGTTTTTGTTACTGTACATCCAACAGCAATTTGGCTAGAAGTTCTGGAAGACTGAACTACCCCTATTTTTTTCTTGGTAACAAGATGGAAAGAAAAGGTGAAAAAGCAGCAAAGGCAGGAAACAGGGGCAAGGCAAATCTTGCCCACCCTAACAACCCCAATCAGAAAGCTGGAAAGCGAAAACAGAAGTAACCAAAACAGCAGCAAACAATGATGCTAAAAATATAGCAAAGATTTCTTTATGAGATTTGTTATTCTTTGTGTGTGTGTGTGTGTCTGTGTGTGGGTATCATCTGACAGTGTTCGCTCCTCTTTCCGGATGCTGCTGAGATAGCCCTGGCTGGGGTGTTCTCACTAGTGCAGGAGGCACAAACAGTTTGATGAATGCAGCTCAATTTCTAAAAGCCTTTGCGTGGGCTTCCTGATGGCAGCTTGTTGGATGGAGGGGGTGAATGTTGCTGCAAAAGTGGGATCTGTACTCAGGCTTATTTATTTAGACTGTAGGCGACTGAACAAGAGGTAGATCTTTTCTTCTAAATGTGCACCCAGTGTCCTCAGCAAAATTGCATTTTTATCCTTACTGCCACAATATTGAGTGATACCCCCACACTACAGGTTTTCAGTTTTCTGTTTGTCCTTTGTCATTTTATTTCCGTGCTCTGCTTTAAAGAGGAGACCTTACTGACTGCCCTGTCTTTCTTCTGCTGAGTAATTCCAGCAGGTGTCTGACAAAGATACTTCTAGAGAGCAGCTATTTAGCTTTTGCAATGCCTAAAGGCATTTAGCAAAGGTATGTCTTAGCTCCTCTACTAAAGCCTGCAAATTTTTCTGCAAAACACTGACCAGCAGGATGGCTGTGGCTCTACACACACACATTTCACTGCTGGCACAGTCAGCGAATTGGGTTTCAAGTGGCCTCTGCTCTGGCTGGGGACTGATCTTATTTATTTATTCAGAGACATGATAGACATTGCTACTGGACTTGAAGGCGATGCCTTGTGCACGGTTGGGTGGGTTTATTTTCAGTCTCATGTATGTATGGAGACACATATTTCAAATGTCCTACTTACAGGATATTGATTGAATGTAATGACAGTTAAAAAATACCAGTAAGAAAGCTGGGGTTAATGACAAAGAGTGGAAGAAAATGTCAAGTATATAAAGAAACAAGTAAGACTTAAAATTTTTTTTCTCTTGTTTTCTGGTTTCATGGTCCTTCATTAAGACAAGGCTAGCGCTCACAGGAAAACCCTGTTATGTATATTTAAAGATTTAATTGGTGACAACTTTGTGTATCAAGCAGAAAGTATGGATTTGTGACAATCGGATATTGTGGCTAGTAAGTTTAAAACCAAAATGAGTGCAGTTTCTGAACTGTGGCTGGCAGGTGTTGAGGGCTTACACTATAATTTACTGTACTGGGTTTACAAGAGGCCAGCAAGGAGACTGGAAAGCTAGGGCCCATCTGTGTGTAGTCCTAGCACACCTGGTTTCTTTTGAGCAAGAGAATGAGGTTGTTATTTGTTCACAAGTCAGCACTAACTTGGATGAGCTTGTCCTGACTGTAGAGAGAACTTGTTTCATTTGGTCCAAAGTGTGCTGCATTTTAGAGCATGGTAGAGGTCAGTTCATTAGTAGGGTATTAGTAGTGTTAGGGTTCATCCCAAACCTGCTGAAGAAAGCTTGTTCATGTGTCATATACCAACATCTGTGTTGTGTCATCAGAAGTCCCAGGTTCCAAAATGCTAACATGAATACGTTTGAGTGCTTTTTTATCTTGTTCTTCCCAAGCCTTACTGTTGCAAATACTACTGTAATAAATGTTATTGAGAGGGATTCACTGAAGGATGTAAATATTCATCAGTCTTTAATGATTTGCATTTGAATCCAGAAAATTGGCTTATGACTCCATGCTGATTTTCTCTCACTCTGATTTTCACATGGCATTAAGTGCGGGAGAATTAAATACCTAGGGTTTTCTCTGCTCCAAACCAGACTTTACTGTCTTCATTTGGATATAAATTCTTCATTAGCCAATAACTCAATCTTGTACATCACTTTATAATCTTCCTACAGACCTCCAAAACTTTGTTTCTAACAGGGGTCTTTAGGACCCATGTGAACTCCTGGAGTGTTTTATTTTCACCTTGGCAAGGCTGACAACTGCATAGTCCTGCAGTTCAGAATGGGAGGCCAAAAAGTGGAAGTGTTGGCCCTGGGATGGAGATTTTCAATGTGCTCTCTGTTCTTTTGTGCTTAACCTCTCTGAACCTTGAAAGTCACACCAAACGGTTGTATGTCTTGAGGATGTTGGCTGATTTGGGAATCACAGCCACAACCCCAACTCTCCAGGGATGAGCTCCAGCTCCTTGCCAGTGCTGAGGACAGGGCCATTTTGCCTTCTCTGGCATTTCCCAGCTAGATTTAGACAGTGCAGCTATACTGGCATGCTCTCACACTGTTTACCTGTATAGGCTCATGGATGGGTAGTCCTTTAGGATTCTCATGTATAATGGGATGGACACGCTCACACCTCAGAAGGGCTATTAGTTTCAGAACACATTCCTTTTGCTAGTCCCATCTGGGAGTTGGTATTAAGTGTTATATTTTCCATGCTTATAGTGGGTAGGTTTTACCCAAAATAGTTTACATATATATTCAATATAGATTGAAAATGCATTTTTGGTAATTTGTCCAAACCCTTTAAAAGCCACTTACAGGCTTTTCCATTGGTGTAAGCCACCTCACTTTTACAAGATTAGTAGGAGCTGGATTAGTTAGCAAATGGCGATGAGATCTCCTGAGAAAAACCCAAGGTGATAGTATGAGATTAATATTAATAAACTGGAGCCTGAATAAATGAGAGGCCAAATGGCCTAAATTTAAATTGGCTTCAGTGGAACTTTTCAGGATGGGGCTTTTAATAAGTGAGGATCTTCTGATGGATGGACTGTTTGTCATTCTACATGTTTTGCCCATTGAATGTGATACAAAAAATTACATGCCTGGCCTTAAACAAAAGTGGGTGTTAAACATTTTGCTGTCAGCTACTTTAAGATTCAATGTGATAAACTCATTATCCTAGGTCTGTATTATCTGCTTGCCTATTTATCTTCTAATACAGCTATTTATCTGTCTCTTTTAGTTCCTGAGTTTGTGTTAATTTGTGGTTATAAGATACATCTGTAGGTTCAGGGGAAGGTTAGAATAGAAAAGCAGGGGATTAGATAACAAAAAAGTACACGCTGTGTGCAGGAATCTTAAAAGTGTTGATGTTTTCCAGGTAATTGTGAAAACAAGAACAGAGTATCAGCCTGACCAGAAGAACAAAGGAAAACTCAGAGTGCCCAAAATTGCTGAATTCACAGTCAGTTTCACTGATGGTGTAACAGAAAGACTAAAGGTAAGAAATGTTTTTTTTGGTGCCTCCTGATGCAAATGCCATTCATTTTAAAATAACTGAATCAAAGTGATGGTAAAGACGCACCAAATTTAACACTCCAGTCATCACTAAGGTCAAAGAGATATTTATCTGCATGAGTATGGAGCTCTTTTATGTTGTTTGTTTTTTGTTTTGAACAGATATGAAAATACATTCATAACAAGATATACAGTAGGAAATGATTGTCTTCTCCCAGGAGAAGTTATGAAAATGTTTTCCAGCCCAAAATGGAAGTGAAAAAAGTTTGAATCTCATTTTTTCCCCTCAAACATTTGTGTTTAACAGAAAAAAAAAAAAAAAAAAAGCAGTGAAAATTGATGGAAACAGTTTGTCATCTTTCAAAAATTCTTTTTTTGTGTGTGTGTGTGTAGTCAGGCAACCCTTTTAATATTTAAAATATTTTATTGTTATATAATTATTTTATTATAGATGAAAAGTCATTTCAAAACAGATAGAAGATATATTAGAACGTGTCGGAGCATATCCTGTTCTGTAAGCAGTTTTGGTTCACGGGAATTGAAATTTTCTGATGAAAAGTGGTTCCTTGAGAAATTTTCAACAGGCTCTACTGAAACATGGAAAGAAACTCATGAATTATTGAATGCTCTCAGTTCCTGTTGACTGCAGCAAATTAGAATGGCTCAGTTCCTCCTAAAATTAGACTCCAAACATGTAGCAGCTAGTATTTTCTCTCTTTTCATTGAAAAGATGATACTTTTACTAAACCACAGAGCATGTAAGTTGAAAAAATGCAAGATCTGATTTCACATTTCCAAAGTCAGAGGAAATATCAATGATATAAGTAGAAAAGGTAGGGACTAGGCAGTGCCTAATTAATAGCCCTGCTACTTGAAAATCTGATATTGGGTTTATAAATTTTTACAGAAGGGTATCATCTTCAAGAATTACCAGGAATTGACCCAAGTAACTGAATAATTGACTCAAGTAACTTCCATTTGGTCCAGTTGTTCTTAATCTTGCAAGACGTAGAAAAGTTTATTATAGTTTCTGACAACTTAGAAGAAAACTAGTACTTTCAAAATTGTAATGTGATCCAGGAAAAATTGTTACCATTCTTTATTTCTAGTAAGATGAGTCTTTAAGACCCAAATCTTCAAGACCCAAACTTCAAGATGAGTCTTGTTCAACTTATTGAAAGGAGAAATTTTCAGCTACTCTTTTCTGAAATACTACAGAATAGTACTGTTTCTGTTTTTTCCAGAAACTCGTTAATATATTTCACAAAGACAATTCTGTTGCTTTCAACCAGGATATTTAAAGCCATGATTTATTCTTAAGGTGTCTGTAAATAAATGTTTGTAGCCTTTTTTTTTTTAATGCAGATCATGTATTTTGATCTAAATCACTTAGAGGAGCTTAGATGATGCTGATTTTGTTTTAATTTCTTCACTGATGTTATTGCATGCGTAGTACCTATTTACCATCAAAAGTGAAGCTTCACTTGTACCACTAGTAAAGTAAACAGCTAATTAACCACATTTAAATCCCTGGTCTTGGAAACCACAACAGACATTTTCTAGTATAAACAACTTACAAATCAGAACCAGACACAATGTGCCTGAGAAAAAACAGTAAAATGTAGAGTCTCCAGGAAGTGATGTGTTGGGTGGTGGCCTGCAATAAATAAATGACATTATTGTTGATATTGCAAGCGACAGTGCATCACTAGGTATTTAAAAGTTCTAGCCCTGCAATCTCATCCTTACACACTGGGTACTCTGGAGGCACAGAAGTTAGAGGTGTAGCTCATCTACTGCAAAGGATAAATTTCCTTTAATTAGCTCCTTCTATGAGGTTTCTTATTTTTCCCATTCTTCAACCCCCCCCCCCCAACTTGCTCTTGCATTCAAACTCCTCTTTTTGATATATTTTTCCCTCTTCCCCTCCTATTTTCTGTACTGTTCTGCCATTGCTTTTGTCCATGTGAGGACTGACACAGCAGCAGGCACAGGGGAGTGGGGGACTCCAGCAGCATGCACTGCACTGGCACAAATTTGGAGGTTTAAGCACTGCAGTCCCCTTTGCTGCATGGTGGGGATGGCTGTGGAAGCTGTGCCTCTTCTAATACAGCCTGGCAGCATGACAGTTTTGTTTTTAAGCTATTTTCCTTTCCCTAAAGTCCATACGATTTCCATTCTGTGCTCTTCAATGTCAACTTATTAATCACTCAGCCTCTAGCCTAATGCTGGATAAGACGATAAGCCTCTCCCTGCCTGCTTTTCATAAGGCTTCCATGTATCGTATTAAGTTTGTAGTATTATTTCCTGACAAAAATGAGCTGAGATAATAGGTAATATTTCATTACCTTTTGTACTTTTTTTTTTTATTGCACCACATTTTTATACCAGTGCATATTTTTAGTGAAATTATTAAAAATACTGCCCTCTGGTTATAAGCAGGGCTGTTATCTGGTACTGATGAAATCATTATACATTTGTTTTTTGTAAGAGGAAATCACAGTAAATACTTAACTTTTATTATCTCAGTTTTGATACAATTTTACAAGCTTAAAAAATAATATGAGATCATCGTATTTCCTGTTGCTGGCTTGTTGCTTTGTATAGCTTTCCAGTATATGGTGTGTTGGAAATATCATCCACACTTTCTTGCTAATGCCCTGATTAAAGTATTCATCTATACTTGAGCCAGGCTATTGGCTTAGTGCACTCCAAATATGTGAGTTCTGTATCCAGTAACGTGTATGGGCATGAATGTTCTTCCACACAATGTACAGCTAGTGTTAGTCTGCAGTAATGCTTAAATTCAAGGGTTCTGATCGGAAGCCATTTTGATACTACAGTTCTACTGACCTGTGTATGAGGAGTGAGTGTCTCAGCAGCTGGTACCTGTATGCTGGGGAAACAGACAGGACAGTATGAGAGTGTGAAGAAATAGCCAAGAGATCCTCTTCTATCTGCCATTACACTGCTTTGGCATCTTGGAGAATACAAAGTGAGATGTCTTGTATTTTAATTTTCACCCAAAGAGTAAAATTGTCATCAATTCAAACAAAAATGTGGTAAAGTAAATCTCTGTCATTAAAGAGTGTGTGTAGAAAAATGCTGATGGGACTCCATATGTATGACCTGTGCTCCCCACTCACCAGTATCTCTCTGGAGCAATTTTTAACATCTTTCCAGTTTCAATCTATGAAGTACTTTTCTTCTCACTCTTCTGGTCACTTGGTATGGGAACATTCCCAGGGAAGAAGGGAACTTTTCCCAAGTTTTTTTTTTTTTTTTTTTTTTGTGAGCCGTAACTGCATTACAAAGAAGAGCTAGATCTCTTTGGAAAGTAAGGGACCTTATGAACATGGCAGTCAAATCCACAGATGCCCTTTATTCTGCCTTTTGGATATCTTTTATTGAAGAGGCTAATAAATTATTAGACAACTTTCTAGCATGGGCAAGCCAAAGCCAGAATCTAAGCTTATGCATGCATATTTTTCATCCATCCAGAACAGTACAGATCTGAGCTCTTTAATTATTATAAAGAAGAGACTGTCCCTAGGCAACGGTTCTTATTTCACACTACCTCTTCCAAGAATTTTAGATAGCTTCTGCAACTTGTCACATCTCCTAATAGATGAGAGTATGATTCTCTATAGCTCAGCACACAGTGTCCTGGAAGTTTGACCAATTAGGTTTATTCTTCAGTTGGATGAGTCACCCCATACATACTTTATAACAAATGTTTAAATTGTTGTGTGTAGATGGGTTACAAGAAAACGATGTTAAAATAGTGTTGTGGTTGAGCCATCCGTACATAAAAGACATTTCTTTTATCGTTTGACTCCTCCACAGAGAAGCAACGACAACAGCTTTTCTAAGCTGACTGGCAGTGATTTGTAGATGTTACCTCCTCCAGACTGTTTATACTTTTGGAGTGTGTCCCTCTAGGAAGTGTTTGAACTGCAAAGATCTTATTTTTCAGTAATAATGTATACCAGGGTTTCTTGGTCTGAAGGGGAATAGTTTCTGGTGTTTGCCTTCCATTTTGCGTGTTTTCAAGGTAGTGCATGTTGCCATGCTTTACCATCCAGTAGCGACACCAAGATGGACTAGAAAGGATCTGCAAATGTGATGACTCTCTTGTGTTCCTTTGTGGAACGATGCATCTAGGTCTATGCAGTTGAGGTAGATCTTACTGCTTCTTTTTTGCCAATGATACCCTACATTACAGTTTTGAGAACAATCTCTCATGCAGGTAACATTATTTCAGTGAGTTTCTGCCCTTATTTCTTTTTATCAGTGTTGAAATGAGAATAAATGCACCTTTGGTTTTCAAGCAGATTACCCATTGAATCTAAAGTCTTGTTACTTCTGGAGGACAAGGTTTCCAGTCACTCCCTTTGTCTTCCAACTACTCAGAATAACGCAGAAACCAGTCAGAAGCATTGAGGTGAGGAGTGGGTTTTTACCCACTTTCTTGACTGTCACTTAGGTGGTGCTTGGGTTCAGGACATCAGCATCCTGCTTAAGAGGAAGCAAGCTGGAGAATGGTTGCTAATGGATCTTTGCACTTGACCTACTCAGACCTCCAGAGTGTCAGTAGGCCTGTGCTAGCCCAGGGTTTGCCCAGATGTATCTGTCTCCTAGTAGCACCGAGGTCTGGGCTCGAGGGGCCTTTCAGCACAGGGTTATTAGAGTTTACAACACAGAGAATTTGGCTGACGCATGTAACTGCTTGCCAGCTGCTTGTTTGTGCAAATGGCACTCATGAAGTTCATGTGTAACCAGTTTGACCTCTGTTATTGCTAAAAGCCACCAAGTTATCCAATACTGCCCTTCCAGGAAGACAGTGCTTTAATGACCATTAGCTGGGTGATAGTTACCTGCCATAGTTTTATGACTTATCAAGTCTTCCACAATTCTTTCCTTTTTATGGATTTTTTTTTTTTAAACTGAAGTTATCAGTCCCTCAGAGCTGGAATAACTAAATCATGTACTTTCTTCAGCAGATCAAGTTGGTAGTGGGTGTATGGGGGAGAAATTGAGATATTTAAGAAGATATTTTCCTGTGAGCAACTTATCTACCTGGGAAAAATCCACTGCAAATATTGATCCCTGCTTCAGTGAAGAAGACTGGAAACTTCAGTCTTTTTGCTGCAAGTTGGCAAGATTCATTTTCAGAATCACTGGCTGTGTAATCTGTTCCTGTTGAGTATGCAATGACAATATATTTCTTATCTCTAGATCAACCCTCTCCCCTCCCTCCACCCTGAAACTGCTCTAACGTACAGATCCAATATCCAGTGGATGTAATGATTCAACAGACTTTTCATCAGGTTCTTAAAATATAGTGGAACTCATTCAAATGTTTCTGTTACTGAAATACTCATACTGAAGCAATTATTTTCCTCTGACCTAATGTGAAAGATGTAGAACAAAATCTGTTTGTCTCCAGCCACACCCTACAAAACTGACTATGATGCAAGAACTGTTCATTATCAAAAACAAGCCAGTATCTGAAACACTTGGCTCCTAATTAAGAAAGATTTTTCTGGGCCAGGGCCAGGGCTTGATTTCCTGTTGGTAACAGCTCTGCTGGAATGGAAGATGCTTTCTGTGCTTGCACCACTAGAATGTGACCCATTGAATCCCCAGGGTATTCAGCTGCATCTTGTAGCTGGAGGATCCTCATGTGGCAAGCACTGAAATTCAGAGGGAAAGGAAGGTCCTGGGCTTGTATGCCTGTGGAGGAAGATGGTGAGTTTTACTCCTGAGCAGGAGCAGGTCTCGATCACTTTAATTTTGTAGGTAGGATCTGCTGAGCCATGAGCACTACATGTCTTTTACAGTGTGGTGCAGGGAATTGCTGTGTGGCCTCTGCAGATGTTCTGCCAAATGACTTCACCTTGAGCATTGCTTTGAGAAATGCATCATTTCCCTGAATGCATATATTTATCTACCTGTCCATCCTGCCCTTAGTTTTAAAGGGCATATCATCATTGCAGATTGGTACATGATAATTCTTCCTTGCTCTGCTGCTCCCTCTGAAAATGTTGCATTCCTCTTTTTCTGCTCCCCCCACCCCCCCGTTTCCCAAACTCCCTTTCCAGCCTGATCCTGCAAATTTCTCCACAGGATGTTCTGCTTCCACCTGTAGGCTACTGCTTTATGCTCATGGTTCTTCCTCTAACCTGCAAAGGAATGAATCCCAGGAAAATAGCATGGGGCATTTCATCGTGCCCATTCAATAGCTAAATAAAATTAAAGGTTCCTTCAATTGTTAAGTTACCACAGGGCAGGAATAACTCATGGAGAAAGGGCTTCTCTGAATGCGAGCAGGACAATTTTCCTTACTGCTTTTTAATACTAACAAAACAATGTTACCATGGTGACTGCCACATCACATCAGTAATCAGGAAGATGCAGAGTGGCTGCTGAAAGATCCCATTACACTGACTAATGTGAGTGGTGCTTGAGGGAAGGAACACGCTCTAACACACAGAGATTTTTCTCACTTTAGTGACAATTGCTAATGTGGCTGAGATGTTTCCAGGCTGCACAGCTCTCGGATGGGCTGTGTGATCCTGGAGAGCAAGGGACAAAGTGGAGGAAAATTGGAAAGGGGGCAGTTACGGGAGAGCACATGAGCATTTGGGGATCTTATTGCACTGGCACCAGCACAGGGGATGCTGTAGTGGGTTCCTGTTGAGCCTCGTATTCAAAGAAGGGCTAGTGGAAGACTTTACCTGTCTTCTCCAGACAGTGATGGAGTGACTTATCTCTGGAGCCTGAGTTTTGGGGTGGCTTTGGAGGTTGAATATTTTTCACTGCAGTGCAGAGGCTCACGGTTTCTCCTTATTCACAAATCCACTGCCTGGCCTTGCATCTACTTATATCTGATGCAAACCAGCACCTGCATGGATTCAGACCCTCACTTGTGGTGTGTATAAAAGGAAATGAGAAATGTTGCTCATCATCTTTCTGCCTCAGCTCAGCAATCATTCTTCTCCTCCTCTGGCTGTAATAGGAAGAGAAGAGTATAGGTCATATCTGTCCTAGCTAGCCTCACAGCTTGCATGGAGATAGATTGATGGAGCCATTTGTGATCATCAGTGACAATTCAGAGCTGTGAGGATGAGCTGAGTGTGGATTTGTGGCTCAGCTGCTAGAAAACAGATATTTCTGATCACATTCTAGGTATGGTACTATAAACCCTGCAAGTTTTCCATTCTCCTGTCTGGGTAAAAGTCTGAGATTTTTATGAAAGTTTCTAGCTAAGACCTAGCTTTCTGGTAGAGGTTAGATCCGAAGAAAAGCTAGGAAGAGTTTCCATGTCTGAAACACACAAAAGACAAGTATATTTTGATTTAACCAGGATGCTCTGTAAGACCAGGCTGAGAACTACCTACAAAATAAAGAAAAAAAAAAAGATATGGCTTTTGTATGAAATGGATCATTCCTTAACATGTTATTGTTTTGTATTCTTTGTTAGACACACACACTCACTCTTTTGCAAAGTTAGAAAAAACACCTGAAATATATATTTTTTTGCCACCTGTGAGCACTGACAGAATAATCAGCTGAAGAGAATTTTTCAGGGTTATTTTTTTTCTTTAATTGATTTTTTTGGAGAGAAAAAAAAGCTAATTGCTATGCAGAAAATGTCTAAAAATGGAAGTCATGGAGAGTATTCACATGACTAAAAGCTTGTGAGGTAGACCTGCTGAATCTGGATTTTCTAAACTGTGTTATATTGGAGGAAAAAAGGAGTTACAGAGCAAAAGAAAGAGAAACCTCAACTGACCCTTTTCTTTGGAACAAAATGCATGACAAAGATTTTCATAAGGGACTGCAGGGAGTAATTCTGCTAATTACAAAAAGAAATCGCAGCCTCCATTTAATTCAAATGATTTCTTACGTTGCATCTTTGTCTTCAACAACACAATGCCGTGGTACCTTCTGGTGTATCTGCTGCCCCACGGTAAACCCTATTTGTTGTGTAATTTTCTTGTCAGCATTTGAGATGGAATGAAAGATGCTTAACGCTAGTTTGGCTATTGTAGCAAAAGAGGATGGAATGGAGAGGGAAGAGATTTCAGCTGACTGAATCCAAGGCAAAGTTTATTGACTGTTGTGAAGTGCATTTGGAGTATTGCAGCCAAACCACAGAATGCTAAAAAAAAAAAAATTAATCAGGGAAGTGAAATGCTTCACTTATATATTTTTTCCATGTAATGTTTTAATACTCTCTATTTATAAAGCAGCATGGGCTGCTGATTGAATGTTAAACAAACCTGAGCTCCTCTTGTTAGTACTTGCAGATGTATTAAGCCTGTTGGGCCACATCCACAGTTAATGGAACTGGCCTCATGCCTTTGAAGGGATCATAATCAGCAAGATTATTCATTTTTGTTGTTTGTTTTTAAAAGAGTAGCTTTTATAAGTCATTTGCAGCAATAAAGCTTCACATTTCTAATTTAAAATAGAAAGGCTTTTAATTCATAAGTTACCTAGGGAACACTTAGCTCACCAAGTCCTCACTTTGTCCTTGTCTGAAGCACCCACATAATAGGAATAAGTTTTTTAAGATAAATGGGTGTACTGGACCATGAATGCTGCCATATTATTAGCTTTATTTCCTGACCCATGATGATAGACATAGATGCTGAAGTGCATGTGATTATTTTGACCTTTTTGAAGGAACAAACTTTCAATTGATTTTTTTTAACCACAAGGGTGCACTGAGTGAATATGTTTCAATATGTGCAAGCTTGACCTTCCATGGGACTGGGGAGTGGAAGCGGAAAGTTATCTTGTTCCCTGACATATAAAGAGCTTAAACTGTTCCAGGCATTTTTAAATCCAGTCTCCCGTTGTGATGGCTAATGTGGAAAATGGTAGTGTCACACGTAAAATCAAAATATAGAAAAAAGATTGGAGAGGCAAATACACAGGAAAATGTGCCTGGAGGAATGCCATTTTGTGCCTTAGCCTTAATACGTCAATTCTGAAAGGTTTGCTTCAAGAATTGTCCTGCATGTCCTGCCTAAAAGGGATATTTTGTAAAGGAAACAGACCTCAGATTTTCATTAGAGCCTGCCCAATTCTCAGGTGTGGGTTGGTGTCAGTGCTTGGGTGGTTTTGCAGACAGGGGCCCAGAGAAGGCCAAGGTTTTGGAGACAAAGATGCTTGCAGCTTTGGGTGGATCTTGTAGAGGGTCTGTGAGTACCAGTGGTACTCCAGCAAGCGGTGGAGCTGAACCTGAGTGAGTGCCAGGTCTCACAGAAAGCTGGTAGTGGAACAAGGAACACAACCAGCTTTTCCCAAATCTGTTGCCATGTGCTAATCCCTGGACCTGTTCTTACTCGAACTCCTAGTACTTTCCCTGTGCCAAATCCAGTGGAGGGAAGCAGGGAGAAGGGAAGATTTTGCATGCATGAGACTCTTCAGAGGTTGAGTCTTGGCAGGCAAAGGGTAGGCAAGGAGACATTTTATTGATGACTTGATTTATTTTGTATTCCTGTTAATGCATTTAAAAAGGGCTCTTGATGAGCTGAGGCATCCATTGTCATGTTCTGCTTGCAATGACTGGAGGAAATGTCACAGCCAGGACTTTGCACAATGCAATGGGAAATTGCAGTACGTCACTGAGGAGGGGCTAGCTGTGGAGATGTTGTGGCTGTCTACTTAATTGGATTAAAAATGGAAAAAAAAAAAAAAACACTTCAAATTATTGATCTGAAAGGAAGCCTCTTCCAGAATTGCTCAGATCGTGTTTCCATGAAATGACGTACCATTTTGTGAATAGGACCATGGGCTTGGGAAGAAAAGCACCATTACAAGCAGTGGTTCACCCCACTTGTTTATTTTTGTGTGTTTGCTTCTCTGTTATGTTCTTCTGAAGGGATCAGAGTAATACAAATGAGAAGGGAAGGCTCATGTGGTTGAAAAAGGGAAAAAAAAATCTTGTAGGAGGAGGGGAAAAAGACATTTTAACGCCTTTATGTTCTGCCCAAAAGACCATGTATTTATTTGGTGTTCCCAAAAGCAATTGTATAGCATCTCAATATACCAGTCTATTCCGAGCATAAAGGACTGTGCTTGGAGCCTGCTGTAAGGAGAAGGGCTTTACATTTTAACAGAAAGAGCTCAAAATATGACTTTGTTTGCACCACTGCGGCTCATGTAGAAGTCATACAGTCTTCTGCACACATAACATGGTTTGAATGCTAAAAATCTGTGTGTCATGTGTAACATGGGACATATTGGAAAGTTCTTGTTGTTAGCAGGCAAAAAACCCTGTTTGGTTTGTCTTCCAATGAACTTATATTAAGGTAACAGATGAAACATTTTTAATGGCAGTAAATGGCAGAAAAGAAAAAGCAAAACAAACGGAGCTTTTTATTTACCTAAGTGGAAATTCACTAATATTCAACAGTCGAAGCATCCTCATTGAAATTGGCATTTCAGAGCTTCCATAAGGAACAGGGGCTTGTAAACTGAGCCATGAATTTTCCATTCAAGGGGTTTAACTTGGCACAGAAAGGCATCATGCAGACCGCAGCTGGCACCAGGCACAGTTAAAAAGATCTGAGGCTATTAGTGCCTAAACAGCCACTAGAAATTATATTACATGATGGAGACTGGCTAATATAATTGAGCCAGCTAGTTATTGTGCACATAATTTAATTATTTGACAAATTGCTTAGAAACATGGTGTTCTTGTTCCACACTCGTGCTGCACTCACAGCTTTACAAGGCACAGAGCAGAGGAATTGCTGGTGGGTACCTAGCCATCTCAGCAGATAGATGCTTCTTTTAAAGATTTGCAAACATGAAGAGGTTCACAGGAGGGGATGTGGTGGAGTGGTGTATGGAAAAATGGGTAGAGCCAAAAAGGACATGGTGGAGATAGCAAACTGGCTCAGAGATAACTAATGATTTTTCAAGTGGATGCCTTTGGAGCTTAGGGTAGTTGGAGAGATGACCCTCTCTTTTCTAAGTCCTTTCCCTGTAAATCCTTTGTATTTTGGTTGCTGGGCTGTGTGGACTGAAGGAAACCCATAAAATAGTGGAACAGATGTGAGATGGTTTTGCACCCCAAGATTATAACATCCTCATGGCTGGTGTTCAGTGGTCTTAGGAGAATTGGGGCCAAATTGTTTTATGGTCATGAATTCTAAGGTACAGGTGTAAAAATCCAAACCCCTAAGCTTCATGTAAAAAGCCATGTAGCATGAAGGAGTATTTTCCCATAGTTTTGAAGATTTAGGTACTTGACAAAGCATCTCCTGAAGGCTACTTGAGAATCTGGACACCATCTGGAATAAAGCCGTGCCGTTATAATGAAGGACAAATCCTACATCTTCTTGAACAGCACCAGGCAAATATGAAGACCCAGTTGTGCCACTTTTTTTTTCCTCTTAGCCTTTCAAAATTCAGAGGTTAAGCTGTTCTCAGAAAATCAGCAAAACCAGCAACTTATTACAAAAAAGTTGTTATAAATCAAGACTGAAATGCCATTTTCGAAGAAGTGTAGCCAAATGAGTTTTACCGGCAGAGCAGATCAGTCTGTATAATGGGGTGCAGTGCCCTACACTGCCTTGGCTGAGTCTACACAGTGGAGAAACTCTTCTTAGGGTCCGAGTAACCTGTCACCTAGTGGCTCCCTCTGTGCCTATGTTTGTTTTTTCTTACAGGATTCAGATTTTGGGATGGTTCGTATTTGGATTTCATCTAGACTTACAGGTGGGAGGCAGCCAGGATAGACAGCTGAATCTGGAGCTGGGACGTGCTCCAGAGTCTTTCACTTTAGGTGTAGCTTTCATGTCAAGATTTAATGTTGTCAATCTTACATCTAATTATCGGATGGAAGAAGTTATGGAATGAAGGGAAAAAAGTTGCTCTCCTAAATTTTTCACTGTCAGGCATAAATTGTTATAATGAGATCATGAGCATATGATAGTGTAGTGAGATGTCCTTGGAGCTCAAAAATTTCTACTGAGCAGCAGGAGCTCTGGGACTGGCTCAGTGGCAAATTGATTGATGATTTTGCGATTTTATTCTAGGTTGTTAACTAGGTTGTCAATGGGTTGAGAGATGTCCAGGTGGAATGGCATTAGCATAAACTACTGAAAGAGCCTTGTAGCTTTTCCAAGCATAGCTCTTACACCCTTGTATGAAAATAATCTTGATGGAATTTCTGCCATTTTTGTTTACAACAAATTTTGCCTCATTCGGAGGCAAAATTACTTTACAAAGAAAAAAAATAAAAACAACAGAATTTCTTCAGCTGAATTGCCTATTAAAGGTCATGAAATTTCCCAATACCCAGCAACACTGAGTGTATCCTGGAGAACCAGACATGGCATCTGCAGTGGCATCGTTTCCGGACAAACTTGACTGCAAAGACAGTGAGACTGCAGTGCAGGAATGGACAGAGGCATCTGGCTCCCGAGGTCCCCTATTTCCATCACAGCTGATAAGATTAGGAAAACAGTGGAGAATTTCCAGGGATTTTTCCATGGTAAATAATCTTTACCCAGGAATTAAGCTCAGATCTTCTTGACAGTAGCACACCACTATGTGCGCTCTGAGAGCATGAACTCTTCTCTGGGTGCTGCTTGTCTGGACAGTTCTATAGATAGCAGTGCTTTTCCTGGCTGTGGCTTCTTCCTGGCTGCTGTCTTAAGCGTATGTAAGCATATATATTGAGTGCTCTGGGCAGTGGGAAAGGTATCCAGAGTCAAACAGCTGTGTGCCAGGTTTAGAAAAAAACAGATATCATGTTTGATGATATCCAAGTCCTATCCAAGTGGATGAAAAGCTGTGCTCGCTAACATCATACACCAATTGCATGAGCACTGGAGAGATTTTCTGCAGCTTTCTTCAGACAGATTGATAGAGATCATGTTGTCTGTTTGCATTCTGAGAGCTGCTCCATTTTTGTGACAAATGGAGGATGGATTTAAACACCTGGACACCTGAGGCTTGTGCAAACAGCAGGAGGTTCTTGCTGAGTTCCTCCAAAGCTGGACTCGGTGCAACTGTTTTCCCCCCAGAGAAATGGCAGCACAGTGATCTTCAAAATGGATTTCAGGCAGCAGTTGACAAGGCTGCTGCCTGAGCATGAGCTGTGATAGGACTGAGCCTTAGTGTTGGAGCACTGGAATTGCAGGGCTGTACTAGACGAGCTGCCCTTCTGAGTTGGAAACCCAGTTTAGTGACCCAGAACCAGAAACATCAGAGCAATGTAGGAAAGCCCAGAATGGACCATTTCTTACCCCTCTGAAGACACCTACAGATGGTGCCGAATTACTACTGCAGTGTAGGAAAATAAAGGAGATTTAGACATTCAGCTGCTTTTGTGGGTCTAGGTCTGAGTGACTGGTTCAATTTATCAAATTTGGGAACTTGGCGGGGCTGTTCCTTTTGTTTTATTGAGCCCTAGCTTAAGCCATGTGTAGGATCTCCATATAAATGTCTAATCTTTCTGGAATCTTACTGAGCTCCCTCTGCTGACCATATTGTACAGAGCAAATCTTTTAGATTATGACTGTGTTTTGAATTAGAAAAAACAGACCTTTCCTTCCTCAATAGGACAGTTTTGTAGAACATAATTTTCTGTGTCTCATTGTGAGATGGCTTGCATTTGAATGCTCATGTTCTTTTCTCTCCCTAACCAATTTTTAATTTTTTATTTTATTTTTTTTTACTACCTTTATGCTGAGTCCTCACAGGGTGTGATACCATCAGCAGAGCCTGTGGGAAAAAAAAAAAAAAAGGTGGAATGAGAAGACCTGACACCAGAGCCATGATTATAAGTTATATTCCTCTAGCTGGTAATGCAAGTAATATGTGGCTTATGTGGAAAAAAAAAAACCCACCCCCGCAACTCACCAGCACAGGTTGGATGCTGAATACTAACAGAGAGCAGTCTGCATCCAGTCCCCACTGGGAAAAAAAATATTTGTCAACTCAGTTCAAACAGTGCATAAATTTGAGGGAGCTGCCATCTGCTGACAGCCCCTTCCCCCACCTGCACTGCCTGAAAAATGTTCCTTATGAATATCTGCTCTATGCAGTAGTAACCCCATCAGTCTCAGCTCAGGATCTGCCTTTCTCTGCTTCTTTTTTTTTTTATTTTTCCCTGGTATTTCCAGAGGATGTAGATTTCCCAGGACTCTTAAGGCTCCTCACTGGTCTGTGTGGCAGTCAGTACCAGCCCAATGTCAGTGTGTGGCTCTCTGCAGGCTCGGTGGCTCAGCAGGTCACCAGTAGGGCTGGCAAACCCCCCAGTGCAAGTCAAAGCCCTTAAGGCTTGGGTTTTGGAGGGACCTGCTGCTCTTTGGTCTTGTTGATTCCCATAGGGAATGAAGGGTGCATATCCTCTCTGCAAACTAAGGCCACAGAATGGATTTTTTTTTTTTGGCTAAGAATAATAAAAATTTGGAAGACAATATGGAATAAAAATGTAGAAGGGAAGTGGCTATTAAGGAATGCCCTGCTGCTTGGATGTGGCATTGTTCTCTGGTTTGCTTTTAAATGAGGCTTTTTCACTGCAGCTAGAGTGGAAAAAAGGGAATTTTTGAGGCAAAAAATAATAATGGGCAGTCGCTGAAATCAAAGAGAACAGGAGAGATACTTCAATGGGCAGTACGAAAAGCCAGGTTGACAGGAACACTGCTAACACTGTTGCAATTTATCATCTCACTGGAGCAAAACCTAGTGGCAGCCATGTCCTGTTGCTTGATGACAATGTTTTTTTTTTATTATTTATTTTTATTTTTATTTTTTAATCTGTGCTGTTGTGAAAATGCAGTATGTACTTCGTCTATGGAAGGATGGGGAAGAACTGAGTTAAGTGCGCTCTTCTTGATGAGCAAATGAAATCAGCCTTCATCGAAGTCAGGGGCCTTAGATCAAGCCTTTTTCCATGTTTTGTGGTGGATGGGGAGTTCCTCGGTGTGGTAGTGATGTTCTCTCTGCAGCACTCCCTTCCTAAGAGAACCTTTGGGAGCTGTATATGACTTTGGGGAAGGGGTGGGCAAATCCTGCCCTCCAGCTACCCACTCGAGCAGTCACACGTGACAGATTCATGCCTGTGGCACTTCGAGGTTTTATCTGCTCACTAAATTTTATTTCCCCTCTGTGAGTGTTTATATTGCTTAGAGACTGCCAAGGTTCATGTTATTCATTAAAAAAAAAGTGGAGGTTTATTAGGTATTGCAGCCCTGTGATTCTTTGGCGTTTGAATGCTAATGAAGTATTCCCTGGAATAGAGGTGGATCTTAGCTCTGGCTTGGCAAAATACCTGGGGGTGGTTTTTTTTCCCTTCCCTTTCCTCTGGGTTTTAACATCTTACATGACATTTCATCCTAGAGCAATTTTACACTATGTATCATCATGTGTAATATTGTGTCACACTGTAATTTTGCAAGTGCATGAAGCGGCAGGAGGGAGGTGAGAATGGGCTCAATTACACCCGGGAGGGAGGGGAAAGCTCAGCGGAAGGGACCTGCTCCCGGGAGGTAGTGAATTGGGTGTCAGCACTTTGCTGGAACAGAGCGCCAGAGCAGGGGGGAATTTATTATTTTTAGGTGCTCGGTGGGCAGACAAGAGGAAAGGAACCAGTCAAATCACATTACTAATGGTCATTTCCATAGGCTGTGCGTGTACAGGGGATTTAACAAAAAAAGGGACATTCGTTCTCGCTCCAGACAGCTCAGTTCTTTCCATTTTTCAAGGCTAAAGGAAGAACGTGGCCATTTTATCTGGCTCAGAATGAGAAGCCTTTAAAGCCACTTTGGTGGCAGCTCATGGGGAAGGCAGACAGATTTGTTCTGGGTGAGGGAGACATCCCACAGCTGACGGGACATTCCCCTTTCACATCCTCTTTAGGTGCAGTCAGCCCCATTTGGAGGAAACTGTGATGAAGAGGAGGAGGAGGAAGGTGCCATGCAGACATTAGGGCAGGAGGAATTGTGTGCACAGGGTGTGCAACCTGCAGGTGTGCATCTCTTGCTAGCCCTTGTGATGAAGGCTGTATTTGCTAAAGAAAGCTAGAGGATGAGCACCTTCTTATTTCTCAGAAACAAGAGGTACTTCCTCACTGAGTTATGCCCTATGCATTCCTGGGTGGTATTTGGTGTAATTTCAGCTCACTTTGTCTCTTCCTTTGACGTGAGCCCAAGTTTGTTTCTCCAGGTTAACCCAAACAAGATTTCTTCATTCACTGTACATTGTAATTACAGCAAACCAAACTGGAGAGCTGAGCATTTCTTACTTGCTGAATTTGTAGCCAGGACTGCCCTCTAAACACTGGCTTTGGTAGACCAAGGTGTATGTCTTGCTTTAGTGCCTTCAAACTAACCTCAAAGGAGACTTGTGTCATTGTCATCTTTGCATTACTACTTAAACTGTTACGAGAGGAGGTACTAGGCCTACCATGCTCCTCTTTTAAATGGAGAAGAGTTGATGGAGATTTATTCTACAGAGGGAAATGCTCTTCCACATTGGCCTGCCAGAGCTGGGTCTTTTAGGAGAAGGATCTTTTTTGCAGCTCTGCTGTTGGGTAAGGTTGAGTGTTGTCATACATAATCCAGGAATTCTCTCCTTTTGACTATACTTCTTCAAAGTGACATTTTTTTATTTCTTTCAGGTGTAGTATGACTTCTCTTGGGGGCAGAAGTCATGGAAAATTCTATTTCCACCTCCTTTGAATCCAACTGAGGCTTCTACCTCTTCACTCCTATGAAAAGGGACATGGCTTCCCTGGGTTGGGAACCCATGGGCTACAATAAAACTGGTCTGAAATATTTCCATTCAAACTTGCAGGCAAACGTGCCTTGCTGGAGAGGAGGTAGAGCCCATATTTTTTTGGTCAGACTACTGAAATTCATACAACTGTACTTTTTTACCAGCTACCTCTTCAGCACACCAGGACTCTCTTACACGTGTTCTCTGATGAGATCCAGCAGTAAGTGCTTCTCCTCCTATAGCTGCCTTATGCTTAATTGACCCATTTTGCAGCAGATTAGGCCCCAAGGAGGAGGTTAATTTGAGCAGTCATCCTAAAAGGAGAGTCAGGGCTGCAGTGAACTGGTCACCACTGGAAAAGCCCATTAGCCCCAGTCTTACCCAATCATCGTACCCTTTTACACTTTTATTCTAAAATATTCTGACTTAACAATGAATCTATGAATTTCTCTTGCTAGATATAATCTTCATACCTCTCTCTCCTGAGTTTTGAACTGTATGTGTTGGGTCAGATTTGACATCATACGTGAAGATTTAATTTCACTCTTTTCTTTTTTTTTTTTGTCTTAAAAGTGACACCAAGATTGTAGTTCTGGATCTTCCAGCATTGGCTAGGGCTGATTTAGCTTCTCTAAGTAATAGTCCCAATGTGCTACGTGCTTAGGAATACATCTCACCAGGCAGTGCAGGGTGGATGAGGGAGAGAAGTCCCTTCCTGCACTGCAAGCAATTACGGTGGCCCCTTTGAATCTGTGCAGGGACTGCATATCTTACAGGTTCTCAGAATTACAGCTATATCAATGACCAAAGGAGAGAATTTGAGCAAAATTCAGTGTGAACTAATATTAAGCAATTAATATATTTTATTGATATATTATGTAATATTGTTGTTATATTAGTAATACTATACTGATGAATTCTGAGATGTGTCCAGCTTATTAGTTATTACCTGCTGTTCCTGACAAGCTTAATCACTATACTACAGGAATTATCTCTGAATTTCCCCACTTTCTACCATGGCCAATCAATCTCCTATACAATTTCTGCCTATACCTACTATTGAATTTCCTTGGACACCTGTATAAGAAAATAAAGATAATTGTGACATAATTTTAACAACAAAAAGAGGTAGGGTGGAACAATAGCTGAATAACTAGATAGAAATGAAAAAGGTGTTGCTTTTCCTTGCTAGGGCAGTAAGTGATAATGATTGTCTTTCATACAGGTGGAGGCAGACATGATATTGAGGAGAGGGCATACTTTGGAGGTCTGTTTTGGTTATGAGGATAAGCAGATGCATGGTACGGTGGGAACGTGCCTGCAGGCAGGGGGTGTTAGCCAGTGGTAAGCAAGCAGTCCCTTCCTCGTCCTGCCGTTGTGGTTCTCCAAGTGGACCGGTTTCGATGTGACGAGGGAGAATTTGCAGCCCTCGGTTTGGCTGCTGGTGCCGTGGTGCAAAAGTGGGGTTCAGGGGCACACAGATTGAAGCTAGGGGTAGGCAAAAGCCTCATTAATCCCCGTCCCTCCTGTAAATCCATGCCTCAGTATTTTGCTGTAGCAATTTCCTCAGCGAAAGCTCCCACACAGGCTCATAGACACGGGGACATTGCGGCACCTTCTCCGTGCTGGCAAACCTCCTGTATGATCCTGGCTGCTGGTGTGCAGTGCCTGCGAGCCGGGGGAAGCTGCTGAGCTGCCTCTGCTCACTGCCCACGCTGCTGGCTGTGCAGCAGTCTTAAATGATCCTCTATTGCTGTTCCCACCCTCATCATCTCAGTAAGTGAGTTCATTTGATTATGAGCCCCAGTTTGCATGGTAACACTGAAGCCCCAGGGATTATGATTTTTTCATGCCAATCCGGATCAGTGTGAGACAGCAGTCTCAACAGGATGGGTTGCTATAATTTAAGCAGTAAAAGTCCAGAGCCTTTTACATGGCATTTGCTGAATTACCAGCTGGAACCAAGAAAGCTTTGAGGAAGGAAAGAATGGAGATGGGGCTGGTGCTCATCCAGGTGTTTAACCTAAAATATACACCCAAGTGCAACTTCCCTGATGGGATGATTATGAACTTGAACCTCTTCCTAGATGAACAAGAGTGCATTTGGGACTCTTACTCAGTCCTGAGGGAGGACACAAGTTTTAGCTCAGCTACAACCAAGGGTCAGGGCTTCAATCCAGACATCTGAATGGGGACAGCAAACTTGCTGTTAAGTGAACGATCCATGAGGGACCTGGAAGAGCTGGAAAAAGGGAGCTGCAACAAAGAAACAGAATGGTGCAGCCTGCTTGGGAGTGAGGAGAGGGAGTGTTTGGGCCTGTTTGTGTCCGGTAACTCCAGCACTGAGATCTGGAATGCTTACAGAGACAGCGGCCACAATGCCTGTCTGCCTGCCTGCTCTTGGACACGTGGTGGGACATACATGCTGGCCTTTGTCAGTGGTTGGCTGTTCTCCTTTTACAGCTTTGATAGATTGAGAAGGATTCCCTTCTGTAAGCTACTCGAGGTGCAATTTAGCCTTGAAGTGTCACCCAGATAGCACAAAGGGACATGTTCTACAGAGGCTTCCTTCTTCCTACCTCCATCTGCTATCAGAAAAGCATTTCTTGCCATGGCTGTAAAGCAGCTTGTCACACAGATCAGGCCCTAAATGTGGAGTCTCTGGCTGCTGGTGAATCCTGCTGGGCCAGCAGAGATCTCAGTTGAGAGCATGGGAACGCAAAGTCTCTGAGAAGACCAAATGCCTTAGGAGAATCTATTGCAGTGGGTTAAACACAGGAACGTGCACTCCTGAAGGTCTGTAGGGGGATAGAAATGATGTGACAATTCGGGGCTATTAGATCTAGCATTCATTCAATTACCATGCTTAGTTAAGTACTGCACAGTGGAGTGAAGACTGCAGTCTGTTAGGATGGATGTTACTATAAGTCATTTAATTACGAGGTTGCTCATATGCCATTTTAACATATGTAGAGTAACATTATCCCTCTTTTGTAGGTCACTATTCTCATAAGTCTGGCTCTTGCATTCCTTGCCTGCATAGTGTTTCTTGTGGTATACAAAGCCTTTACTTACGACCACAGTTGCCCAGATGGATTTGTTTATAAGGTAAGAAACTTCAGATGGATGAATTGCCTGAGATGATGATATACTCTAATTGACTACATGGTTACAGTCTAGTCTGCTTTTTTGACCAGGCCAAACAGAACATTTGGCAAGAATGTGTTGAAATGGGAAAAGTGTTATGGGAAATTTGGACTTGCATCTGCCTCCATCAGCTACTGTTACACTGTAATTGTTGGGATTAGCATTTGGTGAACACTGCAGACAGATGTTCAGGAACAATCCTTCATATTTGTGAATGGATTTATTGCAGATGGAATCCTGTGCTTTCTTCCCACACATTTAAGCGACTGAGGTTTACTGTTGTACATTTTAATGCAAAGGAAACTCCCAGAGTGCTGGCACATGTGTCCTTTGTGAAAGGAATCCAAATTTGCCTATGGGGTTCATTTTTTGATGTGCTTTTGAGGTCCATGAAGAACAAAACCATGTAACCTAATTGCTAAAAACCCTCTGCCCAGTGGTTTTATATCAAATATTTGCAGAGAACTATTTGCCTACTCTGAGATTTAAAAAACAACAAAAAAAAACACAAAAAAAAACTTTTGCAAAACAGTTCAATGACTCTTTGCTGCAAATAAACTCATAAACACGTAGGAGTCTTGACCACACTGAGGTTATTCTGCGAGCTGGAAAATAGAGTAAGCATGCTTGTGGGTTAGTCGTTGTGAAATATTCTCTTAGGTTATATAAAAGCAAAGCTGGGACTCAGACATGAATTTCAGAAACAGATCCAAACCTGAACTTCTAAAAAGATAAAAGGCTTTGAACTCAAATTTCAGCTAGTCACATTGATGTGGGAGTTGAGGAGCCTCATCATTTAATGATAATCATACCTGAGGCCCTTTATGTCATTGGTGCTGCTTTGAATCTGGTGAATATCAACCTGTCCAGCATTTTTACTATTTAATTGCTCTTTTACAGCTGTTGCAAAATGAATTATTTTCCCTGTGCAGTTCTTAGCACGCAAATGCCCACAATAGCGCAAAGGAGATGCATTGGCAGTGTCTAGACAGACAAGAAGCTCTGACAAGGGCTGGCCAGTTGGGCTGTGCTTCCTACCATCCCCATCCAAGGTGGTCATCCTACAGGTCAGGGATAATACACAGTAACAGAGCAGCCTCTGTCAGTCCTCTGCCTGGTTGGGGATTAATTCTGGACTTCACTCTATGGAGCTTTCAGTCCAGCACAGGGAAGGAGCTGCCCCAGGTACTCCGCTAGGACTCCAGCAAGGGGCCTTGATCTCTGTATGTGCCAGTAACATACCAAACCCCTCAGATCTTTATTTTACATTTTTCGTTTCCAATCCAGCAATGAAATCAGCCTGCAATCAGGGTTGCCAATAGCAACAGGTTTGGAAGGCTGCTGCCTGAGTCTAAACTTTGTGCATTCCCACGTGGCTGGTGAAAGGCAGTAGGGGTTGCGCAGCAGATGCTCTCGCTGAGGCATATGAGTCAAACATCATACATGCAAACACCTAACCCAGAGATTTTTAAAGGGAGAACCTCAGGCTGGTGGGACCCTGCTTTACTTCTCTTGCTTTCTCCCCTTTTCCAGCATAAGCGGTGCATCCCGGCCTCGCTGGACGCGTACTACTCCGCACAGGATTCCAACTCCCGGGGCAGGTTCTACACTGTCATCAGCCACTACAGCATGGCCAAGCAGACCAGCTCCCGGGCTGTATCGCCTTGGCTGTCTTCAGGGTCGGTAAACCATGAAGCCAAGGCTGCCAAGACAGAAGGTCATTAAAGTTAATGAGTGGTGATGGGCAAAGTGGGAGGGTGGGGGGACAACACCATGTCTATACTGCATTGCTCTAGTTGAGAGAGGGTGCTGTGCTAACAGCACGGTGGGAATAAATAGAACCCAAGTGCAGGAGTCATCTTAATGGATATTTCTTTTCGTGCATTGTTCTCGTTGATTTGTAACCGAGTCGAGCTCTTGTACAAAGGCATGTTCGATGTTGACTGTACCTTACGATGTAAAAATATTTTTAAATCATTGCTTAACTATTTGTTAGAAAAAGAAATTAAAAAACAAAAAAAGCAAATTAGATAAACAGCCAGAGAGGATAAAAGCAGCAAAGAGAATCCTGCAAAGTTTCATCATTGCTGGATAGTTGTGGCACAGGCTTAAGATGCTGAAAAATAAGCTGAAATCCTTTTGAGAGACAGGGTAGAGAGAACCTGTTAGACACTGCAGTGTTGTTTAGCTTGTCAAAGGGGGGATATTTTGCTGTCAAATCAAATCTAGTATCAGTGTGCATTTGCTGATAAATGCAAGCATCCCCTCCTCCCTCACACATACACACATGCAAAGACATAGGCACACACCCCTGCACAGTGGCCTAAGAAAATCCAGGCAGATCTCAGTATTTGTAGAGAGCTGCACTGTGCTGGTGATCTTGGCTGGGATCTGAGGCTGAAATCCTGGCTGGAGTGTGGATATAGAGTAGGATGAAAACTGCTGTAGAGAAATCATGGGTATACTTCTGAGCATAGAGGTAGGGGTTAGGAGATGAGGACTTCATTTCTGCTTCTGGCTTGGCTTTCCTGCATGACCTTTGGTAAGTTACATGAGGCTTCCCTCCAGAGGGTCACCATGAGACAAAGAAATGCCATTGTAACATGTGGAGCCTTTCAAGAGTGGTGATAGTATAAGACAGTATTAAACTTCTAACTTCTCAGCCCCTAATTTTCCTCTCACCCATGAAAAGGGATGCTCCAGCTTCCCTCCTTCAGCTTCGGATACGTCAGTATAGAGTTTCATTCCAGATAATTAGAGAGGGGTGGCCATAGTGTACTCTCAGATTACAAGCGTCCCATCAAATCTCTGCTTGCATACACAGACCAGACCCCAAGCTTAGTCCAATCCTGGCCAGTGTGAAACATCCTCTCCTCACAAATGGCATGTACAACTAGAACAGACTGATGGGATTAAAAAATTTTAAAAAAAGGATTATCTGTTTTTTAGAGCCTTTGCTTGGCCCATTTCTGCAAGGTGGTTCTGCTGCTCAGTAGTGCAGGCAGGGAGAGGCTGAGCAGCAGGATCAGAGCACACATGGAGGGCAAGATTCACATTGTACTAAGGCTGCTTTTTCAGATTTGTGGCTAGACTGGGATGGAAATTAGGAACTGACCCCTTCTTCCCCCGCATTGGGCAGTTTTGTCCTTCATTTTGCATACATAGACACCAGAGGGTGTAAATGAGGGCAGAACTCCTCAGTCCTTACAGGCATCATGATAAATAACTGTATAGCATAGCTAAAAATGTAGTGCCAAATGCCATTGTCTGATTTCCTATCCTTCCTTCTCCTTCCACCTGTAAATTCATTTCTTACCCAAAATGTACAAACCACTCCCTCCAGCAAAAATCAGAACTCCAGCAAATCACTGAACAGTTTATAATTTTGTGGTGTATTTTTTGTCAGTAGGTAGCAGAGACTGAAGTATTTTTTGGTGTAATTCTTGAACTTTTCTGACGGGATTAAAATAAAGCTAGATGTGACCGAGTGTCTCTGTGGCTTGGGCAGGTTTCTTTGGTGATGTGCCGGGACATGGCAGTGGTGACGGTGGCGGGTGAGGGTCTGGAGCTGCAGAACATGGCTGCAGCAGAGATTGCGCCGTTGTGTGGGGCATGAGATGGCTCTGGCTTTCAGGAGGCATCTTCAGAGCGTTCTGTTTTCTGCTTTAATCACTGGGGGGTTATTCTCTACACTCCTGCCCATTTTTTAATTGAAAACAGAAAAATTGCACTTAAAACCAAGCTGATCTTCAAAGCAGGCAGAGCACAGTGCGTGTTGCCTAACCACAACTCCTGGATCCATGACTCTTTTAGAAGCCTATTTTGCTTTTCCCTAAAATTTTAACATGAAAACTAGGCAAAAATACTTTTCTTCAGCTTGCACCATGATGTGCTATTTTGTGTTATTCCTATCAGAATGTCAGCACTCGCTTGGAAATGTGGCAGTGCAGGAGGGGTGATGGAGAAGAAATGTAATGGGTGCAAAAATGATTCTCCGTGGATCCTTGTGAAGCAGGGCACATTTCTGGACTGTCCTGTGACCTTGAGAAAAGACCAGATGGGCTCTGATGGCCTCAGAGTAAGGATGTAGCCAAGGCATAATCTTGTCTTAAGAGCAACTTTAATCTTTTCTCCAGCATCCTCTCAAACACAGTGATAAAACAGCTGAAAATAAGGGCTAATGCTTTTGATTGGTGATTCCTGACTTTATGGAGGGACCTCTCCTCCTCCCCTGTTTTAAGGCCAATGACTGACTGATAGAAATTTTGGCTAGCAGCAATGTCTCCTTTGTCATCTACTCCTGAGGCAAGTGTCCTGTCCTGCTGGAGCAGGCTTAGAAAGGAGGGCTGACACTGAAAGAGCACTGCAGGAAAGTACAGCTGACAAACCAAGAGCTGCTGCTGAACTTTGGAAAAGTTGAGCTCTGTATCCAAACTCTGCAGTTTGGCTTCTAATGAAACCACAACTGTATTCATCTCACATTGTTCAGAAAGCAGATTGTGTTTCCTCAAATCCTTCAGCTCTTTGAAATGGAATGATACCCTGGCATTAAATTGGCTCATTCCCAAAGGCTAAAGAATGTTTTATAAAAATCTTTGGATGGCTTTCCTTAAAAAAAAAAAAAAAAAAAAGTGTATTCAGAGTTGTGAACCGGAGCTACTGCAGGAGAGAAACCACTCTGGTGTTAGAGGTCACTACTGAGTACTTGTGAAATGTATTAAAAAGGATTCAGTGTGCTCTGCAGAATTGAGTCACAAGATAATTTGACCATGGTATTTCTATTGCCACTCTCCCTAACTGTATGTTTACTTTAATAAAAATAATAAAAAAAAAACCTCAAAGGAATCAAATCATTTGAATTAAAAGGGTCTAGCTATTATTAGATAAGTGAGTCAGTGGGGATAGCTATTTCTATTTAATAAAGGAAAGATCAAAATCTATATGGAGCAAAGTGAAAAAAAAAAAAAAAAAGACCAAGGAAGACTCATGGGAGAGCGAAAGAAAACAAACAACTCAAGTCCAGCTGCAAGTTCCATGACTGCAAATGTTATTATGGTTTTTGTACAATCTGCTGTAGAGCTTCCAAGATCAACCGTGGATTTTAATCACAGTAACAGAGAGAGGGAGATGCTAAATTGAAATCGTAGCACCTTTTACTTAATTCAGTCTTTAAAAGCCTCCTTCAAGGTTGATCATGTGTTTTCAGTGCTGATTAGTTTCGTATTGGTGATAGTGCAGTCTCATACGGCTGTCATCTCTCTGTGAAGTCTGAAGCTCCTGACTGACTCTACAGAGCCACATTTTTGCAAGCTACTGTCTGGGCTGGGGCTCCATCTCAGCTCTTAATGGAGCGGACTAAAGAGAGACTTTCCTGTGCTTCTCCCAACATTTATGTGGTGGCCAAGTCAAGTCAACTCCTAATTCCTTTGGGCAATCCCCTCCCTTATACCAGATTGCTGCAGTGAACTCAGCTCCTCAAAACATCCTGTAGAGTCTTCTCTATAGATGTTCCCTGGTTGTCTCAGGCTTGTGGGAGGCTCCTTTTTTTTTTTTTTTTTTTTTTTTTTTTGAATTCTCCACCAAAATATGTATTTGGGTCAGTGGGAGTGGGGGAGTTGATTTCTCTTCTGAGAGAGGAGATGGGTGCTGGGACTCTGTTTGTCCTAACTGGAGTGGTAGGAAGAGATGAACAAGATGTGTCAGCACGAGTGAGCTCCTCTGGAGGGACAAGGGCATCCTGAGCAGGCAGTCATCCTGTAGAATTACTGGCACAACATGTGGGAAAAAATAGCATAACTAAAGGTGTGGGGATGCCACGATGGGAATTCAGCTGCTCTCAGCCCGTGCTCAGGAGGGGAAGGAAGAAATTGCGGCTGTTTGAGCCTGAGAAAGATTGAGAGCAAGAGGAAAAGGGATTGCTACCAGCCAAGACATGGAAGTCAGCATTGCTTTTCTGTTGTAACCTGATGACCCTAAAGCACTATATCCTGCTTGACTAATACAGATTGTCTTGTTTTTGGAAAAGCTGCCCATTGTTGCTATGAACATCTGCTGACTGCAGCATGCCCCGCGGGGAATAACTCCACCACTACAGCAAATCCTCTTGGACTGCCTGGAAAAAGTGTCAGAAAGAGAGGGGCAGGCGCAGGACCCTGCTGGCTGGTGGGGCCCCCCTTCCAAAAAACACAAGCATCTATCAAGGGTCTTGGAGGTGACTTCATGCTGTGGATCTGCGTTAGACAGACAGCCCAAGGTGCTGGCAGTGCCTCGCTGAGATCAGAAAAGGAACAGTTCGTGTCCCTTCGCGTGTGCATTTTTTTCCACTTTATCCTCCTCCTCTGTGCTTGCCAGCTGTTTCTGGTTTGTAATAATACCTCAAGTGATAAGTGTAAGGGTCGTACACTGAACTGTCTACAATCACATTTTATACGATTAGTCAGGGTTTTTTTAAAGCACCCTAATTATTACAGTCAAACCGGATTAAGCTATTGCTCTAATAGATTTCCAGTTCCTGTAAAATAGGCCAAGAGGATGACTTACGGGAGAGGATGTGGGAAGGGAGGCTCTTTCCTGCCATCTCTTTTGCCTTGTATTCTTTAAAAAAAAAAAATGCTGTACTGGGATGTCACTGGAATCCCACTGGGAGCACTGGGTGACTGCCCAGCAAAGTCAGGGATCTCTCAGGTACCCTTCTGACCTGGGCTGGTGCCCTTCTGGGGCAAAAAAAAAAAGTAAAAATCCTTTTGATTGAGACTATTACTTTACTCAGGAGCGTGGCTGGCAAGTCATTTGATGAATTTGGGGTTGCTCCATCATGGAAAATAATCTATGGCAAGCTGAAGTACCGGAAGGTGACAAACGCAGTGGCATTATGCCTGAACCACTCTTCACCAGGAAAGGCTGAGCAGGATCAGTGCTGAAGAGGCTTTTGTCCCGCAGTAGGCAGACTATGGATGCTAAAAGCATAGCAGGAGGAAATGGAAAAGCCTCTTAACAGCAGGTTACACAGTTGATCCTGGCACGGCTGGTGCCCTGCTCTGCTCTGACCTGACGGAATTGCCTGAGCCTGCGGCAGGAGCCGGCTGCTGTGGATGTGCAACACCTCCCTCGCTGCTGCCAACAGCCCCCATGAGCGCAGGGGCACGGGTGGGAAATGAGACACCCCGTAGTGTCCCTTGCTGATAGCACAGGGTGTGAGTAGTAACAAAAATGCTGAACGCTGAGCTAGCCATTAATAAAGTATTTACACCTCAGGGGCAATGGTGTTTTAGATGAATCTTGTGCTGAGGCTTCCCCAAGGGAATTGGGAATTGATGACTTTATTTACCTCTCCACTGCCCTTTTCCATCAGTGTGCTTGTTGTAGACCAACATTTGCAAATCATAAAGGAGAGTCCAACGATCCTGAGAGTTAAAAAGAGCTGCATGGGGAGGAAAGTCACAGGAGGCCCAGGTCTCCCTCAGAGTCAGCAGGTTCTGAGCTTGCTTTTTGGATGTCCTTCGTGGAAGCTCTCCTGGGCTGGTGGTTGTGCCCCGGGGCAGTACATCCTCAGTGCTAAGCTCTGTTTGTACAGCACCACGTGCAGCCGTGCAGGAGTGTGCTTTGAGCAGCAGCAGGGTGCCCAGCCACAGGAGGTACTGTATGCTGTGGCAAAAGGAGGGATGCCCAGCAGCAATGCCAGCAGCTTGCCGGACACTGCTTGAAAGCTCTGGTGGCACCGGGTCTCTGCGTGTTCCGGTGCTGGGGGCTTCACCAGTACCCTTCTCCCTGCTGGATGAGTGCACTCCTAGAGGTGGCCTTCGGATAACCCCAAAACCAAGCTCCTGAGACCTCGCAGTCACCAGATACCTTCTCAGCAAGCTGCTTTGCAAGCCGAACCCTGCTCGGCTGGCCAACAGCCAGAGCAGGTAATTAGCTCACCCTGTCACTCAGATGGAAGCAGCACCGCAGCGCTGTGCGGGTTTCTGCTGAACACTCGCTTGCTCTCAACCCCTCCAGCCGTGGCTACATTTCAATGGCGGGTAAATTGATTTCTGTGTATATTTTGTATGCCAGGTTATTACAATTACTCTTCGGGATCCTTTGGGATGAAAGGCTATTATAGAGATGAAAGCTCATTAACAATAAATATAAAGGGTCAAAACTCCCCATAAAAATGTATTAGAAACAGATTCTAGTTTGGAAATGTAAATATAGCATTTGGCAGAGGTCCGGACTGGCTAGTCTGGTGAGTAAGACAGCTTAATCCACTGGGAAGATGTGGCTATTTTAATAGCAGCGAGCAGAATTACTGTGTGAATTATGGAGTTTTGCCTCACTGGAAAGACAACTCCTCCCTGCCAGAAAGAAGAAAATAAATTGTTTTGTGGTGGTGGAATAGGATCAAAAAATAAAAAGAAAGGTGAAGGGAGTTTTGAAATGATAAGGGATAGGAATGAAAATACCTAAAGGGTGACCACCACCCCCCTTTTTTTAAGATTTCTTTTCAGAAATTCATAAATGAAGGGGAAGCTGAACTTCTCCGTGGCTCACCAATATTCTCCAGCTCCCTCAGACATAGAGGGATGTGACTGAACCCACATCATGGCAGCTTGTGGCCACCCCCCCACAAAACACAATGTATTGTAGGTGCCAGTTTGGTTTGCAGAGTCTCAGCTGTTACTGTAGAGGAGCCGTGGTTGTTTCTGTGATCCTATAACAAAAGGAGGATGCAAGGAAACACTCACAGCATGATGGGGAGATAGAGACGGCTCCATGCATTTAAGCAGGACCAGTGTTTCAAACAGAAGCTCATGAGCTGTCAGGAGATCAAGCAGAATGCCTAAGAAGAGGTCGCAGGTTGCACGAGCTCATTTGAGTTGAGTTTTGGTTTGATGCTGCAAGTAAGTTTTTTTTTCACAGGAGCCATTTTCTCAATCTGATCCTTAGGCTGAAGGTCTAGAAGAGAATAATGGGGCAAGAGCAGTGGGTTTGTGATTTCTGTTGGAGAAGAGGCAGCAGCAGCAGCAGTAGGCTCCTGCGGGCGCCGGCACTGCTCAGCAGGAGCTGGCCCAGCCTCAGCATGGGGAGGTGTCGTGGTCACCTCCTCTTTGAGGATGCAGCATCCCTCTTCGCTTCACCTTATCCCCTGAGAAGGTATTTTGCTGGTGGTTTTGATCAATTGGCATAGTCACTGAGACTTTAAGATGAGGAATTAACACATTAAAGTACAAACAATATCAATCTGTGCATGCTCCATGTCTGGGCTGTGACCCCAGCTTGCTGCATACCCCATTATCTGCTTACTTCTGTGTCTTGATCTTGCTTAAAAAAACTGACACTGAAGGATTTTTATTTATTTATTTATTTTAAACAATGAGTGAAGCTTGTTACTTTAACCTTCTCAAACTAAATAAACAAAGAAAGGGAGAAAAATCTATTCTTTTTCTCATGCAGCACAACAGTTTTACTGCTTTTCCCCCACTGCATTCAGTCTGCGTGGCAGAGTGCTGACTGTCTATAAAGAAGGGATGCCTGGCCCCCTCTTCAGCCCTTCTATTTTCAGTAATATTTTGGCATGTGTATGATGGAAAAGCTGTTGATTTTTGCACAAACCCATATTAATAACCTGCCTGACAGAGGGAGCACAAGAAAGGGCAGGAGAGCACAGAGAGTAGAAGGAAATAAAACATTCAGGTTCCTGCAACAGCTGACATTTAGGAGGTATCACTGGTTGCTTCTGTGAAAAGTTATTATGAGGCCCATTAAAAATGCAGCAGGACTGGAAGGGTTCAAGCATGCCGTCAGAGTCTGACAGGAGGAAATGAAGTATGAAAGGGCATACCCAGGCTGCTACCCGGCGTCTCTGCCGACGTGCGTGAATGGCATGCTTACACCTATCTATGTCTCTCTGCCTCTCTGTCTAGCTGGATATGCACAAGTACTCCCCACAAAAATCCACATACGAGCAAGAAGATTAAACTCTGATAACCCATAAGTTTAAACCATTCAGGAAAGCATCTCCTGCCATTACTATTACCCTTTTAAGGGACATACATACCGCCATAATCCACCTGCTAGAACTAATTCTGATTCAAGGGGGATTTACTACGATTAAAATGCCATCACCCTTCAAGAAATGGGCCCTATGCTGCTTTCTGAGGGCCCCACATATGCATTATTGCTTCACAAAATGAGACCTGGAAGTCCTAGGCTAGCTTGGGGTCTTGCAGCTGTCTGAGGGACCCCACCACCAGCCAGCAGAGGTGCGCTGCAAGCTGCAGCCAGCGCCTTCAATTCCTGCCTTATCCAGGGAGCCTCAGCAAGGGTTCATCTGTGTGAGTCCTCTTCTGCACAGGGGTCATTCTGGTGGTCAAGTACTACAAGGAAAAAATAAACTATGCAGGCGCAAAAAGCCCTGAATACCCGACTTCGGACGTGTCTGTGGCCAAGCAGTGAACTGAAATGTCAGCTTAGGAAGTAAAGAGTATCCAGGACTGTTCTTCTTGCTTATCACCCCACCAGCACTGGCTCATCTTCCACCCAATTAAAATCACAGACCACGGTTATCTGTAACAATTTGCTCTTGTTTATTAAAATAAATAAATGAACAGCACTGGATGAGACAGAGCCGCCCGCTAACTGGTTGGTGTTGCAGGGAACAGTAAGCAGCCTGACGACACATTTTAAACATCAAGAATAGAAATAATTCAGCCACAGACCACATTGATTCTGGTGCAAAGCAAGCTAAAAAATAAATGGGTTTTAAAAACAAAAGATAAATAAATTGGAAACATTTCCTCCTCCTCTCACCAGGTCAAAGAGATCGAGATGCTAAATGGAGCAATGAATTTATTTATCCTTCTTCTTCCTTTTTTTGGGGTGGTGGTGGTGGGGAAATGCTGGGTTGTTTCTGAAATGGGGGCAGGCTGCATGCCCACCACACAGTGGTGGCTGTGATGGGGACAGTTTCACTGCGGCGTGACGGAAATGGGTGAACTGCGCTGGGCTTTGGAAGGAGGATTTGTTCATGGTGGTGAGCCATATGTAGAGGACTGAAACACTGGAAAACATTGCTGTGGGCTTTGTGTAATGTCAGTGTGTGCCTGTGGGAAGTAACAAGGAATTAAGGAGCTGCAGGTTTTTAGGAAGCACTGTGTAACCTACAAAGAGACAGCAAAGTCCTCCATAAGCTAAGATCAAACACCTTTTTTCTAAGCTTTTGCACAAACACAAGGTAGAATAGATAGCGTATTTCCCCCAGACCGGTTTCTTCTGAATACTGAACATGTCCATCAGGAAGTTTTCACTTTATTTCTGCAGGTTCCTCTACCCCCGAGATGCTGTATCCCCGCACCAGTGAGGGCTCCTGCCAGCAGCACACTGGCCAGGCAGAGGCAGGACATGGGGCCAGCCCCCGTGTGTCATCCCGGGGCTCTGGCACCGCTGGTGGGGACATCCCCAGATCCCATGCACGGCCAGGCCACACGTGTTACCCCAAAAAGCAGCAGCAGCCAGGAGCCGTGCCCAAGCTGCACACAGAGAAAAGTCCTTCAAAGAACATCAGAGGCTCCCGGAGCTTTTCATCTCCCAGCTGGAAGTCAGGAGCACTCAGCAGCTCCTCTGTACTTCCGGTATCTATTGACTTCCCATTTGTTCCTCGGGTTATTAAATCCTTTCTGTCCAAGTCTCCGTGAGAGAAGTCTTTATTAGAGATGTGTCGCCAGCAGCTAGGGCACCGTGCACGCAGCATTTGCTGAGCTTTGCTGCCGGTTTCAGTGGTGCAGGAGTTGAGAAATGCTGCAAGTCCCATGGCATCCCAGACCCATATGGAAATACATGGGGCTGAGCACACATTCCTGCTTCACCACCAAGCATCACAGCCAGCCATGCATCATCCAGCTCATTAAATAGATTTTCCCCTCCTTCCCTTTAAAGTCTGTGTGTCTATGAAGGAAAGGCACCAAATTCAGTCCCAAAACCCTGCTCTGGCTCCCTGCAATCAGGCCCTCTGGGAGAGCCACGCGAGCAAAACGCACAGCCCCATGGTGGAAAAGGGCCTGTTCTGGGAATCTGAATGACAACCTCAGCTGAGAGCATTTAAATCTGCATCTATGCTGCCATGGTAATAAAACTGTTCCTTTGGGAACTCTTTAAAATTGGCAAAGGATGGAGAAATGAAGGAGAGTGAATGAAGTTTTGGGAATAGAGAGAGAATAGGAGAATGGCTGGAGAGCAGACCGGGCATTATGGAGCTTTACATTTCAGCATCATAGACGTCAGTAAGTGAGGTGCCAGCAATGCTATAGAGCAGAGCGTGCACAGCCTTGTGCAAGAGATGCAGTCTAAGGGCCCTGCTGGCTGCCAGCAGGGACGGATCCTTGGGCTCAGGGCACGGCTTGCTTCCCCCTGCCCATCAGGACCGTCTGGGCTTACATTTACCTATAGGTCTGCTCCCAGCCCTCCCTTGCTCGCTTCTGCCTGTAGGAAGGGCTCACCTTCTGCATGGACTGGGTACAAACACCTGAGCCCAGAGCCAGGCATCAGAGGTGGAACCACAGCAGAGACAAAAAGGCAGAGACCCAAAATGTGACCCAGAGCGAGGAAGCAGCACCTGAGCCATGCCAGCAGTGCTGGTGATCTGACCACCATTGTCCATGTGGCTCTTTAAATCAGAATCACTTGCTCCCATGAGAATATAGGCATTTAAGTGATAGCCCCTTGGCTATTTTTTTCCCCTTTTTGTTACCGAATGGCAGTTGTCTTCTGCTCGTTCGGAGCTGCCGAGGCAGAACGGTGCCCTGCAGAGTGGGCAGTGCAGCGCACCCGAGGGCTGCTAGTCCCAGGCTTTGGTGCATGCCCAAAACTGAAGAGGACAAACAAGATCTTGAGGCCCCAGCAAGGCAGCTTTTATCTGGGCTGTGTCTGCTGTGAGTAATTCCAGTGCTCGCAGCAGCAAGATCCTCTCTGTAATCACTCGTGCAGGGACTAAACAAGACAACCTAATTACTTTTAGAGAGAGCATTTTGCATCACATAATTGGGCAGAAAGATGAGAGAAAGTCAGTGTGGTTTGGCTGTGGGTCTGGGATCCCTGATTACCTCTGCCTCCAACACACTTTGTGCTGGGAGCTGCCTGCTGCAAGAAATGGAAACGGTCACCGTCATTTTGGGGACGGCGCCTGATGCCACGTTCCTTGTCGGTTGAAGGAGAAATGATGCCTCAAGGTGAGAAGCTTGTGAGGCCATGAGGGGCTGCTGGTCCTCGCTCCTGGGACCCCTTTGTAAGATGCAGGAGCCAGTGGGCTGCAGAGCATCCCCATACTGCGCTGGTAGCGTGCTGCGAGCAGGAGATACAAAATCTCCATTTTATTTCTCTAGACTCTCTGAAAGTCATTAGATTCAGCTTCCACTGGAAAGAAGAGCATTGTCATTGAGATGAACTGCTGCTCTGATTTTTTTTTCCCCCTCCCTGTACAGCCTAGCTTCATGGGCTTCAGCAGAAATCACTTTGGCATTGCCATCCCCTTGCTTCTGTTCTAAAGTCTGTTCTTTATTTCCTTTCCCTCTATTAAGGGTTTTGTAATGGCACAAAGAAAACAAGTCGAATAGTATGTTTCAAACCCAAACAGAAGACCTCCCAGTCACCAACTCCTTCAGACACAGGGGAGTGAGAAAACACAAGCTCACACCCCATGGCTGGTTCCTGCAGGCTGAGCTGCCCTGGGGCTTTTGTGCTGCCAGGCACAGGCACACTGCTCTTCCCTGCTGAAGACAAGGCGTGATCTGGTGAAGGATCTCACCTAAGGCTGCCTCTAAGGTCCAACTTCATATTTTTACTTCTGTGAGATGTGAAATTAGTCTGTGAGGCTGCAGGTTGAGACCACATAAATTGTAATATATTTCCCCGCGTTCCCCTGCCCAGGCAGGCTGCCTGATGCTTTGCTTCAGTTCAGGCACTTGGTAAGGGCTGGAGACCCCACTCTCTGCACCTGCACTCTCTGCTTTCAGTAAAAAGCCGAACTCTTTCTCACTTATCTTCCAGCCCACGGCCCAGTCCGCTTGCACTAGGAATGCTACCACCAGCCATAAGAATTAGGTTAGATTCCACAATTGAAAAACCACATTAAAAAAATTAAAATTCTGGCTATAATCTCATGCCAACTGTGAAGTCTGGCTGGAAGGACTTAGTAAAGTTTAGGGGAGTTTCATCACTGCTGTAAGACAATGAATGGTGAGGTGTGCTAATGGCTTACTGCTCCGGCTGCATGTTCCTCTGAGATAAGAGCAGACATATAGGCATTATCGGATTAATTGTCATTGTAATGGGTCTGTACTATAAAAAAAGACCTGATACTATATAACCCAGGATGAGTGCAAGCACCTGCTGACAAATGGCTCTACGGAGAAATAAGAGGATGTAACTGTCTGATTCCCCGGAATACAGAGCGTGCCCAGGCTAGCAAATGTATCCTAAACTAACCCTGCCTCCAAATTGTCATAATGGAAAACGGGTGGGTGCAGACTGCCAAGGCATGTAGGAAGGAGAGAAGTGCTGACGCCAGGGGATTTTTGGTGCAAGCCCTTACGGTGTCCATCAGTCAGCTCCTAATTTGAATTCAGGCTGGCAGTTCCCAGGATTTCCTTTCTGATGTGTAAAAGGCAAGCCCTGTTGGCAGCAGCTTGCTGCCTTGTGCCTGTGGGATCATCAATGGCAACCCTGAGTCCCTGGGCTGGCTGGGGAAGGTGTGCATCCCGTCTTCTGTGGCCGGGACTCTTCTGGGTAGTATCACTGGGATGATAACCATGAACTGATAACCAGTGAAATAGTGTTTTCTTCAAGACAGGCCACTACATTTGCAGGCAATTATCTCACATCTATTCTCAGTTTCAAAGTGGGTGTCCACATTTTTGGAAAACTTGAACCCCCATGTTTAGACCTGATGCCACATGGTAACTGGACTCTTTGGAGAAAGCCTCCCTGTAGCTCCATCACTGGGGGAAGGTCTCAGCTCCCTGAGGAGCTGTCAGCCACCTCCTGCCCTGCCACGTCCCCCCTGCCAGGGCTGCTGCCTCTGAGCATTTTCCTGGAGGTGCTGAGGCTGGCAACACATCTCCCATTGAATGGAAAGACCCAGATGTTTACTTAGGTAACTTGCAGATATAGAACAGCTATTTTAAAGTAATTCAGGTGTTTCAAATGTTTTTCTCTGAGTCCTGTACAATGCCAAGAAACCTTGCTTTAGGGTTTAGCAGTAAACAGCACCAACAATATATTTTTAGCCTTCTAAAATAGTTCTCAAACTGCCTTTAGTACAACAAACAATATATATGGTGGAGCAGAGTGGCTTAAGGGAATTTTCAGCTTGTTCTTGTATCAGTCAGAATGATTTAATCCCAGCTTCACCACTACTGAATACTATACTCATCCCAAATTAGAATGAGAGAGCTTTTTGTTTCATCGTCTTACTACCTTCGAAATTGTCTAGCTAAATGCACTTACAGTTCTCTATATATTCCAGAGATGCTAAGAACCACACCAGTTATTAATGGAAGGTCTGTCCCTCTGTTTTTTAATAAGTCACACCCCTGATTTTTTACCCTGTCTGTATTCCTGCAGTCACCTGCAGGTTTTGGAAATTACGACGTAAACCCAGGCAGTTGCTTTGCTGTGCTTCACCAAGATCTATTTTTCCAATACAGTTCTATCATTTCTCTCCTCAATGGTCTGTTTATGCCAGCTATAACTCTCTTTAATAGTCTTGTCCATTTTCAGCAATTTTCCTACTCAGGAGCTGAGCAAACTGAAAGAAATGATTTAATTTAGGGAGGCACAGAATAAAGAACAACTATTTCAGCTGTTCATTAAAGTATTTTATTCTTCACTCCCAGCACCCACATTTTGTCAAAACGTACAAGGTACCAGAGTAAACACTTTTATCCCACCTTAATTGCACTAATGTTCAAGATTGAAGCTCTGGCACTGCGGAAGGGAGGCGTGGTTAAAGGACTGCTGATGAGGCCTGATTCATGACATTTCCTTTGACCTTGGTCTGCTTGCTACAACCATGGGAGTGTCAAACCAACCGTCATCTCTGCTCCCCAGAGAAGATTTCCCAGCATACAGAGTCTTCTCTTCCCAAGCTTTGGTACCATGGCAAGTCAGATTGTGCAGTCTTAGCCCAAGAGTCACTGCTTTTGTAAGAACATCTGTTTTTTTCCTTCTGAAGATTATGGTGGGGAGTGTGTGTGGAGAGGAGGCAGTGCTGGGAAGGACAAAGTCAGAGGAGGAGCTGGAAATGGAGGATGTTTTGGTAACACTCCTTTTCATATAATAATTCCCCTCTTTCCCGGTACAGGTAAGTTTGGCACTTCCACCCCTGGGTAGGGGGCTTACGAATGAGAGAAAGATTTTGTTGACGCCTTTGGTCCAGCCAACTCTGCCATGCAGACCTTATCAGCGTTAATGTCCCCCAGCTGTTAATCAGGGTGATACACAGGATATTAAAAAGCATTTGTGCTGCTTGTCACGGTGGGAGGCTCCCCACACCTTCGGACCGCTGTATTTCCCAGTTATGCTCCGCAGCAGCTCCCAGCAGCTGGTGGGGGCACAGGGACACGCTGCTCTGACCAGGGTGCGAGCCAGAGCTGGCAGAGGTCACCTCAATGGCTTGCCTAGGACAGCGTGAAGCTTCCTGCCCTGCTCTGCCTGTCCCTTTGGGGGAGCTGACCTTGCCTAGGGAGGTTGTTCCCCTGCATGTCGGCATCTGATGGGGTCCTCCCCCAAAAGGCACACTGGGCTACAGTGATATTGCGCTTGATTAGGGAGGATGGAAGGGAAAATATGCCAGATCCTGCTTTTCATCCTTCAAATGTAGTGAGTCAAATGCAGAGGTTTGCTATAGGGAACCAAGTGCCTCTGTCATGTGTGGCTGTGGGAGCACAAGAAGTGTTCCCACCCCCAGGAAGAATCCTGACCCATGCAGTCCTACCTTTGGCTTTCGGTGACTCTGCAAGACAAGGTGACGTGCTCTTTTTGGAGTGCACGATATACCTCTTTATTAACCCAGCTTGCAGCAAAAGCCTGCCATTTTTGTACAAGCACATCTATAATTTAACAGAGTCCCTTTCAAAATAGAGTGTGCAATGGGAAGCCCTGACCCCTAAAGCACTTGGCTGATATTTATAATCCAAACAAAGGATGCACCATCACTGCCCTTTTGTTTACAAATCAGACGTTAGTGCACCTCGCATAGGATGCTAAATGTGTCTTTGAGGATAAGGCTGCAGTAAATTGTACCAGCCAGCAAAATACAAATTGCTGAGCATGGATTCTCATGATATTGAAGCACGAGTCTAATAGCTTGGCTAGGGGCAAAAGGAATGACTGCAAATATGTAGTGTGGCAACATGCTTGGGATGCAAGATCCTCCAGTGATGCTGGTCCTGACATTCCCTTTCCAGTTTGTGACATTACCATGACATAACCATGAGGACATGGTCATCATCAGTCATTGATTTTTACGGGATGCACAAGGATAAGGCAAGCCACAAGATCCCTTCAAATGTTTTTCCTCCAAATTTCAGACACTGCCATCAATATAGTTCACAGAAGGGCTTGGTAGATCCAGTTTCTCAGTTGTGTGATACTTCCTCCTGGAGATCCCAGGCCTCTGTGAATAAGCAGTACAATTTTTAGACTTCTCATCTTTTTTACAGTCCTTACCAGGTTACACTCATAGCTGCAGATTTATATATATATATTCTGTTTCCAGTGAAATACGCACACTGAGTGGCAAAGACCACAGTGAAGCATGATCATACTTATGCTTAAGCTAAACTTGCCAGACCTTTAGGAAATACTTTAAGAAAAGCAATGAACAAGAAATTCCATTATTCTTATCTTCTTATTCCTCTATCATTTTGTCAGGCTCGCAGTGGAATATGTATCTCATAGTGGCAGAGTGTCCAGTGTTCAGTGCTGCTATTGTCACATTGTGCTTCATCCCTACCTCTGGCTTCCCTTGTACATCCTCCTGTAATACAACTGATATGCCCTGCAGCATGGCTGCACATTCACGATTACGTCTTTCTACCTTTTATCTTTTCTTTTGCATGTTGGTGCCGACATGACTATACTTGTAGTATCTCCTTTTAATCCAGCTTTGACAAGACTCTCATTTGCCACATTCTTTTCTAACATGATCTTTTCAAAGACAACTATCACCACCTTTTTTTCCCCCATTCTTTAATTATGTATTTCTTGCCATTATCTATCTAATGGCTGCCTCAATTACAATGTGGTCTTCATTTAGTTGTGATATTAGAGAACCAGTCAGTCTCATGCCAATCTCTTGCATAGCTTACCATCACATTATATGGTCCCATTCTGCAACACCTGCACACACTTTCCCCTGACCTTCCCATCGGCATAAAACATATCTTTGTATAACTTCACAGCTGTGATTTTAAACATTGCTAATTTCTTCCTAATCCCTCTGTTTACCCTGTCCAGTTTACTATTGCATTTGAATATCGTATATATGCTTCTTCCCTTGTCAATGTTTATGTGGAGCTGAACTGAGTTTAACTAATGTTTTAACCCCAACATTCTTCTTCTTTAATACTACATTTTATTTTACTTCACAGTTGTTTTTTGAAGAGCTTCTAAATTATTACAGAAGTCAATTCTCTCACTGTCTCTTAACACCCTGTTAATCGGTCCTATACTCCATCACATTGGTGAAGGTCTTCTTAATACCTCAGAATACCCCCACTTGCTTCATCTCAATGCTCTTTCTCTATATTGTAGAAAATAAAAAGAAAATGTCTGCAGTTTTAGCCATAAAACTCACATCAGCCCTGTAATTCCAGATTCACTATTAAAAGTAATGCAAAATAGGCCCTTTTAGAATTAAATACTCTTCCTTTGCATGTAGCAGCACTGAATCTCGTATTTAACTTTGCACAAATATTGCTATTATGAATGCTGCTGTGGTTGTTATTTCCCACAAGGAAAGTCAAGAAAAAATCTTACCCATTTCTATTCTTGGTATAATTTACCTCCCTTTCAGTGAGAGCCCATCACTATGGTAATGGCACCGGGAGTGATGTGCTATGGCAAGGAGACAACATGGAGGGGAAAAGGCATGGCCCCACCGGAGCAGCTTGCTCTGACCCAGCTGCCTTGGGAAAGGTGGTGAGCAGCAATGTGGGCACTGCATTTCGCCATCTGTGGGCACTGAGGGACAATTTGCACAGCTTTAAGAAGCTGGTCTCTTTAGTTGGACGTCTCTCTGGAAACTGAATTAGCTTAATAATTGTGATTGGTAATGACTGCTGCTTGCTGGGGACAGTATGAACGAGTTCTGCTTATCAAGGGTACACCTAGGCACTGCCCTACTGGTGACAGTGGTGTTCGCTCAGTGGTGCAGAAAACCAGCCCCACTGCTTTGTAATGTCCCTATCCCACTGTACCCAGATGTTGTGCCAGAACCCCCTAAAATAATAGTGTGAAAACAGTCAAACTGAACTGTCCAGCACAGCTAGCCAGGGAGGTTTCAGGGATGGCTTGTTGAAGGAGTAAAACCTGTGAAGAAATGATAGCTTAGTTTGATTCCTATTTATAATCCCTTTTTCTCTCTGATTTATAGGTTGTTGGTTTTGTTTGTTTGTTTGTTTCCTGTGGCCTAAATACTGCAGCTTTTTAAAGGCCTCCTCTTTCAGGCTCAGCAAAACGTCACAGTGCATTCTCATCCCTGTGCCTGAACTGAACACACATTTAATCCAGCGCTGAAGCAGATTCCTAACCCAGAGAGGAGCTGGGGCTGCTGCAGCTGCTGGCTAGCTGGGGAAGCCAAGGACAGGGCATGATGTCTGCAGCAGAGTGAAGTCCCGAGTTGCTGCCCTGTGCTGTGCAGAGTGGAGCATCTCCTGGCAGAGAACCTGGGGTCCTGCTCTGCAGTCTGGAAAGCAGAGTGGGACTAGCTGCGAGGCACCACGTCATCGCCCTCAAGGCTGGAGGGGAGCCCATTGCTGTCCTCTGCCTCTGACAGATGCCAGAAGGAGTCCTGGTTTCCTTACTTTTGAAGGGACTGGGGAGGAAGATGCTCTGGGTGGAGGATGCAGTGGGGACCGTGGGAGCATCCCATCAAGTGTTTCATGCAGCAAGGCACCCCCCAGCAAGAGGCAGCTCCAGCCATGTTCAATAGATATATGGCAAAGGAGGGGAAGAGATGTAAGGCGACAAGAGGAGGCAGGCTTGGCATCAAGCAGAAATGAGAGCTGGTGGAAGGTCTCCCTACCTTGTCCCTACAGGACACTGTCCTGGTCATGAAATAACAGTGTCTCCTAACACATGGCTGTACTCAACTGCCTGTAAGTGTGGTTTTCCTGCAAGGTCTGTTTCAGTTTGCCTGTCAGCTGTGCACTGATGGTTGCTGGACTTGCAGCCTGAGGCTGCTGATTTCAGCCTGGGGGTCTTGGCTTCTTGCAGAAGCAGAAACTTGCTATTTTAGAAGGTAATGGAAAATAGCTTGGGCTGAAGAAAAATGTGGCATTGGGTTCAGGGGATGGGAAAGTGAGTGCCTCCAATCAACTGGCATTTCTGTGAGGCAGGGATGAAAGAGGAAAACTCAGACCTCAGTGAAATATTTGTTGCAATGCCTTTTCACCCATTGTCTTTGAATTGTGCGATCCATTACTGAAATATCATTCATTCAAAACCTCCTCTTGCTCACGATGATTCCTCTGGATTAGGAAGAAGCAGGATGATCTTTTACCACCTCAATTCAGTTGGTGCCTGCTTTTCATCCCTTCCGAGCCAAGCACCAGAACGGTCCTTATAAAGAGAGGGAACGTCAAAATTCGTCACAGTGCTTGGAATACAAAATGAAAAATGTAAACCATTCCCTTGCAACTTTCAGGACAGTTAACAATGAGAGCACAGATTTATTGCTGGGCCACTTTGATTATTTACTTCACACACCGTCTCATCCTGCACAGGGCTGAACGACTCCTGCTAGGAGCAGAGGACCTTACAGTCCCCGTGCAGCGCTGAGGACACTCAACACCACACAGAGAGGGGTCCCCAGAACTAATTTAATCCTTACAACAAATTCTTGTAGAGAAATAGCCCTACAGAGCTCTGCATGCAATAAGGTAATTAACAGATCATAGGACCATTTGGGACATTAAAGACTCAGAGAACCCAGCAGACCAAAGGGCCGTAAATTCTGCCAAGGCTAATTCAACTGTGATGCTTTAAAATAAGAAGTGAGAGACTAGAAATAAGTAAGTTTAGAGTTTCTCACATAGCAACTCTGAGCTATTGTTTTTTCTGCCATCTGAAACCTTATTAACCTATGAGTGATTTTTCTATTTTTTTTACATCCCCTCTCACCCTCCCTTTTTGATTGCTCGGTTTGTATCACATCCAAGAGACCCTGGGGTGTATAACTTTCAAGAAAGCTTTTGAAGTAGTTTGTAAATGTGGAGGAAAATAGTTGTAAACAGTAATTGAAAAAGGTAAGAAGAAAGCACCGTCTGGCTTTTTTAAAAAGCGTTGCTCACTAGGCAGCTCAAATGTATATTCAGATAATTTTGCATGAAGGACTTAGGAAGTTGGGGGATCCTCTTGGTCTGTGGGCTGCCTGTCCAGGGCAGACACCCCATGATGCTGCCTCTGCTGCTTGTTACAAGCACGTAGAGGGCTGAGCAGAGTGGAGGTCTACTTGGCATTCTTGGGCTAGTCACCACCATTTCAGTTAAATAAGTGGAAAAGTAGCTGGCTGAGAGCTCAGCTTGTAGAAGAACGGCCATGGGTTGGAAAGTGTGGTTCTGCTGGAGGTGTTTGAGGGATGCTGAGGGGCCCCATGCAGCTGCAGCAATAGGCAGCAAGGGCACTCATCTAACTGTGTTTCTGACGTCCATTTGTCACCCAAATTGAATTCCACTGACTGGAATTCAACTCTCACTTCCTCAAAATGGCACCTCCAGATGCTCGTCCTCTGCCTCCAGTCCCCTGCTTCAGTGCCTCTTGCTGTCCCTATTTCCCCCTTCCCAACAGCAGGGTAAAGTTACCCAGAGCTCTTGCCATTTGACATCCACAAAGTCACACATCCACATCCACAGTCACACAAAGCAGCATTTGGGTCAGCAGGATGCCAGGAACTGCCAGCATCTGTTAATATAATATTTTGCAGTGATGTATTACAGAAATGTCAGGTCAAAAGAAGCCTTAAAATGAATGTTTTAAAGGGGTTAAAGGACATTTTCAAAGGAAAACTCTAGCAGCTATAGACCCAAGTCATGATGTGCCAATCTTGATCAAGCCCCAGATTTCAATTTTCCTTAGTTCTCATTTAACCCTTTTACAAGGAGCACTGTTCCTGCTTATTTTCCAGCACAAGCCCTTGCTCAGTGCCTCCAGTAGAGCCAGGCTGGCCCCAGAGTCATAGAAAGTCACTGGAGACCTTAGGAGGAAATACATCAGGCTAACATCTTGCTGTTCATGTTACAGCAGCATTGAAAAGATCCAGATTTATTGCTGCTAGGTACTTCAGTCTTGTGCAACGTGATAAAACGGAGCAGGGACAGAGAAAAGGCGTTTTGACTCTTTCCCATCATTAAGCCTGGGCAACTCACATCTGAAGAGATGCAGCAGCTTTAAAGGTCAGGGCAAGAGTGAGAAGAATTTGTGAAGGTCTCCTGGGTCCCTGCTCGGTGATTTCAGCCTGAATGCGCTCCTGAGGTAGGTGAGGTGCTCACACAGAAATTCCTGTCTCGTGGGATCTCCCTCATGTTTTAAGGAGACCAAGGAGGGATTCTCTCAAACTTGCAGCTGTCTGCAGGGAGGTCATTAACCAGAACTGCTGCAGGCACCCATCGGGCTCTGGTAGCCAAACTGGGTGAAGCTTACCTAGACTGCTGCCACTGATATTCCCACTTGAGTGAGGAGAAAAGAGCCCTTCTCTCTTATCATCCACTCAAGCTGATGTATTGCATTTTTGTCACAAATATATTTTCTAGCTCTTCTTCATACACATCCTCCTTGCAGTCCCATAGCCACTGCTTCTGCCAGAGAGGTGGTCAGATGTTTGCTCTCAAGTCTGGAGGCATGAGGAATAGGCTCAAGGGCAAATGGATCATGGAGGAAATTGTTTTCCCTTCCTGACATCTCTATTTTCTCATACGAGGCTCAGGCAACTCGGTGCGTTCGCTGAGGACATCTGTTTGTATGAAATACTACAGCACACACCTGTCTCCTGGCAGGCGTGGGTGCACAGGTGTCATGTGGTGTTAGATTTGCTCAGCCATCAGAGATGCACTTTGTCATCCCCCTGGGGACAAGTTGTAACTTCCTTCATGTTAGAACATACTAGAGACTTAGGGCCAGATTTTGCGTTTCTATTTTTTATTTTGCTGATGCTGACCAAAACAGCTTTTACTGCTGTCAGTGGACTGGTTTTCTTTGGTAACATGTCAGCATCTGAAGCTGCATAACTTCCAAAAATGGGATGTGGAAGAAGGGCCAATTGGCAGGAGAACAACAGTGTTACCTTAAAAATAAAAACCAAAGCAGAAATGTTGGCTCTTTCTTTGTTATTGGCTTTCCAGTGATGCTATTGTGCAGCGAGCCTGCATGCTACAAGATGGAACAGGCCGTGCATTTTTAATCTGACAAATAATCTGTTGTCCCAATTTCCTTCTGCAGAATGAAAATCATTAAGTCTTTTAGGATCATTCCTAACTGAACATCTCTCTATAGCTTTTCTAAACCTCCTACCACTGTACTGTCCAGATGCCAACATAAATAATCTTTCTCCAGAGCATCTTCATAAGACTTCAAACATTTACAGAAATAAAGAAAATAAACCCAGTTATTGTCTGAATAATCACTTGTTTATTGATGGAGACAAGTATGCTCATTTTTCTTGCTCTCTGGTGATTAGATTATGATAAACTGTGACATTTAGTGATAAACTTGATATGGTTGGTTACATACAGCTTAAAAAAGTAGCTATCCAATTATCCTTTCATGTGCTGGTGGAATGCATTAACCACTTCTGAAGGGTATTGCAGCAGTTATGAAGCAAAGTGAGAACCCTCTTCTCTAAGCTGCTGTGACAAATGCAAAGGTCACACATGTTCCCTGGCCCACAGATATATCAAGTTTTGGTGTATCCCTTTGCTTTCCCATGTTCCAGCAAAACCTGAAGCCCGAGTCAGAATGGTAATGTTAATGGTAATGTAAAGGGTGCTGAGGCACAGGAACAGGTTGACCAGACAGGTTGTGGATGCCCCATCTCTGGAGGTGTTCGAGACCAGGCTGGATGAGACCCTGGGCAACCTGATCTAGTGCGTGGCATCCCTGCCCATGGCAGAGAGGTTGGAACTGGGTGATCTTTAAAGTCCCTTCCAAACAGAGCCGTTCTATGATTCCATGATTCTGTTTCTCAGCAGCTGTGGAAGGATGACTCCAAAGCCCCAGGACTGGAAAGGAGATGTCCCTGGACATGTTTCCATTTTACCTGGAGAACATAATCTTCACAGTACAGGTTCTCTGGGATTAAAAAAAAAAATAATAATAATAATAAAAAAAAGAGACATCCAATGACAGGTGATCCTCTGACTTGAAAGCCACCTGACACTTTCCTGTTGGCAGGCCCTTTCCTTATTTCCTTATTGCTCTTGTTCACTGAGCAAAATCTTCTGTATCATCGGGAGTCTTCTGTCATGAAACTGTGAATTTTAGACTACAACAGTATTTTGGCAGAAGCAATAAGGCATCTTGGCCAGCCAATGGGCTGAACCATCCAGACAAATTGATTGGGATTATTCTCAACGAGGAAAGAAATCAGCAATCTCCTGAGGGAGAAAGGTATGGGCTAGATGAAAAAAAGGTGGCACAAAATTAAATTCTTGGCCATGGACTGGCAAGGTTTAGAGGCAGGTTTGTCCTTCTGTGCTCCTTCCCTGGGGCAAACAGCCTGCCTGGGAGTTTGTCTGCCTTGGCTGTTGCTGAGATGGGAGAATGGGGTCTGGTCCAGAAAGATCTTTTTGGAGACAACTCCTCATTCCTTGGATTTTCTGCTTTCCTGGCTGTGTTTTAGTGCTTAGACCATGCACGGCACTGGAAGATTAGGGGGCATACAGAAACAAAGGTATCTGGCTCTGCACCATGCTCCTGGGCTCCTCAGTAGGTCCCTGCTCCCCTTCTCCCTCCGCTGTTGTGGGCAGCTTGCTCTCCATGGCATCACAGCCTGCCAAGGCTCCCTGCCTGATAACTGGAGATATTCAGCTCCCCTGCTGTTCCCCCACCTGCATTCCCCAGCCTTCAGCCTGGCACCTGGGGGATCATCCATTACCCCCTGTCTGCAGGGAGCTGTCTTTGCTCACGCTCCTGCTGCTGCTAGATGGAGGTTTGCTCCCAAAGCAGGATCCTCTTTCTGCTCCTGGGGGTTTGCACATCCCCTCGCCACGTTCAGCTCCTCCTCAGCAGGTGGCTCACGCTACGCAGCACATTTTGGTTTTACCTGCAGTTTCCTGCAGAACTGCCTTCTGCTCTGGGTAATGGGGGATGTGCCAATCAGCCTGGGCTCAGTCCCTTACAACCAAAGCTGCTGCCTTCTCTGTTTTCTTGTTTGCCTGAGGAGACAAACCCCAGCACGAAGCCAGCCTTGGAGGCCCAAATGTATTTAGGAGACCCAGCAGGGCAGGGAATGGTAAAGGATTTGAGAGTTTACTTTCCTCCTAACTTCAGTAACTCTTTCTGGCATCATGACTTACAAATAAGCATCAATAGCAGGTGCACTTGCTGCGGGTGAGGATTTGAGTCCTAAAGCTCAGCAGTTCCCTGCAGTGAAGCATCGCTGAGCAGCAAGGTGTGTGATAGAGCAGAATACATTTAAGACCATAATAAGGCACTTTGTTGTCCTAGGATAACTGCCTTCTTCCCTCCTGCACTATCTGCAGTCAGCAGGGGCAAAGGCAGCTCTTCTCTCCCTGCTCTTGAGTTTGCCACCAGAAGGGTATCTTGATGAAGTGAGATGCTGCTGCTAAGGCAATTTGGGGTCCCACTACGTGCACGGAGCTACTGTCTCTCACAGGTGATAGGTGTCTGCCTCTGCTCCTCCTTTGATACAGCCCTGAATATCCCATTTGTGAGACTTCCACTACCCCACAGCACACACCACCCTGGAAATGTATTTTAACATATTGCATAAGAACACTGTTACTATATTTACAGTTCACTCTGGGTTTGCACATAGGATGTATACTATTGCTTTGCAGCACAGCATAAGCTCTAGCTCAGAACACAGCAACATGTTACAGCGCATGCTTTCCTGCTCTCGGGCCGGATTTCTAACACCCATCTTCAGTTTGCCGAGCAAGGGCTGCACAAGCAGGAGCAGCAGAGAGGCTGCTCAGCTCTCTCTGAATGCAGCATCGAGAAGCACCAAACATCAGCACCTCACTGCAAACGCCCAGGCTGGCTGAGCACCTCCCCACACCACACTGCGATGGTGTGACAGCTGGGGCTGGGGCTCCATGTCAGATCTGGTTTGTTAGTACTCCTCCCCAAACCACCTACTCCAAATAATATTAATAACTATGAACAATTCCAATTGCATATCAGAAAAACATAAATTAGTCTGTAGAATACAAATAATTTATTCTGACTCACTGGAATATTAACTCATTTTTAAGACAGGTATAGGAGCTTTGATTTTTACTTTCAAATTTTTTGAGGGATGGTTTGTTTTTGGTCTGTGCCGCTCTGATTTTCTTTCAGCTACTTCTGATTTCTCCCTTTCTGTCTCCCAATTTAATATCTAATTTTAATTCCTCTATTTCTCCCAGTATGTTTTGCAGCTCTGTATTTCTTGTATATATCTTACTTTAATTTTCTCTTTCCTTTCTCTTCTATTCTATTGGACTAATTTGTTTTCTTTCCTCCCACATTCTTTATCCCTCAGTCCAAAAATCCACCAAACCATGTAAGCTTGTTTAGAGCTAAGCTTGTGATTAAGTACTTCCCTTAAGAACAACAGATTCAAATACTCATTTTCTGAAGGAGAATCACTGTGTGAAACAACCGTGAGCTGGACCTGCTTCAGCCATGTTCCTGGGAATGCTGCTCTTCTCTCTGTTAGGCAGCTGGGGTATAAATAATCAATATCCCCGTAGCTGAGGCTGAGTGGTGGGGCCATAACAGCCTCTTGCCAAGTCCAACAGCCCAGTGAGGCACAGCATGGCCAGTTCAGAGGTTATAACACACCAAGAAGCTGCTAACAATTTTAATGGCCATCAACAGCAACACTTTGCAAGGTCTTTTTTAGGCTGGCAGAATATGGGAAATAGCTGATATATGGTAGTGTACTGTTTCTAGTCCATTGTCCAAGGAACTGTACAGTAAGCTGCTGGAAACAGTGATTGATTCCACTGGGTTTGTTAATTATAAGACGAATGGGAAAGCAGAAGCATATTAGCCTGAAAAAGAAAAAAAAAAAAAAAAAGAAGAAGAAAAAAAAAGAAACCACTCTGCAGTGACCATATGGTCCTGAAATTTATTCTTAACATTCCTAAGCTATTCAGAACAATGCACGTTTGATTTTTTGAATGTTTATGGATGTTCTTCCAGTGTAACCCCAGTTAAACACATGCCTAACTTTAAAGAGGAGTTTCACTGCCGTTGACTGGGTTTGCTGTACATATGCACCAAGGATTCCAGAGTTTCATTGACATGGCAACTGCAGTAATGCAAGCACTTCCTTAGCACCTAAGCCCCAGATATAACCAGATTATAAGATTACCTTCCCTGCTCTGTATGTGCACAGCTGTGAATTTTCCCCCTGGAGCCACCTAGGGCAGCATGGACTCAAGATCCAGAGACTTGCAGTTCCACGGACTCCCACTGCTAACCAAGTGTACATTCTTTTTCCATTGAAGCTTTTGCACTGAAAACATCTACTCACAATTAATGTTTTGTTTTGGCAGTGACCCATAGCATGCCCTCTGGCAGTACATAAAAACGGTAGTGGAAGAGCAAGAGACATTTGTTTGGGGATGTGTTTATGTCAGAGATTTAGGAAGGAGTTAAGATGTCAAAGAGACGCCACCACTAACTATAATGGCTTGGCTGCTCTCAGTAATACTCTGCAGAGCTAAAAACCCAGCAACACCTGAAAGTCTAGGCAAGAGGCTTACTGTGTGTACTTAGCTCCTTAGAGCATAGCAGCAATCACTGGGAAAACACAGAAGCTTAATAATTGAGACATTGACATTCGCATTTTCCATCTGTTCGGAACTGTCACACAGATCCTATTTCAGATCCTGCCCATGGTTAAAGCAGGAGGATATATGAGCACAGACTCGCAGAGAAGCAGATTTCCAGCTGAACATGTTCGGATCAGACATATATGCGAACGGCACGTAAGAGAGGGTGCAATTCTGCATATACATTAACTTGCAGCTTTTGACGCCTTGCCAAGATGACAGACAAAGGGAGTTAGAAATGGCAAAACTGACATCCAGGCTTTAGCTCACCATTGCTCATTTTCTGTTTCTCACGTATTTGTTGCTGGTGGTGTTTCACAGCATTGCTGATCATGGCACAAGGCAACATTGGAGGGACACCCCCAGTTTCCTGGTTAAAGCATCTCTTGTATGTCACTGGGCTCGGGTAAGAGTTCTTAAAATTAAAACTTACAGAATCACAGAATCATCTAGGTTGGAAGAGACCGCTAAGATCACCGAGTCCAACCTCTGACCTAACACTAACAAGTCCTCCACTAAACCATACCACTAAGCTCTAAATCTAAACGTCTTTTAAAGACCTCCAGGGATGGTGACTCAACCACTTCCCTGGGCAGCCTATTCCAATGCCTAACAACCCTTTCAGTAAAGAAGTTCTTCTTAATATCCAAGAGGAGGGCATCTGCACCAGCCAAATTCATGCATGGTGAGCTTGTGGCCCTCAAGCTGTGCTGGGGACTTTCCCGTGGCATTGATTGATTCCTGCGAGCTTTATTAGCAGCAGGATGTGGGGTTGATTATCAGTGGAACAGGTCAGCAGGCTGCTGGTCAGACTCTCCTGTTTTTAAGGTGCCAACAAAATGTCTGACAGGTTTAGATTATTTTGGAAACTGTAGTATGCTGGGCTTTGTTAGCTGTCTTGGGAATAAGAGCTCTCGCTGCATCGTGAGGAATAGCTGTGTATGTACCCTTAGATCATATTGTGCACTTAACCTGGGATTACACAGAGGCAGGAATATCTGGTGTTTGATGGTCTGGCACTGCTTATGGTGAGAACAGAAAAGGAAAGAGTTTTGTGAAGATCTCACAGGGGAAAAGAAGAAAGCACCTCCTTGTCCTTGACTCTGTACAAGGAAAGGGAACACAAATCCCCAGCTCTTAGCTCCTGTCACATCACAAAGCTCGGAGCTACAGCACTGGGTGTGGGCTCCGGCTGCAATGTACACCAGCAGCACCCCAGGAGGGGGTGTCCTGTGGGATATCGCTCCTTTCTGCCATGTTCCTCACCTGTTGGTGCCCAGGTGCTTTGCCTGCCTTCGGGTAATGAAGTCACAGGGCAGCAAGTGGGTGCAGGCAGGAGAAAGCAGGTCCCATGCTCTTGGGTGCTCTGCTGCCCCTTGCTCCTTGCAGCTGTGGTGACTGACATCACACCCTAGCCCTCCCTGCCACACGTTCCCTAACAGGGCTCTTAATTTTGCCTCATGAGCATAGTTGATTTAATTTGTTAAAAAAGCTTTTCAGCTTTCCAGATCCTGGCCCCTTACATTTGCTGGAGAACACAAATCCTTCTTGCAACATGGACAGGTGAAGGGATCCCAGTGGCGGTGGGGACAGTGGGGACAGGGTGAACAGGCAGGGCAGGCGTGGGAACATCCCCAGTGGGATCCCCTGCCTGGTTTTGGAGCATCGGTTGGTGGTGAGGAGAGGGAGCACCTGGTAGGGAACTCACCTGCTGCTGGCTGGGGGAAACAGCAGCCCTTAAAATGGCCATGAAGAGGGAAAAGCAATTGTAATTTGTGAAGGTTATAATAGATAACGAGGTACCATTTAATAGCTCTTCTAAGATATCATGGAGGATATCTCCTCTCTCCATGTATCTCAGAATTTATTCCATTTCTTTTATTGCTCAGATTCATTTTGAATTCAGTGCCAAAAGCACCTTGTCACCATGGAAGACTTTTAATATTTTGATTTGTCGTGTCATCAGCCCGCTTTGGAAATGAGCGTTATCTAAGAAGGCAGAAGACTGATTCTTTGCCACATTTTTTTTTTTTTAATAGAGGTAGAAGAAAAAGGGGAGCAAGGAACTGGGGCACTTCATTGGTTCCTGTGGCTTTGGAAAATCAGTTACCAAGAGGTAAGAGAGAGATTCAATTTGGGGAGATTCAACTGATGCTATGGTGTTCAATTAGACTTATTGAAAAGAAGATTAAGAGACAATTTAACCACAGTTTGTGAGTACCTACACAGGGAGAATATTTGATACAAGAGGGTTCGTTATTCTAACAGACAAAGACATTAAATTGCTGGAAGTTGAATTCAACAAAGATTAAATCAGAAATAAAATGATATATATATATTTTTTAATGGCAAGGGCACATCATCATTGGAACAAGCGATCAAAAGAGTCAGGAAAATCTGGCTTTAAATCAAGATGAGATAAATTGATATTCAATATTCCCACCACTACTTAGGTCTGGGGTTATGAAGTGTCCACCCGGGTGCTGTGTGCCCATGAAGTGCAGTAGGTCCTCTGGGGCTTTTTCCTCTTTGCTGGGTGATGTGCCTGGGGACAATGCTGGTAACAAGGGGCCGCATCCTGCCTGTGGTGCACCTCAGCCTCCCAGCCACAGCTGGCAGGCTGGGAGGTTTGATGCACATCATACAGAAATAGGGTTATTCCAGGTTTGGCAGAAAGATAACACTTTCTAGCACTGTAGATTAAAGGACTGTCCTGGCCAAAAACACTGACTGTAAGGAAATTAAAAAGAATGTGCCAAGCCTTTTTAGTCAGGGTCTGAAATCCTAAAATACTTTCCAATGTGAGCTGTAAAAATATAAGATTCCTTTTCAAAGCGGTACAAGCCACCTCACACCACAAAACAACTGAGAGCCATAAATCTCCCAGAAGAGAGCTTATTTTTCTCCTAATTTTCATGTTAGCTGCATTCCACTGTCTTCCCATTACCAGTTTTGGCATCTAGGTGTAGTTGTGATGTAAACATCAATATTTTAAAGTCAAAGAAGAATACAAAATGAGATTGAATTCCAGCTAGTATAACAGAAATATAACAATGGCTTTCCTATTGAATCCTCTGCAGATTCCAGATAATGGATTATTCATAGACCTTCCGCTCAGAATAAGGTGCCCTTTATTCCTGGAATTTGAAGCATTTCTCTCTTAAACTGCGTTTATTTTCTGATTCCATTACTAAGTTCAGTTTTGACACAGTGGAACAATTTCCCTGTCTCTCTCTTAAAAGTCACTGCATTATACCGTGTAAATGAAAACAGTGACATTTTCCATGTGTATGTTTTTCCATATGTGTGATCTTTATTAAAAAAATCAAAGTGATATTTCATAGCCCAGCAAAACGTTGTGCGATGGGAAATGCAGTTGTACCTTGCAGGTGCTTCTAGCTGATATATAATCAGCGCTGCTTGTCCACACACAGCAATGACTTTTAACAAACAGTGGAAGCATCTGTAACTCCAGCACCAGCTACCTATTTGAAAAGACAGCAGAGATGAAGAATATCTGTAGCAGGTGTGAAATGGTAATTGATCCCAATTCAGCTGGGAACACCAGCTCGTGCCTGACTCGAGTGCGTACCTGACCATGCGTTCACCCAAAGTCAGGTGTGTACAAAACTTCCCGCTGATTGTGGCTTTTGTTATTGGGGTTGAAAACATCAGCTCTGAGAGTTTTGATCTTTTTTTTTCAATACAGGGATCTATTTCAGCTTGGCTATTCCTTGTGAAATTCAGCTGTGAAAACATCATGCAACTCAGAAGTCCCCTGCTAGCTGTTGAAATCTGTACTGTTATACAGAAGGTAGAATTTGTCTTTCACAGATCAAGAAGTTCCCTAATTACTCTACCCGACACGGTTCCCCACGTTTATATAGATGTTTTATTTCTCTGGCGTTTTCTAGATATAAAACAAGGATACAGATTGATTTCCCAGTTAGCACCATGCTAAAATCACCCTAACAGTCTTAATTTCTTTTAAAATGAGGTTTTAAAACCTCTGCTGTATTCAATTCAGCCTATTATTCTTTAAGAATAATCCTGCATTAAGAGGGAAGTGACCCAGTGTTCTCATAGGTTTTCCCCTCTCTGAGTGTTATGATCTTTTGCCACTGATGTTCAGACTGGGTTTAGACAAACTGAACTCTGAAGGCTCCATTTAAATTTTTTTTAAATGCCTACTAATTCAACAGGGTATTAGATGGCTTAATTAATATGGTAAAGCTTTGATAGGTTCAGAAGTTACACCCTCCAGAAGAGCTGGCTATAAGGCAGATAAAACCATAGTCCACCATCAACGGTTCCTTTTTAATGAACTTCAGACCCTGATCACAGACATGCAAAGAGATTTGGTTGCCTTATTGTTTGTCTCCAATGCTGCAATCCTCTGTGATGCTGATGACCTGTTAGTGCTGCTTTGAAAAAAAAGCGCAACTAAAGCAACTTTCACATTGAATAACCACCTTTTTAATAATAGGGTTTACCAGAAGCAGCTCACTTTGCAGGAGAACTGTAGCACAAGATAATTGACCTTAATACAGTTATGTGCCTTTGCCTTTGATTTGGGCCATAGAACTAAATTTGTGGTCAATTACAGAGCCTGCAAGAGTGAGCATGAAGGCATAATTAAAGGTTAGTAAGAGGTGGACACAAAAGGAGTAGCTCTGAAATTAAACTCCACTAATTCACTCTGGTTACAGGGACATAAACAAGCCTTCACCTCTGCAGAGTTCAAAAAGGCATCTACACAGGTAGCCCCAGTTTTCCACTGCCAGAGATCTTCAGGGCAGCAGAGACACAGCATACCCATCTCACCAAATGGATGAAAGAATCCCTTTTAGTATGACTAAGTTTTCTTTATGTTAGGAAGTATGCTTTCAAATAAAGAAAACTCTTTTCTGCATTTCCATCCATGGAGCTTGTAGTCAAGACACAGCAATCCAACCAAGCTCTTCGTGAGGGTTCATAGTCATTTTGATCCTCATATGTCGCAGAAAAAATCTCCAGTGGTAGCACATCAGTGTACAGTCCTCTGAATAAGAAGGACGCACCACTTACATTTTAAATTAACGAAGTGAGATTTACGAGGACAGAGCTATGTTTGATTTTATGCTATCCTATTCTCCCCAACACAGTTTCATCATGACCTTAGGTATGTCACCTTGCCTCCTTGTTACTCGAATTCCCTCCCTGTAAAGTGGGAATAATAATATTGATATATTTCCAAGGAGTGCCACAAACTTCATTTGGTAATGTACCTTTGGAGATCATCATATGGAAGCTATTACAGTAATTACAAAGTGCTGTAAGGAATCTTTCAAAAGAGGTTGCTTTTCAGGATTTTGTGATCAAAAATAACCTAATGAAACACAGCTAAAAACAAAACAAACAAACAAAAAAAACTGGCAAGGTCTGGGTGTGACACTGATTGTTTCTCAAACGGCTCCAGTCCACGAGGATAAATCGAGGCATGATGAGAATTCACAAGCCCACACCTGCCTGAAAAATACACAAGTACTGCATTTAGGAGAGATATATACCTGTTCTGGGATGATTGCTTGTTGCGATGAGAATACAGAGAAAGCAATATACAACCCAAATGATTAAAGGCAAGAAGCACAAGTCCACTATAAAAGCAGAAGCTCAGAATGTGTGTCAAAAGTGAATTATGAAAATAGCCTTGTACATCCATGGCAATTTCACAGAGCCATTCTGATAACAATGAACACGACAGCATGCAATAGGAATAACAATGCCTAGAATTATTTCAACCAATATATTTTTTAAGGACCATCACTTTAGCTCTCTCTTTGCGGCTGTAAATGGTAGCTGAATTAATGATAAATATGACTCAAGCAACAAAGGGCTCTGCATTACACTCTATTATCTGCCTCCCTTCCTGCCTGGAAATAGCATGAAGATATTCCTTACAACTGAACAGCAGATGATCTTGTTCCTAGCGAACCATAGTTTGTTCAGAGAAACGAAGAGGCAGGGGAAGAACAAAAAGCCTCACAGGTCACTTGGCGACTGCCTGCAAGGTTGTAGGGAACTGTGTACTTTAATTTTTCACTGTAAAGCAATTTCCCTGCTGGGGTCTCAGAGCACTTCACAAACATTAATGCTACGATTCACACACGGTTATTAACTTGCATGGGTAATTTCCAGGACTGAGTTTTGCTGCTGTTATTAAGGCAGAGCAGGGCTGGGTGCCAGTGAAATAGGCGCCTTGTGTGACCACTGCGTGTCAGCAAGGGTAGGCACGATCAGCCCAAAGTGAGACTGACAAAGCGTGTGGCTGTGTAAAAGGAGAAACTGACACTGGGCAATTTCAACAGGAAGGGGGAAAAAAACCAAACAAACCACACTTCTACCTGTGAGCTATGCCTCCATCAGACTAACGAATAGGAAGCACAGCAAGGGCAGTGAGAAACAGCAGCCTCAGCATGGCCGGAGATATTCCGGGCATGGGTGATGGCTATTTCCTGGACGCAGCTATGAGTGGAAGGGGGACAGCAAAGGCTGCCCTAACACTTCCCTGGTGGGTGTGAATGGGTGTGCACAGCCCTCCCAGCTCCCCATCTGCTTACTAAACCAGCACCATGCAGGAACACAACTCTGTGCCTTGAGGCAGGCAGATACTCAGTGCCTCTAGCTGTTCTCAGGCAGCTCTGTATTCCTCCTTCTCCCATGGCTTCATTACAGAAGTCCGTGCATGTCAAGTGGTATCACCCTGACAGCATTTTCCCTACGGGCTCTTTCCTAAAGAAATTTAGTCTTCACTAGTGCTTCTGCTCATCTTGGCTTTGGCAAGAGGCAAAGTCACACCCTGTCACTGCAGGTGCCTTCTCCTTCTTCCAGGTTTATGATAAGATCATGTATCTGTTTAAAAATAAAATAATGATAAAAAAATCTAACCGGGCAACCAAACAAGCCCCAAACCAGCTCATATTTAGGGGGGCAAAACTGCTGTGGGCATCATACAAGATGCCAACAGTAGAGACTGTCTTTTACATCAGCTTCATCCCTCTACCTGTATGTTCAGATTGGATTAGGACCCCTCACTCCAGAGCAGAGCAATTTGTTGCTGTTCTGTTCAGATCCAATTTTACCCAATCTTGTGGGGAACAGTCTGCAGTCAGCGAGTGAGCAAGGGCATTACATCACTTTTACCAGTCTGCTTTAAACAAATATTACACAGCAGTGCTCCCTTGGGTACCATTACAGTAAACAGCAATTTTCAAGCAAGCTCCAGAGTAGATTGCTCCTGAGATGTTCTGTATTTGTAGGGTGTGCATTATGCATTTATGGCATTTGTGAGGAGGACAACAATGGGGAAGCTCTTACTGACCTTATACAGGAACAAGAGTGCACCAAGCTGATAAACCCTATAGTTTCCTCAGTGTCTGTGGGTTTGTGCCCATTTCACACAACCTTACTCTTCATTTCCTTTCTGAGTGCAGAACTAGAGATAAGGCTGCTGATACAGACCCCTCTACACAAAGAAGGAAGCACGGTGCAGGGACAGAAGATGTTTGCTGCTTGCATGTCTGTCCCTTCCTGTGACATATCTACTCACAGAGGTCCCTGTCCCTGTGGGACAGGCCCAGCCTGGAGGGCAGCAGCATTGATTCACCCCAAGAAGCATTTCCCAATCCCCTACAGACAGAAGTGTGGGCAGTTGGGAAAAGTCCCCCATGATGGGAGCGAGCCAAAACAAGGAAGGGCAGGGCTGGACAATTCCAGTCTGTGCTCAGCAATGCTCAGCACCATTTGGCTCTCCTTCCCCCAGATCGCTTTGCTTCAGTTTCACTCCCCACATGGCTTTTTGCTCATCTCCTCGCATGGCTCTTGCCATGGAAATCATGATTTCCATCAAACTTATTCCTTTCTACACATCCTCCCTCCCTCACGCTCCCGGGCCATTTGCCTCCATGGGTCGTTCAGGGGTGGCCAGTGTCTGTCTGTCCTGTTTGCTCCCTGAACAGCCACACTGAAGGGACACCTCTCAGTCAAACCTGCTGCAATACAGGCAAGGAAAATACAGGGATTACAGTCCTGCTCCCACCACTAAGCAATGGGTAGGTATCTATTATACTTTAGCTCACATCCTACATCAAGGATCTCCCCATCAGAGCTCAAAGGCTCTGTTAACAAATGTCTGGGTGAGGAGACCCTCACACAAGTTAAACAGGCTCCTTTTTATTAAGCTGCGAAGCTGTGCAAAAACCCCTGATGCGTGCCTGTCTACACAGGTTTCTGGTCGTGACCGGGAGAGAATTCCAAGCATTTCTGATTTATCTCTCCAGAATAAGAGCTCACAGAGTGACCAGATGTTCATTAGCTAGCAATCTTTGGTAATGCTGGGCTGGAACTTGGAGCTGGGCACGTTGCATGGTCCATCTCTTCCCCACAGCGGGGATGCACCAGGCAGCCCTGGTTTTGCTTGGCAGTCTGGGCTGCAGGGGGATTGGTGTGCAGGGAGCAGTGATTCCCTGTGTGTATAGTGAGGGAAACACAGAACTGGCGGGGTCTGCATACTGCCTAATACTGGATCAGACCAGCTAGTGAAAATACAGTTGCTGTCTCAGATGTACTTCATTGGTATTCTGAAGGCAGCTGGGCTAGAGACTGCACGAAATTATTTTCAAACAAGAATTACAATTGGAAAGGCAAAAAGAGAGAGACAGAGAGAATTTTGGGGGCATTTGTCAGCTGAGAGCCTCAAGGTTGCATTCAAGCTGCCTTGTTGATGACAGAATAAACACAGGAAAACCTGAAACAAATGGTGCTTCGAGGATCAAAAAGATGAGATTCTGCCACAGATACTTAGCATTAAAAAGGTTTTAATTGTGAAAAGAGGGAGTGGGACCAATCTGAATCCATGATGAATGGAAAAACAAGACTCTCTTATGCTAAAAACAAGCTAGCAAGGGAGTGCTGGTTGGGGTAAACCCTGCACGTCCTTCTAAAGCCAGATTTATGCAACAGAGCAGCAACCCTTACATGTTGAAGCACCATTCCCCTTCATATCTGTTATTGTGCTGATAGACATGATGCTTAATTCTGCTAAATTTGTCAGTCTTGACCTGCAAGTCTGATCTTCAGGAAAATCTATTCATTGCTGAATAAATAATGCATGGGCAGTCATGCATTTTTCATGCTAAGACTCTTAAAGGCCACTGTAGTGATGCATGTAAATTCAATTCCCACCCACCCCTCTCTGCACACTCAACTGCAAAATAATTATTAACATCTGACTTGCAGCACAGTGAGCTGCTGCACCATCCAGAGAATCCGCTGTTGCTTTGACACCGCTACCTCCTCTCCACCCCGATAAAGTCGAGGAGAGATAATGCCAGGCAATAGCAAAGCAATCTGTCTCTTCCCCCCATCCCCCCCATTTATTTATTTTTTTCATTTCTTTTTTTATAAGCCTCAACAAAAACACGTGTGTGAAGTGGAGCAGAATAAAAGGACCGGCTTGTGGATTTGATATTCTTCTGGAAGCACACTAATCCCTTCCAGAAAAGCAAAGCTGGTGCCTTTATTTGTAGCTGTTGGCTAATCTGTGTGTCAGGGAACTGAGCGGATGACGGGGCTTGGGGCAGCTTTATCAGGCCAGGAACTGAAGGCTGTAACTGAAGGAGGCAGAAGCAATGCTGCTAAACAAGGGCTTAGAAAACAAAGCTAGAGAGCAAAGCTGGCATGATGGAGGTTAGGAACGGGGATGGTAAAACCCTGCAGGTTAACTCCGTGCACATTGGCGCTGGCTGAGGATGAGCTCAGGACAAGAGCAGGGTCCTCGGTGGGGCTTGGGGATGACGCAGGTTGGAGCAGCATTGAAATATACGGCAGCTCTCAGAGGGTCAGCAAAAGGGCTGCTCCAGATGACACTGCTGATGTGGAAAGGATCAGGAAAATCCCCCCTGTGCCATCCAGTGTGCTGGATGAGGTCCATCAGGCAACTCTGGTCCTCCTTTTGGGAAGGGGATGAGGCAGAGAGCTTCCAGACCTCACTTAACTGAACCAAACTGCAGCTCCAACCATGCAGAGCCTTGCCAGACAGATCACTGAAGTAATAAATATGGAAAAGGCAAACTACTGAAATGCATTTCAGTCTTTATCCCCTGGGAAAGAAACAGCACTTAAGACTTCAGGATTTCCTGCAGCAGAATCAAATGGCCAGCAAGTACGAGGGATGTGCAGAAGACATCTCTTAAGGTGTAAGAAGTAAAAGGTTCACCTGGATTTTGAGCACCTGTCAGACCCATTCACAGGACCAAAGTGCCCATAGAGTTGCCACAATTGCATCTATACTTGAGTAATTTCCCCAATTAGAGCTTAAAGATGATGAATTTTGTATACACTTTCCTGTTTACACATTAACATTTTAGGCTGCTAACTCTGCAGTCTGACAAAGAACTTTTTCCACCAAAATGATGTTTCCACACACACTCAGTGAGATTATTCATATGCTTAAAGTGCACGATTAAATGCTTTGCTGCCGTTGGGACCTAGCTTTGTCATTATATGCTTAACTTGATGACATTTCAGACCTAAAATCTGATGTTAAATTAGGGTGAAGCACACTGCAGAACTGTCTGCTTCAGTGCTTTTTGGGCTCTTCTCATGAAATATATGCGGTCATTCCACAGGTCAGAAGAGGTGAGCTTGCTTTTTCAGAAAGTCACAGCTGCTCTCAAGAGAAGGGTACAGGATGGGCCATTTGCATGGAGAATTGTATTGGTTTTATCCCATGGTAGTAGAAGAGAGGAATTGGGGAGGAAGGAGAGACAAGAGAAGTGAAGACGAGCTGAGGTTTCAGTGGGAATGGAAGAACAACATATCACTTGGAGGCATCCACTGCTCTTCTCTTGGGGGATTTCATGTGTCCAAGAGAGCCTGGTTTTGTGTATTATCAGCAAAGTGAAGAAAAGGAGTCCATCCAGATGTAACCCAATGCTTACTGTAAAATAGCAGCCTGCATTGAAAGATTCTTGCTGAAGCCCCTCACAACACACATACATAATAAGCCTTATACAAATTCTCCTGCCTGGGTTGAAGAAATGAAATACAGATGACAGCTGACTGCAAAGACATCTGGAGAACTCAGAGAGAAACCTATCAGAGACAAATTATGGAAATGAAATGCCTTTCTTTACAGATCAATGCAGGGGAGTCCCTGGTGAGGAGTGTACAGATTGTTTAAAAGACCTCTTATCCTGTTCACTAGGACTCAGCTCCAAAGTGCATTGGCTGATGTGGGGTGTTATTAAAAGTGTCAGCATCAGGGAATCAGTCCCCTGTACATTGTCCATAGACTTCTCTTGTGCATTTCATTTGAAACTTTGGGCTGGTAAAAGATTTGCATTTAGATGAAGGTAAAACTGATCACAGTAAGGATGGAAAGGGAAGATGGCCGCTTATTGATCCTGACAGCAAAGCCTTCTCCTCAGCAGTCTATTTTAATTGGCAGTGAAAATGATAAATTGTCTAATCTTCCTAGAAAAGGGACCCCTCTCTGCGGTTTGAAATCCCGTGCTGTGTCATGGCTCATCCCGCTCTCACGCCGCTTCTCTGGCCATGTCCCCACCCTGCTTCTGCAGCACAGTTGTGCTGTGGTTTGTGCTGCGTTGTGCCTTGCAGTCCCAAGAGCTGCTCCAGCACATCTTTTCATTCCCACCAGCGCCTTCCTGCATGCAGAATTACACCCGGGAACAAAGGTCCCTCATCAAAACCATCCCTTTGCCAACGTGCCAAAGCTCCCCTCCAGCCGAGACCTCTTCCCTGCATCCTCCAAGCCACCCTGCGAGGGGGAGCTCAGGCTCATTTCAGGAAACCCACGGGTTGTCTGCTCCTGCATTCAGCACAGTTGTCAATCCTCATAATGAAGAGGCTGAGGACAGGGGTGGAAAAGCTGTTAAATAAATCATAGTCATGCTCTGCATTTTTATAGGTGTTTTTCATGCCTTGCTCGCAGAATACCTCATGAAGGGAGGTAAATATCATTGTTCCTCCTTCACAAATGGCAAAACTGGAAGCCAGAGCGATCAAAGAGCTGACTCAAGGTCACACACAAGCCCGTGGCAGAGAAAAGGCTGCAGACCTCACCTGTTGTTGCCCAGTTTTATGGCCGAGGCGGTACGCGATGCTACCTCTGCTGCAGGCTTGAAGAGCTGATCATTTAAAAGAAGGGCTAGATGTTATTTAAGGGGCACTGAATTGTTGCCATGCAGTCAGTTTGAAAGGGCAGCCCTGTCAGGATGTGACACGAGGGCTTGATGAAGCACCGCTGAAGCTTCCAGCAAAAGCCCTGTGGGCTGTGAGGATGCAGGCTGAGACCATAAATTGCAGAAGATTCCCTCTAGTTATCATGTGAATCTTGTCTCTGTGTGCATGAAGGATGTGCTTAGAGACAAACTCTCCTGTTAACACAGAGTATATAGGGACCGTTATAAGATCCTCTGACAACAGAGGCATTTTTCTTCAGGTGTAACCCCCTCTCCCCATGTCCTAACACCTTTCAGGTCTTGCTTTCCACCCCACAGATGGAAGTGGGCTGCCAGTACCCCCATATTCACGTGAATGAGCTGCATGTCCTGTCCTGGAGAACAACTGGCAGCAGGACGGAGGTATAAATGACCCTGGATACAGCCTGCTCTTTGGGCATTGAGGCAGAACTTGCGGGCATCCTGCTACTGCCCCTGCACAAGGAAAGTGAGTCCCGCTCTGCGTTTTGCCTGGACCAGCCTCAAAAAGCTGCACCCTGTTGCTAGGCTACCCGGCTGCCTCCTGCAAATCCCCACAGCTGCTGGTAACCTCGCATCAAATTGCAGCTCACACGTTGGGCTATTTTTAGCCTTTCTGGGGACATGGGGGACAGACAGTTCTTATTCAAGGGCTAAGATCCTCCGGTCATTGGGTTGTTTGGTGTGTGTCTGAAAAAAGATTGCAAACATGAGTGTGTGTTTCTGATTCCTTAAATAGGTAGAAGATATGCTGGACCATAATGAAATATCTGGCTGACTAATGAATACCCAATGACACTTTTGTGCTATTTTGAATCCTTGATAATTTGTCTTGTGTCCTGCAAAAGCCAGAAAGGAGCTGGAAACAGCTCTCACAAAATGCACTGATGCATCGGAAAAACGGTGAAGGGCTAGCAAGTGTGGAATAAAAAGCTCTTGGCATTTACACAGACACAAGATCTTACGTGTTGCTTGGATTCAGATGATCTCATCACAAACAAGGCAAGAAGATGGGTAGGAAAGTGAAAAGTGGTTGCAGATAAATGATTTTTCCCCAGAAAAAGGGCTGAAGTCCCTTGTCCTTAGACACCTGTGAGACCCAGCCCTGAGCAAGGCAGGGTGGTTCCTGGGCTGCTGCATGGAGCAGCCTTTGGGGGCTGCACTCTACAGCAGATATAAAAGGAAATTTGTGAGCAGGCAGGATGTTATGCACTACCTTGTAGGTACAAAGAACCTATTTATACTGCTACTAATGTACAGGATTTTGTATTCTTCTTTGTTTTATTATTATTATTATTATTATTGTTATTACTTTTCACAGATGGGGAAACTGAGGCTTGCAGCACCTTACTAACAGCTAGCCATCAACTGTCCACCGAGGGCTGGATCCCATCATGGTCTGTGCTACATCGAATTCAAAAGGACCTTTATATATATAAATGTCACTTCATTTCTTCTGTGTTGCTTCTAGGACTGGGGGCTTTCTGTATGCGCCAGGGATAGACTGCAAGAAAAAGTAGTTAGGCTTTTCTCTACCCCCTTTTCTGGGTAAGGAACCTAGTGCAGCTCAGACCACTATCACTACTGGATGCTGGATTACCCCCATGGCAGGGGGGTTGGAATTAGATGATCCTTAAGGTCCCTTTTGACCCAAACCATCCTATGATTTTATGATTACAGGAAAGGCTTTTGATTCTGCTTTCAAGTCTTTGGAAAAAGAAGAAGGAAAAAGGCTTTAAAAGTGTCATCTTCAATCCTTTCTCCCCTCCTCATCTGCATTAACCAAGGTCACCAGTTTGAAGGTGGATGGATGGAGAACACCAAGCTCACTTTGACTGCAGATGAGATGCCTGCCTGGGACCAAAACCTCCCTGGGGACACAGAGGGACTGAAATTGCCATTGGGAAATAGCCAGCAAAATGATACCGACAGTTATTTCAGGTGTGAGACAATGGTGAAGGAGGGGAGGGGGAATTAAAAATCCCCACTGCCTAGGACCCATTCAAACCTCACTCCAAGAGAACCCAATTCCCAGTACTGTCAGGAGAGACTTTGCTTTCAGTCAAAGATGGATTCACCCTTCGATCACAGCTGCCAACTACAGATGGAATAAATACAATCCATAAAACTCCACTCAGATCAGGTCTCCTGCCCTCATTCCCTTTGTTCTCCTGAATATCAAGCAGCCACCCTGGGCTGAGACCTGGCACCTCCCCACGGTGCCTGCAGCAGACGCATTGTTGGCACTCGCAATCACAGGCTCAATCAGCGACAAGGAGATTATTTCTATTTTCTCAGCAGCTGTTTGAAGGGAAATAATCCTGTAAGAGCCTAATGAATTAGCGTTACAAGAGTTATCTGAACTAATGAGGAGTGGAAATGGGTTGCGAAAAAGGGGCTGGGTTTCAAGGAGATGCAGTGCCTTTATTGGCTCTCTTCTGCTTTGGATGTTCAAAGACCCATTTTCTTTTCCTACAGCAATTTATTTCCTGAGTGACTGAAGAACAGAAACAATTACAAACTGCACCAATTTCTTTTTCCCTCTCAGGTTTCTCATTTTCACTTAGTGAGATGCCCAAACCGATGACTTTTCCTTCCTCTCCTTCCCTTCCTCCTCCTGTAAGACCTGAATTATTAGAGACTAGCTAGAAATAAAAACAATTCAGAGTAGCAGAAGCCTTTTGAGCTAGGCAGGGTTAGGTATTGTGCCAGGGCATGCTAGTAGAATTAAAATAAAAAAAAAGAAAAGGGAAGGAAAAAAGAAAAACATATTTTCTAGTTCTACCAAGATCAAAGGAGCAACCCTTGAAATGTGATGGTTGGGAACTTCTGAGAGAGGAGGTTGTTAAACCAGTCCTGACTTCTGTCTCCTTTATCAGTGGGGAGACAGTGACACTGTTTGAACTAGATACTGACTTTTCCCTCACTGAAGTCATGCGATGATTTCTGAGCATGTTTCCCAAGGCTAAGGGTCTGCTGTGAGACTTCAGGAAGGGGCTACATTTAGCACAGGCCTTTACAAATGCAGCCCCAGACCTGGGTGATTCCTGTGTTGCCCGTGTCCACTGGCCTTTGAAGGAGCAGCAGGGACAGCTGCAGACCTCACCCATCAGTTTGTGGTGAGCTCTGCACAGTTACTGCCCATTTTCTTTGGCTCATTGGAAAAGGCTGGTGTGCACAGCTGAAGGTGGCAGCTGCTTTCGCATTACCCAGCCGTGCTGGCATCCGCTGTCAGTTGCAGCACCAGGATCAAAGTCAAACCTGGTGTGTGCACGTGCAAAGCTGCTGCTTTGCTTACTCCACCCTGCCTGGCACACCCCATTGAGCTTCCTTCCTCGTTCACCTTCTCCACTGCTCACAACACAGCCTTTGCATCCCTGGAAAATGTATCCCTCCCTCCTGCTCAGGGTTTTCTCTCTCCATCACACAAATTATTTTTATAGTAAGATGTTTGTTTTTTATTTCTCTGCATGTTAACACCGAGGAAACAGAGAAGGGATGATCTATTAAGATATTAAGTGAAGGGTTTGAGCATCTGGGGCCCTGGACTTGAACCACCTCACTGAGTGGTTGAGACTGACGTGGATGCAGGTCTGCCTGCACCAACTGTGAAGGCTGGAAAGGAAAGTGTCCCCACCATCTGCCACCTGGTTCTTGCTGCCCTTTGGCTATGGCTGAGCTTCTGGTGTGGTCACTCCTTAATGACCCTCAATCAAAACAAATTAAGCTAGCAGCAATCTACTATTTAAAGCACCTCAGCTCCCTTCACTGAAAAAAAGCCAAAGAGCAACCAGATGAATGCTTGGCAGGCAGAGGTGAGTGCTCGGCTGTGATCTGCTAGCACAATAATAATTCTGGCACAGCTACAGCCAGAAGGTTAGGGACCTGTTGCTACCCCACCCCTCCTCCCTGGATATCTTATTATTTGCAGTACGTATGTTTACTTGTTCTTTCCCCGCTGTTACTTCAGTCTGCACTCAGCTTCTGTGTCTCTCACTCTTTAATTTCACTCATGGGTATCTCTCTGGATGTTCAGACTAAATTTTCTATTTTCTAATGTCTCCGGTCCATGCCTACACTGTAGCCTCAGAATCCTGCTCTGTGCTGAGGTCGGTGGGAACCCTGAGGGCTGTACAGCTAAACGTGAGCAAATGCACTTGCAGGCTGGAGACCACAGTTAGTTTTGCTCAGAAGAAGGAAATGGACTGTGTGACACAGCAATGCCCCCACCTCCCTGAGTTTCTGTTGGGGAGGGAATTGTAAAGGGAAAGGAGTCGGCAGAACAGTGCAAATGCTTTCTCTTTGCTCATTGAGCAGCACGCCCCACTTTGTCTGTGTGTTGTGTCCTGGGACGCCACAGCCTCCCTGGTGTCCTGCCCTTTTTCCCACAAGACCTGGAAGGCATCCAGAGCTGATTCGATGATAAATTTTCTGGCATGGCAGAAACTGGCTGGTGGTGCAGAACTAATATGCTCACTGCTATCCGCTTAACTCCAGTGCAGAGAGGTGTGTTGGGATGGGGAGAGGCGTAACCTGAACAGAGTGTGCTCTGAGTGCACAGAGCTGGTGCATGATCCCATAGGTGTCATGGCCAAACAACATAAATTTTAGCATCCCCCAGTAGCTGGAAAGAGTGCAAGAGCTGTCTGAGGACCAGGTCTTCTCTAAGGCACAGGAATCCCTAGATGGTACCCCATCTGCCTCCTGACCTAATAATAAATAAAGTCTTTCCCTTTTGTCTGGATAAACATAAATTCCAGGAAGGAAAAAATGTCAGCCAATGAGATGGATGCATATAGAAAAGGACTTGGTGAGGCCTCTTTTGAATACTTGTTCTCTGCTTCAGCCTTACTTCACTGACAGAGTGAAGTTTTGTACTCCAAAAAATGTAAAAATAATACAGGAAAATCAGAAAGTAGCTTAAATAGCTAGAAATGGAATTGAAAATGACTGATGGAGGTTCATCTCTTAAAATGAAATGTGAAAAGAAAACATGAAGCAGAAGAAATGGAGAAAAGCTAAAATGTAAATTAGAAGTTTAAAATTCTCTCCTCATTTACAAATCTATGCTGGGAATTTGTTTAGAAATAGATTAATTTTATGTTCTCTCTCTCTCTAAAATTATAGTTTTAAAATTACATGAAATATTCATGGAGGATGGGGAGAGAACTAACATCACCTTTGCTTTGCTGTTCAAATGAAACAAACTGAAGTTAAAAAGACAGTAAGTGACTAAAGAGCTTTTCATTCCAGGAGAGTATTAAAAAAAGAAAATTTTGCTTTCCTGTATTCAACGACTACAGTGATAATGGTCACATAAGAACCTAGACAGAGAAATTTCCAGTCTCTCTAAAATTCTCTGCAGCTTGCAATTACACATAGTCAAATTTATCACAGATGCCAGATGGCACAGCTAGTATATTGGCAGGGATTTTTGAAATAAAAGAGGAAAAATAGCTGGCCCGTTCTGTGCCTAGCCTGCCTTCCTTTCTCCCTCCCTCCTCCAATAACCTTCTCCTATTTTCCCTCTGGATATAAATTTTCCCTCTTCTTCAGTAAACCAGTGATTTGGGGAAAGACATACTCTAACTTATCTGGGGTTAGACCTTCATCTAAGCTACGCACAGGTTCCCTGAATTATAAATGAATGAAATCACTTAGTTCAAAGGCTTTTCTTGCAATTAGCACTATTATTTGTACTGGAATGAAGGTGAGAAATGAGAGTAGAGGGTGATCTTGCATGAAAAGACCCTTAGACTGCAATCAGTGAGTAGGCTGCTGGCCAGACAGATGCACAGAGAGGTAGGCATGCAGACACCGATGTCAAAAACTTAACACAACAAAGATATTTCTCAGTTGCAACAACAAAAGACTGTTTGCTAAGGAAACAAAATCAAAAGATGATGCTGGATTGCATGCACCCCCAAATGCCTGATCCAGGCTTTTTTAAGGTCTTAGAATCACATTTGTAAGTGCTCAGCAACCAGCTGCTTCTCTTGTGTCGCTTGTGGCCAGATTTTCAAACTATCTCAATACCCTCCAGGAGTGCTGTGACATGCAATCTGCTCCCTGTCTCAAAGGGCACAAAATTCCTTTGAAAATCTGGGCCAGATGGTCAATGCCAATCAATTCTGGAAAAGCCTATAATGCCCAGAAAGTACCAAGATACACATCTTGGAAGGGTGAATGAAACCATGTCTCCTGGAGTGACGTGGACCTTATTATCTTTTGTAGCGTGAGGAATTCATGCCAAATCTCACTTTAGGTCTTTGTAATATAAACTTGGATCCTGCAAGGTATTCATTTGATTTACTTCTTTTGGTTTCTTTGTGAGCTACTTACCTAACTGTATCTGGAGATACAGACCCTCATTTATCTGTTTATCTGTGTGTCTATTCCTCTATCCATCTGCTTTATTTTACTTTATTATTCATGTCCTATTGTTTGAGGGTTGTTTTCATAGGTCATGATAGTGTTGTCAGGTGTAGCATTTCCATATTTATTTATTTTTTTCTGAGCAATGTTGATAATTGTCACTATCAGTATATTACAAGTTAAAAGCTTTTGTCTTCCTGTGTGCGCATGCTCTCTGCCTCTATTTAAATGAACATCTAAAGGAAAAAAGGAGGCTGGAAGTGAGTGATGCAATTACCCTGTCTTTAATCTCAGCCCTTATGTATCGCACTGTTCAAAGAAAAAATACTAATCCTGCAGATACAGAGCTGTTGCACTGCTTCAGCACTTGATTTACACTCCCTGTCCTGCACAGGTGGGTATGGATGTATCAGGGGTAGCAAAGAGAGGGAGCAGGCAAGAAATGGCTGCTGGCTGCTCTCAGCACAGTCTGAAATGGCTACAAGAGCACCTGTTCTTCAGCAAGCCCTAGGAAGCATGTTCTATTTCTCTTTTGGCCAGGTCTTTGATGCATATCACTCCAAAGGTATTTGGGAGGTGGGTTTACAGTGGTCCTGCCCCTCTTGCTCTCCCCAAAATTTTGTCTCTCAGAGGTCCCTATGCATGTTTCAGCTCTTAAAAATACACCAAAACCATTTACTTCCATAGCAGAGGTTATCCCTCAGTGGAATTAGGATAATGTTGATAGTACTCCTCCCCAGAAAAGCTCATTTCTCCTGGACACTGTCGTTAGAAACTAAAGTAGAGACTGCTACACTCAGGCTGATCTTCCCTTATATGCTAATTTGTAGATCAGTGCTTGCTGGTTGCCGTGGTTGTGTGTCCCTGTAGGTGTGCTCACCCCCACTAGAAATCTGTAGTGGTTATGAAATGGTTTCCAGAGCACCATTTGGCATAAGGAAAGTAAAACGAGGAATAATTACCAAAACCAGGAAAAGAAAGGAAAAAAAAAAGTCTACAAAGAAATTGCTGGAGGTAGAATGAATTTGTTGTGGCTGTAGTGCAATTATATATGTACATTTCTCAGGACATAAATATAATCTAATTGAGATGATGTGTCCTTCCCAGTCTTAAAACAAGAGAAAAATAATATCTCCTATCAAAAGTCTATCTGCCCATTTCTCAATTACTCATACAATCATGGTTCATTTCAGTCTCAAATTTACTCTGCAAAGCCAGGTGTGATTACCATAGATTGTTTTGTCTAGGGCCAAGTCCTGATGGCTCTATTCAGCCCCAACAATAAATAGCCTCTTAAGCACCCACCAGGAGGGTCCCCTGAGTCAAAGAATGGGAATTAAGCAAACAAGTGTTTATTCCTGGGCAAAGCTCTTGTTCTGACCAATTACATAATGGCCAATGCAGCTCAGTTTAGTGCCAACAAGCATAATTGGCATTTGGGATAGGGTGTTAGACATTTGCTTTTAACTGTTTCAGTGCCTATAACAGGAGCTTTGGTGAAGTCTTCTTCTTTTCCAAGTGGAAAGACCAGAATCTGGCCTTTGCCTGAGAGTTGTGATAGTGTATCTCAGGGACACAAGAAGTGCTGTTTATGCAGCAATCCTGTTAATGCCATCTTTGGCGCCCTGTGCTGCTTGTCTAGATTATTTCCCTAGGAATCAAGAACTTTGAAAACATCCTCCTCAGGAGGGACAGAGCTGCTGTGGAGATTGGCGAAGACAGAAAGCATAAGAAAATCAGAGGTGCGAGGGTCCTTCTGTCCACTTTCTAAGCCAGTGTGCCAAACCCTTGGTACAGCTGAGACCCAGCAGGTAACAAGACCCATCTCTTAACATCCTTTTCCTTTAGCAGGAGATGGCTGCCTTTGGTTGTGGTATCTTTTTGGGCCTTGGGGGAAGCATCTGGTCCTCTTTTGGCATCTTAACTTTCTGGATTCACAGATTTTTACACTGCTCTGCCTTGAACAGAGGACAGTGAACAACAGGAATTTCTGAGCAGTCTGAGGACCCTCCAGGGGCTGCAAATGGAAGCTAAATTCACAGATCTGTGTGTTCAAAGTCTCCATGACTGATAGTGACTCCAATAGGTGACAGGGATCTATTGACACAGATCTAACATGTACTTGCCAATGGGACAAGCCAGCGTACTCCTGACTTCTCAGAAGTATTTCAAGCCAGCCTCAGAGCAACCCCTTAAACAAATGAAATACCTATAGCATTTCTTCCTTTCTTGCTCATCTTTTGGTGCTAAACATGTCACCTTTAGTGCTCTCTGCTCCCCACCTCACTCCATGTGCAGGGCTTGGGAAGCTCTATAGATGCATAATGCGCTTTGCCATAACACTAAGGAAAAAGGGGCAAGATAATGACAGACAAGTCTGCTTTGAAACTGCAATTTTCCCTGCCTTTTCTTTTTGGCTTCAATCAAAGCATTGCTGAGCAGTGGGGAGGCCCTCTTCTCATCCCTGCATTTGAGTTTGTTGTTATTTAATAGTGCAACACTCTATTTATTAACTCCTGCCACTGTAAATGAGTTAGAAATGAGGAGTTTCCATGTGTGTGGGAGAATCCTTTGAGAAAAGGAAAAAGTGAGGGGAAAAAATAATAATGCCACACATAATTGTCTTGGCATTCTAGAGAAGAAAGACAGAGGTTTATGCCTGGAAAACAGCCTGTCATTCGTCTTTACTACAGAATGATTGCAAACAGATTTCCTACAGACACTGGCCACATATTGAACTGATTAATCACAGAATGACTGAATTGTCTAGGTTGGAAGAGACCTCCAAGATCATCTAGTCCAACCTCTGTCCTAACACTAACAAGACCTCCACTAAACCATATCACTAAGGGTTACATCTAAACATCTCTTAAAGACCTCCAGGGATGGCGACTCAACCACTTCCCTGGGCAGTCCATTCCAATGCCTAACAACCCTTTCAGTAAAGAAGTTCTTCCTAATATCCAACCTAAACCTCCCCTGGCGCAACTTTAGCCCATTCCCCCTCATCCTGTCACCAGGCACGTGGGAGAATAGACCAACCCCCACCTCTCTACAGCCTCCTTTAAGGTACCTATAGAGAGCGATGAGGTCTCCCGTGAGAGCCTCCTCTTCTCCAGGCTGAACAACCCCAGCTCCCTCAGCCGCTCCTCGTAAGCCTTGTTCTCCAGACCCCACACCAGCTTCGTTGTCCTTCTCTGGACTCTCTTGAGCACCTCCATGTCCTTCTTGTAGCGAGGGGCCCAAAACTGAACACAGTACTCGAGGTGCGGCCTCACCAGAGCCGAGTACAGGGGGACAATCACCTCCCTAGACCTGCTGGCCACACTGCTTCTTATACAAGCCAGGATGCTGTTGGCCTTCTTGGCCACCTGAGCACACTGCTGGCTCATATTCAGATGTCTATCAACCAGTATTCCCAGGTCCTTCTCGGCCAGGCAGCTTTCCAACCACTCATCTCCCAGCCTGTAGCTCTGCTTGGGGTTGTTGCGCCCCAGATGCAGGACCCAGCACTTGGCCTTGTTGAACTTCATACAGTTGACCTCAGCCCATCGGTCCAGCCTATCCAGATCCTCCTGCAGAGCCTTCCTTCCCTCGAGCAGATGGACACACACACCTAACTTGGTGTCATCTGCAAACTTACTGAGGGTGCACTTGATCCCCTCATCCAGGTCATCGATAAAGATATTAAAAAGGACTGGCCCCAGCACTGAGCCCTGGGGGACTCCACTAGTGACCGGCCTCCAACCGGATTTGGCTCCATTCACCACAACTCTTTGGGCCCGGCCATCCAGCCAGTTTTTAACCCAATGAAGCGTACGCCAGTCCAAGCCACGAGCAGCCAGTTTCTTGAGGAGAATGTTGTGGGAAACGGTGTCAAAAGCCTTACTGAAATCAAGGTAGATCACATCCACAGCCTTCCCCTCATCCACCAGGTGCGTCACTTGGTCATAGAAGGAGATCAGGTTCGTCAAGCAGGACCTGCCTTTCATAAACCCGTGCTGACTGGGCCTGATCGCCTGGTTGCCCTGTAAGTGCTGTGTGATGACATTCAAGATAATCTGCTCCATGAGCTTCCCTGGCACTGATGTCAAACTAACAGGCCTATAGTTCCCCAGGTCTACCCTCCGGCCCTTCTTGTAGATGGGCGTCACATTTGCTAGCCGCCAGTCAACTGGGACCTCTCCTGATAGCCAGGACTGCCAATAAATGATGGAAAGCGGCTTGGCCAGGTCCTCCGCCAGTTCGCTCAGTACCCTCGGGTGGATCCCATCCGGCCCCATCGACTTGCGTACATCCAAGTGCTGTAGCAGGTCGTCAACCATTTCCTCGTGGATAGTGACGGCCACATCCTGTTCCCCATCCCCTTCCACCAGCTCAGGGTACCGGGTATCCAGAGAACAACCGGTCTTGCCGCTAAAGACTGAGGCAAAGAAGGCATTGAGCACCTCAGCCTTTTCCTCATCCCTTGTAACTAAGTTTCCCCCCGCATCCAGTAAAGGATGGAGACTCTCCTTAGTCCTCCTTTTTGTGTTGATGTATTTGTAAAAACGTTTTTTGTTATCTTTAACGGCAGTAGCCAGATTGAGCTCCAGATGAGCTTTGTTCTTTCTAATTTCGTCCCTGCACAGCCTCACAACATCCTTATAGTCCTCTTGAGTAGCCCGCCCTCTTTTCCAAAGATTATAAACCCTCCTTTTTCTCCTAATCTCGAGCCACAACTCTCTGTTCAGCCAGGCCGGTCTAGTTCCGCACCGGCTCGTCTTTGGGAACATGGGGACAGACCGCTCTTGAGCCATTAAGATTTCCTTCTTGAAGAGTGCCCAGCCTTCCTGGACTCCTTTGCCCTTCAGAACCTCCTCCCAAGGGACTCTGCCAGCCAGTGTCCTGAACAGCTCATAGTCAGCCCTCCGGAAGTCCAAGACAGCGGTTTTACTGGTTCCCTTCCTGACTTCACCAAGAATAGAGAACTGAACCATTTCGTGGTCACTATGCCCAAGACAGCTCTCGACCACCACATCTCCCACCAGTCCGTCACTGTTTGTGAACAGAAGGTCTAGCGGGGCACCTCCCCTGGAAGGCTCTCTAACCGGCTGCGTCAGGAAGCTATCTTCCACGCTCTCCAGAAACCTCTTAGACTGCTTTCTCTGGGCTGTGTTGTGCTTCCAGGATATGTCTGGGAAGTTGAAGTCCCCCATGAGAACAAGCGCTGACGATTTCGCGGCTTCTGCCAGCTGCCTGGAGAATTCCTCATCTGTCTCCTCATCCTGGTTCGGCGGTCTATAAGAGACCCCCACCAGGATGCTTGCCTTGTTGGCCTTCCCTCTGATCTTAACCCATAGAGACTCAACCTTATCATTCCCAGCCTCAAGTTCCTCGACATCAAAACACTCTCTAATACAGAGAGCCACACCACCACCCCTTCTGTGCTGCCTGTCCCTTCTGAAGAGCCGATAGCTAGACATTGCAGCACTCCAGTCATGAGAGTGGTCCCACCACGTTTCCGTGATGGCAACCAAGTCATAGGCTGCCTGCTGCACGATGGCTTCCAGCTCCTCGTTTGTTACCCATGCTGCATGCATTAGTGTAGATGCACTTCAGTCGGGCCATTGCCTTCTTCCCCGGCTTTGCCATTGTTCCCCCTGGTACAGCTCCAACAAGCCTAATTTCAGCCCCATCCCCTTCTTTCCTAGTTTAAAGCCCTCTCAACGAGCCTTGCCAGCTCCTGGGCTAGGATCCGTTTTCCCCTTAGAGATAGGGACCCGTCTGCGGTCACCAGGCTGGGTGCCGAGTAAAGCGCCCCATGGTCAAAGAACCCAAAATTTCTGTGTTGGCACCAGCCTCTGAGCCACGTGTTAATCAGGTGGGCTTTCCGTGTCCTCTCAGTACCCCTCCCTGCCGCTGCAGAGATAGACGAAAACACCACCTGAACTCCCGCTCCATCCACTAACCGTCCCAGTCCCCTAAAGTCCCGTTTGATAGCCTTCAGGCTTCTCTCTTCAATATCATCACTGCCAGCCTGGACTATCAAAAGAGGGTAGTAGTCAGAGGGGCGAACCAGGCTGGGAAGCTTTCTGGCAACATCCCTGACCCTGGCCCCAGGGAGGCAGCAGACTTCCCTACGGGTAGGGTCAGGTCGACAAATAGGGCCCTCTGTTCCCCTGAGAAGGGAGTCGCCTACAACGATCACCCTTCCGTCTTTCTTGGTGGAGGCAGTCTTGAGGCGTGGAGTCGGCTTCAATATGTGGCCACATATTGAACTGATTAAGAATCATGTGCTTATTGATTGCCACATTCTTACCCCATGCTGCCGCATTTCCTCCCAGTGGCCACCACATCCCTGTGCACTGCTGAGGGTGGTGCCTTGTGCCAGCACGTGGCCATGGGGAATACCTGCCCAGGCTGCACTGCCATCCCAAAAGGGTTGGTCCAGGGGCTGTGGGGAAGATGAGGGGACTGGGGTTTTGTTCCCAGCTTGTTACTGGCCTGGCTGGGGTAGGGGTGAAGATGAAGCACTTGGTTCCTCCATGCTCAATTGCCTTCTCCATTCAAATGTCCTTGGAAGATTTTTTCCCTGTTATCAAAAGTTGTGGCCTCTTAAATATGGAACAAATATGTGTGCTCAATTGCACACGTTTGCCTTGGTGCTTAAAGAAATACTTACGTGGGCAACTCTGGGTTAACAGTGCTGAAGTACACCTCACCCATCACATGGTTACAGGGCTGCTCAGAGCCACAGCACTGAAGGGGATGAGCTAGCTGAATGCTGCAGCAAGAAGTCCCAAAAGAGGGGCTACAGCCCCCCCTACCATCCAGCTAAATCTGTGCCTGTCTTAAAACACAAACAGACATGCAAGGAAAGCCATATATTATACCAGTGCCCTAGGCCACGTTTTAACATTCACACTTCAGTCTTTCTCGCTGCCTACAGGAATGAGTGTTAAATACCAGGGGGTGAGTGGTCTTCCACCTCTGGCCTCTCCTTCCACCCTCACTTGTTTTCGCTGTCCTACAGCTGGATCAGCATCCCAGGAGAGCAACAAGCACCTTCCAAGGCTTCATCCATTGAGGGCCTGGAAGGTAATGGTCAGACTCCTGTTGGTTTGGCCTACTTGGTTTGGTGGTGGTTTTTTTTTGTCTGTTTGTTTTTGTTGTTTTTTTTTCCTCTCATGAAATATTTCCTCTCTGTGTTGTTTCACCATTTTCTGAATGCAATGTTTCCTTCCAGGCATGGATATTGAATCAGGTCCCAGCCCCAGAGAATCTGGGACCTTCTAGGGCTGAGGGACACCACAAATACCAGGGTAGACATTGCAGGTCAGGATGGGACTTGGGCTCATGGGGTACAGAGGAGGTAACAGTAGTCCCCGACTGGTAGTGGAGCAGTGCTGAATCTCTGGCCCTACTAAAAGCCTGAAGTGGCCAAGGTCCTGACGTGACTGCCACAGGATTTACCTAAGGTGAGACTGGCTGACTCCAGGACGTGGCATGTTTAATGCCAGAAACACACATCTGTGTCAAAATTTCAGTGAATTATTTTACTTTGAAGCCAAGGGTCTTGCCAGAAGTTGGCACCTGTTTCTGAAGTATCTATAAAAGTCCTGATTGCTTAAAACAAACAAACAAAAAAGAACACCTGAGCAACCTCATTCTGGAATCTGGAAGTCACCAAGCTAACCTGCAGAAGTGAAGGGATGCCAAATCACTAGTCACTGTTGAAAACCACATGCTCAGTTCGGTCCAGGATATTCTAATGGCAGAGAAAAAAGAAAAAAAATAAAATAATCAAAAGTCAGGAGCTCCACAACTGATATTCTGAACTGCAACAATAGCTGACTGCCACTCCAAAGAGACAATGTCTGAGGAAAGAGTTAATTCTGTTTCTACGCTTTTTTAAAATAATTATTTGTTGTCACCATGAAGAGTGACTGATAATAATAATTACATCTCAAGAATACTTTTCAGTTGTTTTCTGTCAAAAGGGCTAAGTGCAAATCAGCTAGTCCTTTTTTTTTTTTTTTGAGTGTTCATAATTAGATTCCTACCGTATTCTCTCTTTTCTTACAGAAAGGAGGGAAACTGCCTTCCAAAGTATCAGAGAGAGTTTTACGTAATAATAACAGCTCGCAATGGAGTGATGTGTGAAATCCATGGGGGAAGGGAGAAAACACAACAAATGGGCAAGATTTATCCAGCAGCATCTATGCATTGTCATTTCTTTTTCTTTTTCTTTTTCTCCTACTTGCCTTATAATGTTTCAAAGAGAGCTATAAAATGGTGTTTAGTTTTTTAGTTTAGTACTGTTCTGAGCTCAGCTAAATCTGTTGCCTGATCACTTCATTTTTTCTCTCAGTAAAAGCAGGCTTCAGAGATGTTTATTAGAGATGCTGAACCCTGTAAACACATACATACAGCCAGGCAAAGGGCATACAAGGAATAGAGAAAACATGCAAGCATGTGTCCATGGACAAAGAAGAAGAGAAGACATCTTGGTTGAGAGCTACATGGTGAAATGGTGGCAATATGGGAGAAATTGCCATGTTGTAACTAGGCCTTAACAGAAAAAGACTATACAATGGTTTGTCTTCTAATTTTTTTAAAACTGCTTTGTAAAACAGATGAAATTCTTTTTTTTTACAACCTTGCTTCCTGTTAAGGCTGTGGGCTATGTCACTACCAGTTCACATACCAAATATATACATATGTTTACGTATGAGCCATATTTGTACCACCTTTTCAGGTTTCATCCCTATCTTGTTCTATGGATTTTTTCCCCTGAGGATGAGCACAGCAGATGGCAGAGACCACGGAGAAGATGGAGGTCAGCATACGCGACTTTGACCTATGTTGTGAGCTCATACAAGAATCAGAGGAGTGACTTAGCTTCATCCTCCTTTTTGAACAAGGTTGAAGTACTAGTGCAGCTTTAAGTGTTCCAAAGAAAGTGCCAAAGCATGTGAAGTTCCCTGATTTGTTGTTGTTTGCTGTTGTTGTTTGTTTCTGTCTACCTGAATTCTCAGTCTGTCTCCAAAGAAAGGTGTTCAAACGGGGTCAGCAATTTGAGTACCAAATCCTTCAAGAGCACGTGGAAGTCCTGCAGCATGAGCTTTCTCCCAGAAAGCTAGTGCAAGAGTGGGTGGTTTTATTAAAATTGCTTGAATGCGGGACTGGTCTTCAGAAAAGAATTCTGCAAAATGCCTGGTGGACATGTAGACAATACGGGAGTGTCTGCAATAACAATGGAAAGCACTTTCCCTAATGGGAAACATCCTCATCATTCATACCATATCCTTGCGCTATGTGGTTCTTCGGGTGTTGAAATGTAGCGCGGATCCAAAACCCTGAGTGCAGCTGATCCAAGTTATCTAATTGCTGCTAATGTTTTTCTCGTTGGTGGGCACAGGAAACTTGTGTAACGAAAAACAACATTAAAATAGCACTAGGATTCTGTCTTACAGCACCAAGAGAAAAGAGGCACTAGTCTTCCTGCATTAAGGATGCCAGCCACTCCAGCTCCCCAGCCAACTCTCTTTGAACATTTTGTACAGTATCTGCAACAATACTAACGAATGCAATTAGGATGAATCACGTAACAAGGATGAATCAAGGGTACAAAGGGGATCTGGCTGCTCAACAAAAATCTGAAACTAAAACCACCCACTACATCCCTTTCAGAGCAAGAATGGTTTGACCAGAATGCGCTTCAATAAAGTATTTTTCTGTTCTTTAGCCTAACGCTGTAGCTATGGCCATGGAAGTCTTTCTTATTTTTAATAATAGAGCCATGCATAAGTTCTTTTAGAAAGGCTCATCAAATAACACGCTCTCATCCAGATGGTGTGACACCTTCTTTGCACCAGCAACTTCTGTTCAAGGCAAGTAACACAATGAGTATCCTCCTTGGTAAAGGAGGGGATGTTTTCAGTTTAGTATGTTAGAGTACAGCTGGAAAAGTAAGGCACTTTCAATACTTATTCCCTGCTGGTTCTTCCACTGTAGAGTGCCTTTCTGCAGACTCTCAGGAAAGAGTACAGAGGGGGAAAAAGGGTGCAGGAATTGATGGTTATGATAAAAGCTGGAAGGCAGACATTCTGTTCAAAACTACCTGGATTTTGCTGTGGACATGAGAAAACATAAATCATCCGGAAGGACAGCTAGCAAACAAATCAAAAAGAAAATGCCTTTCCCCAGAACTCATCTCTTTACTGGTGGGCAAGTTCTGAGTAAAGAGCTGGCTTACTTCTATCACTCTGCATTCTTAACTGATACAGTTGAATAAATACAGTTGTTCCCTTTTTTTGGAATATGCATTAGTTGATTTTTAAGTATCAAGCTAGTAGCCCCCAAGGGTAAGCTGGAAAGAACCATCCAACCAATTTCACAGCAAATAATTTATTCCACAAATATTGCTTCCCTTCCTAGCTCCTGAATTGGTTCTGGATGGTTCACAAAACTCTCAGATTTATTTGTTATTCAGAGCTGCTTATAAAATTCTTCCATGAATAATGAAATTGGGCTGGAGATTGTTCACTAACAGCCTTTTGTGAATAGTTGTAATTCACTATACAAAATTCATGTTGTGATTTGATATGTTAGCAATGTTTTGTGATACCGTCTCTGACTGGATGAATTATACAGCTCACCAGGGAGTGTGGAGTGAATTGTGATTGTAAAAGTCTTGATTGGCCATTTCTAGGCAAAGTGGGAAAAATGATGTAAGTGTGGATGCTTGTTAATGGCAGGTATGTTTCTCCATCCACTTACACTGACATAATTGAGAGATTGCTTCACTGATGTCAGCAGAAATGCTGGTTGTAAAACTGAGGTAAAAAAGGCATTACAGTCAGTATTTCTGAGATAATGCAGTCTTCAGGGGTTTCCTGACTGGCATCTGGTCACAGGTGAAAATGACAGGAGAAGCAGAACACTTTAAATCCTTTTTTTCATTTCATTTATATGGGATTTTTCCCATTGAATTTGGTGTACATGTGAGTCAAGAGAAAGGGTTCATAAAGGCTTCTCTAGCTGCTGCTTGCTTTGTAGCAGTACAGGCTGTAGCAGCACATTTTGCTCCTGTGGCGATGCCTACTCCAGGTGAGCAATAAGAACAAACATTGGCCTAGACCGTGTCCTCCCTGCCCTGAAATCTTTCCTCAAGTTCTGGGCATGGGCCCCATTGCCTGCATCCTCCCCACTCTGCTGTTAGCTAACTCTTCCCTCCAGCCCATCATTTCCCATTTGTGTCCCCTCCAGCCTCTGCAGATGAGGTACAAGCAACCAGATGTGCCAGCAATCAGCATCTTTCCTGTGCTGCATGTGGGGCTGGGGCTCACTACGTCTCATTGCAGCGTGGCTCCAGAGGGACCAGGGATAAGCTGAGCCCCTGATGCTCTCTGTATTAAGGGCAGGGCTTTTTAGCCTAAGGGGGCCAACATGAGCATTGCAAGAGCTCTGCAGTCCTCCCTCCTATTGCTTACAGGTGGCAATAAAGGAGAGGTTGGTGGGACAACGTAAACACCAATCTAGTTTGCACAGCAGAGGTTTCCCCTGCAGAGGCGATGCATCGCTTCCTTCCTTTTTTCCTTCCTTGTTTTTTTCTTTTGTTTGTATTCACGTGGCATTTTTTTCTAAAACAATTTGATTCAATTGACTTTTTTAATTGTGTTCATTTTATTTGTCACAAGGGTATAGGGCAACCCAAGGTGAGAGGAGGGGAAGGCACAGCCATGCTTTATAAATCCAAACTCAATTCTCACGTCAGGAATATTGAACGCTAAGGCTCTGTAAGCAGAAACATACACATAGACAAACAGATAATGCTCCTTTATAACTTCCCAAACATCATCTCTCCATCCCATAGTGTTTATATCCACCTGGCCCCTCCAGTACAATCAAAGCAAGAGGTGCCTCATTCCCAGCTCTCTTTCCCATTGCCAAATGTCAGGAGAGGTGTCAGTGCTGAGCTGTGTGCGCTCATACACAAAGGGCTCATCTGGATGCTAGATGCACTGCAACAGCCATGTTCACTCCTCCAATGCATCTCCGGTCTGCATGTTTATGATCTCTCTCCCTCTCTGATTTGGATGGACAAAAGCATTGCTGTTTGTTCAGGGCTTTTTTGTTTGTTTTGTCTAAGACAATGAGTAGAATTTAATAAAACGTCTTTGCAAACAATAAAAAAAAAATGGACATTTCCTAAAGAAAGAGGTGGGGGGGGAAGATGCTGTTCTTAATTTGACAAATCTTTTTTGATTTGGGCTGGTGGTTTTTTTTTTTGTTTGTTTGTTTTTTATTCTGTTCCCCTCCCCTGCTAATGAAATTCCTAAAGATGAGATGGGCTGTTGTTGCCATAGAAACTTGGTGCTGGCAGAAACTAAGACTGCAGATTTATTCACACAGCTTGTTAGTTAAACTTGATGCAATAACACAGAATTAATATTTTGGTCTCATCGAGATCTTGCAGCTTTTTGCAGAACCATTGAGGAGAAGGAAACACCAAACTCTGCATTGCTGGGCTAAATTCCTCAGTCATCCTTGGGCACTGCACCATGGGCAGCTTCGCTTTATGCTCAGGGAGGGCTGAATCCCCTTGCTGCTGGCTGCTGCAGGGATGCTCTCATTGCTAGTCACAGCAGACACAGGCCTGAACAGCAATTGCAGGAAATCAGTCCTCTTTTTCTTTTTAAAGCCTCTCTGATGAGCTTGGCAGGGAAATGATTCTTCTACTCAGAGGTATCTTAGCTTACGAAGGGTGTTAACCCTCTGGTAACACACAATATATCTTGTGTTCTCAGTAATGCACATTTTGCAATTACTGATGGATGCAATCTTGCCCTGTTGGGTAAATAAACATATATCCCCTTACCTGCCTGATGACAGGAAAACTGAGGGGGGGGGAGTACAGATGAATGTGCCATACAAACAGCAACTCCAAGTCCATCCCAGCAAAGCAGAATTGGGGTTGGTATTTAAGATCTCTCTATAACTGAGTCCCCATGCGTGTTACTCCTGTCTGTATTTGTCTCCCTTGGGCTTTACTTTTGTTGTGGGAATCAGCTCTGATCACAAGACATGAAAATTGTCTCTCTATTCCTTTTCCCCTCAAATATCACATGCTTATTTTCACACAGCTCTTCCAAATGAAGATGTGACACCACAAATAGGATTATAGCTGCAGAAGGTGAAATGGTCAGTAGTGGACAAGTCATAAGGGGTTAGAAGGGAGAAATCTTTTCGTCGTGACATCTGCTGTTACAGCTTAGGCTGCTTACGGTTCTCGGGTACAAAGTCTCAAGCCACGTTTTTTCTGCCCCCCAGACACGAGTGAACCAATCAACATAAATCTGTAAGCAGAGTTGCTCAACTGCGTGTCAGAAGTTCCACACCACCATGAGGCAATGCAGAGACTTGCTTGGCCAAATCACTCAGCAGTTGAACCTTTGGCTGCTCTACTGATAGCATCTCATGGACTGCATCAAAGAAATCAATCTTTTGAAGCGCTCTGGTTCAAGTATGATGAGCTCAAATTCATTTTCTGCTTAATGAATGAGGAAATTTTATTTTTCGCATGGCATAGATTCCAAAACAACACATCAGCCAGCTAAACGACACATGGATGAAGAAAGGAGCACAGCAGAGCAATGGAGCAGTCTATCTGGTAAACTGACTCAGCTCATGGTTCTCAGATACAATAAAAAGCATCCTATCTCAAGGATCTGCTCCTATCTCAAGTCCACCCAGGTGCAAGTTTACTGCAGATATCTCAACAATTCAGTGAGTTGCAGAAGAATCTGAAAGTGGTAAGAGTCATGCCAACGACATGGATAAGAGGCACCACCCACTGTTCACTACAGCACCCAAATGTGCCTGTATATGCTTGTGCTTGCTTACACATACACTACTTTGTTGTACCTACAGAAATTATTCTGCCTTTTCACAGACAAATTGCTGAAGTCTGTCTAATGGATCCCGAGCACAGGTAGTGAAAAAGACCACACTAAAGGGACTAGCTGAACTGGCTTTGATTCATGAAGGGTAGAAAATATTTACACTCAGTTGGGATTTTAATTGTAGAGGGTTACACTGCTATAACTAGACCCATGTTTTTTTTCAATAAAAAAACATGGAATGAGTTGGGTTGGAAGGGACCTTATAAAGATCTAGTTCCAACCCCGCAAGCATGTGAATTTCTGCCACAGAATTAACAATTCAAGCCCTCCACCAGAGTCTCTTTATTTTCATTCTTCTCCAAAAAGATAGGTGTTGTGTGTTTTTTTTTTTTTCTCCCTGAGATTAGTGGATACTTTGATTAAAATGTGCACAATGAACCCGGAAGCTATTTGTTCTTATGAAAAACTCAGAGAACACAAGGCAAGTGGGTGTGAGCAGTCAACATCTTCAGAGGATGTCACTGCCATTCTGAGAAGGGCTTAGCACCTGCCATCCCCATTGGCTTTGCTACTCATGCTGGCCACTCTGGGAGCTCTTCCAGAAGTACTTCAGTAGCAAAGAGCTATATCTACTTCACAGCAATTACTGTAAGTCCATGAATTCAAATCTGAAGTCAATAAACCTATGAAAAGTAGGTTTTATTTACAAACACTTGAATACCAGGTGTAAGCTTTTAGCATGGGGCCCTCACAAGGCTCAGGATACTTCACAGCTAGGCATACTGGGCAAGATCTTGCACTTCTCTATTTCTCTGGATTTCCTAGAGGTGTAAATCAGTGCAGCATCTGCCCTATAATCACTAGTAAAATAAATTAGAATGCTTGAAGGAGCAGCCTGATTAGGAAGTGAAGTGATCACTAGCAACTATTGTCAATGTTGTGTGCTTTGTTCCACTTACAAGGCTAATTACTGTAACAAAGTAGATCATTTTAAACAGAAATTCTGGATGACTCTCAATGCAAATGTTCGTGATTTTTTCCTGGATGCATCACAACCACATACAGGAAACAAGGGACAATGGAAATAATCAAAACTCAACTAAATTGAACAAACTATTCAATAGACTTTTGTTAGAACACATTATAAATGTTCATTTGTCCTCATTCTTTATAAGTTCTTTGTCTGAGGTCCTCTATCAAATCCTACCATCTCTACATCTCTTTGCAAAACAGAATTGTCCACTCAATGAGCCTATTATACTTTCTGACTTTGGCCCAAAGAACCCAGTCCACCCCCCAGGGGAGCCACTGGCTGAACTCTCATTCATCTCAGCATCATGGGACTGAGCAGAAATTCTTCACTTGGTCACGTTCTTAACTTTCTACACATGTCCGCTCTTACTCAGCCATGTTCCTTGGTGCTGAAGTTGCACTTAAGGAAAAGCTGGGAGTTAATTGCGCGTTCAAGTGTCTGGCATATTTAGCCTAAAGCCCACATTATCTGGAATAACCACCTGACAGTTGGGTAATGCCCTTCTCCTGTTTGCATCAACTGAGCTGGTTTCTCAGTGATGTGACAGCTGGGTATGTGGCAGGAAGAGTCTGCAGGATTGAGCCAAATGTTGCCTTGTTTGCTTGATCCATAGATGGTTTTTGAGACAGAAAAAACAATCTAATAAGGAGAAATACAGCTTTCCAGAAGGCATTCTGAGCATATATTAATCATCTTGAATGGTCTTCTGTATACTGTGGTCCTCACCCATTAACTGGCAAAGCCCAAGGCTGTTTATAATAGTGTCTGTGCTTATAGAAAACTTTTTCGTTTGAATGTATCCTCTCTAGCCTTCTAAGTCTTTTCTAGAGGGGAAATCAGAGAAAAAATTGTATATTCCTTTAGACGATACATGAGAAAGATGTGAAATCATTCCCCGCCCAGGTAAAATCAGATTCTGACATTCCCCTTTTCCTTTGGTGTATTTACTCCTTATTTGAGATGTAATGTTTACTCCTGGGAAAAATACCTTGGAATAACTGTAGAACTATTACTCCACCATGGAAATTTTGGCAAGCTTGGACTGACAGCTGTTTACCCTTTCAGTGAATACCACATGCCTAGGGAGAGCACTGACTTGTAACAAGCACAGCAAAGCAACCACCTAGGACCAGTTCTTTTCTAAATGGGGTTGAAAGCACACAGACCGGACACATGTCCACATTTCCACAGTTATTCTCTCTGGATTTTAAAATAACACTGTAGGTTTCCTTTCATAACCCTTCAGAAGTGGTAGATTTTTATTTTATGTTTGAGAACCAAGGGTAGCCAAGAGGCTTGCAATTAGTCTCACCATTGTCTGTCCCCAGCAAGTCTTTGTGCAAATACTTCTTTTGTCATTGCTGCTAGAGCTGGGGAACTGGCATCCAACAGTCCTGATCCAAAACTGAAGGGCAGTAAAAATACATATTTCTTGTAGAGGGTGCATGCAGACATCCCAACCCTATGGCTTTATATGGTCCGCTATCGCTTTTAGAAACAATTTGCACATACACATGGAGTTCAATCCATCCTCAGTACCACAGATGTGCTGCAAATGCTTAGACCAATTGTGCCTGCACAGCAAGCCTGTGTGAAACCTATTGGTCTTATGCTCTTTTAGGGCATGCCAATTTGGTTTGTCCATGAATAATTGGAAACTGAAAAAAAAAAAAATAGCCGACTTGGACTATTTCATCCCAGGCAGCTCTGTCTTTATAAAGGGAAAAAAATAGGACAACACATCAAACTTTATCTTAAATGCACAAAGTCAAACACTTTTCAGGCCACCAGTGTAGTCAAGTCAATGGTATTGTACTGGTCTGAGTCTAATGTCAAACCAGTAAACGAGGAACAATTATTGTTATCACTGTCATTACATGCTGTAAAACCGGTGTAAGCAGGAAGAGAATCAGCTTGACTGTGCTAGCAAGAAAGAAAACTAATGTTTGTAATAAAGTGGAACTTTGACTGTTGTGGCTTCCAGTAACAGTACAAAATGAATATAACTTACCACAGGCAGAAGTGTGTAGCAAACAAAACAGGGGAGTGAAGGGCAATCATTGAAATGCATGATTGTTTTTTCTTATTTTTTTGACATCTGTGTAAACCCACTGACTTCAACAGAGTTACTTAAGGCAACTAAGAACGGAAGAAGAAAATGTTGTGACCTGAGAACCAGGAAATGAAAGTTATTAGTATAAAGAGCAAAACAGATGAATCCAAGAGAACGTAAACTCCCTGTCTTTCCTAGGTCAGCTCAGTATGACACCAGTTTCACTTGCATTTCTCTTATACACCAACAGACTCCATAATATCATGTCCTGTCACTGGGGTGAATGAATTTCTGATCTGGCCAAATGAGGGACTTAGGAAAAGATAAGGAAACTGGGAACAAAGAAAAGTAGGGAGTATTAAACAGAGCAAAGATGAATATGATTTTGTCCTAAGCCAAATATTTGCTATTCTGAATAAAATATATCTGCCAACTCTGAGAGGAAGGTAAACAATTTATCCTGGGTAAAATTGCCATAGTCACTGGGACACAGAGTGAAAGGAAAATATTTTTTCCCATTTGTGGGAGCACGTTGAACTGAGTGCCTGTTTTGTTGGACTCTGCCTAATTGAAGCAGGAGAGACATCTCTAGCCCAAATCAATCAATAAATAAATGGAGTTGGTACCTACTGACATTTGGACCGATTTTGGCTCAGAAAGTTTTATGAATATTCTGAGCTGCTGACTTCCACTGAAATCAATTTTATGATTAGGGTATTCCTGAAAGTTTCACCAGCATGGCAGAAGCATCACTTTCTGTTTTGACATGAGTGCAGCTCTCTTAAGTTGACAAAACTGCGTGGCTGCATGCCTGTGGCAGTTTTGGAGCCAGAAGTACGTTCTTGATGAACCTACTTGGGAAATTTTGCAGCCTAGCCAAGCAAATACTAACTGAGGACTTTCTTTGTGAACGTATGGGGGAAAGACTGATAATTAAGCCCATGTACTGTAATTGGACAGCCCTGCAATGTTCAGCAGCTGCGGTCTAGGCATTTTCTAGTTGACAAAACCACTTGACTACTGTCCTATCACAACAACCTCTTGAGAAAGCCTCAGCCAAGTGAAGGTTAGAGACAGCTTTGAAATGCATTCAAATTCATGGCTGCTTGGAGCAGATTTTCATTTGAGTATCTCTATTTACAGTGAGGTTAGTGGCTGGGGATTTGCCATGCTTTTTGTCAGAATAATCCACTTGCATTTCTACAAGTAGGACATCACAGCAAGTAGTGCAATGCCTGAGCCATCTTCACCCTGTGGTTTGGATGGTCCCTTTTTCTTCTTCATTATTTCAGCCGCCATTTACAGCTTGGTACAACAATCCTACCAAAATGGCGCAGAGGTTTCTCACGTACCTTGTCATACCTAGGTAATTGTTACATATGTAAAAGGCAGCTTCAACATCTGAGGCCTACAGCCCATATCCGCAGCTAGTACGTGTATCTTGATGCTTCTTTAAAGAGCAGAAGTTCATGTGATTTGCTGTGACTCTATGACTCTAGATATGTGGCCATATCTTTCACAGCCATGACCTCCAGCAAATCCCTCTGGGATATGTGCTCATAGGATGGCTGAACGTAATTAACTTACATGTTTTAGCAGCAGTCCAAGCAGCATTTACTGCTCATGCTGCTGACTTGGTAATACAGGAAAGCTTGTTTTGTTACAGGCTCTTCTGCCATCACCTGTAAGGGTGCTTGTTACATGGAAGCACTAAAAAGGTCATAATTATTCCCCTTGCTTCACCAAGGAGACATGAAAAGCAAGTGCCATTTAATGGAGCAAAGTGGGGTGGGCAGCACTGCGTGCTTGAGAATGTTATCAGCAGGTTGAGGGTGGAAGTGGGTGGACAGGTGAGCCCTGGGGTGGGAACCTGCCATTTTCTTGCTTAATCTTTAGACTTCATGTCCATTTTAGTCAGCATGTAACGGGCAGGGGCTTAGCCATTTCAGAAAGCTAATTATTCTGGAAGGCACCTCTCCAAGTATTTGACAAAATGCCTGTGATGCACGTTGAGGATAATTATCACTTGTTCTGTTGTCCTTAAATGTCCCTCACAAAATGTCAGCCCCAACAGATGAAGCAGAGGCATTGAGAATCCCTGTTTCAGAATGCACTGGAAAAGTAGCAACCATTTTCATGTCTGTTAGAATAGCGCGTATTAATGCATTTCATTTGTGTAGCAGTATTTTTAGGTTTCAGAATTATGCAAATTGTTCTTCAAATTACACACAGCCCTGAGATAGCAGCTAGTAGCAGTTGCAGCTGTCAGAGTCATATGGCGCTGAGCACCCAGCAAGATGCAGGAGAGAATGCAGAAATGGTTCTGGGCATCACTGCAGTCACAAGTATCTGCTAATGGACAGGCGAGTGGCATACAGTGCTGACGGGCCTGATATAAAGGGAGACAGAACTGAAAATGGACCTCTCCACTAGCGTCAGGGGGTATTGGATGTCATTACCACTACAAACTAGAATGGACAGCTTTATTATCAAGGTCAACAGTGCCATTAAAACGTTTCCAGGCATCAATCCTCCCCTCTTAATGGAAAGCAACATGAAATAAATTAGCTGACCACTTAACCAGCTGGTAAAGACAGGAGAAGGACTAAACAAAGTGGCAAGCTTGTTTTTATAGGAGGCAAATCTTGGGAGGATATAAATCTGTCCAGCAGATAGTGCTCTGGGACTCTAAGCACTAAGGGTATTGTTACAGAGTTTTCCTGGCTTGCCTCCAAAGCAGATATCCTGTTATGGAGGAACTCTGGGTCTAGGAATCTGCCTCGCTCCACTACTTGGAGCTAGAAACTGAGGCATGGGCCTGTGGCTCCTCATTTCTGGCTTGCCCAGATTCACCAAGGAGATCTGAACTGAGCTGAGAATCTAGGTTTCCCCAAGCACCAGTCTGGTGTTTAAGAGCTGCTGATGAAGGGGGAAGTCGTTTACAATTATCAACACTTCCTTGGCTTGCAAAAAATTGAGTTGCTGTTTTACTCTGTTGGTAATTGCTCTCTTTTCTGTCTACAAAACCTCACTTCTATATGGCTGACCTCAACTGAAGAAAACCACAATGAAAGTAAGAAGAGATGTAAGTCCCTGCTAGAAGATTAGTGTCAAAGGTTGTTTCTGGTGGAGGTTTAATTCCACAGAGCTTGGATTTACTTTTACTTATGTGCTATTCAAAAGAAAAAAGTGGATTTTCTTTTGTTATTTAAGTAGCTTGGCTGTATAGAAAGTTCATATAAAACCTTTCACATTGAGAGAACTGGTGCTGGAGCCTGACTTTTGCAACCCAGTGGGGTGCTCTTCGGTTTTACCCTTGCTCTTCTCCTTGAATACCTGCCTTGGACTTTGTCAGACCTGCAAACTCAAGGACCATGTTCATCATGCAGTGAGATCTGGCTACAGCTGTGACACACAGTATGGGGAAGCAGGAACTGGTGCACTGAAGATCAGGAGAAGCTGGACAAATGCACAGGAGTCACATCCCACCAGCTCAGCATGGTCATTAGCTGGTGGCTGAAGAGTTCTGCAGAGGCATGCACATTGCACATCCCTTACTTATAGCTTTATCCGATCACAGCCATTTGTACAGGGCTTATTCACATTGTTACCTGGTTCTTAGTCATGAGAAACAAAAATCAGTTACCATCTTTTTTTTTTGCTCTTTACAAAAAGAAAAAAAATCCAGCAACTAAAATCAGACAATAGAAATGGATGTAAATCAACAGGAGGTATTTTAAGGCTGCAGATAGTGTACTATATCTGGGTAAATATGGGCTAAAGGATCATCAGCAGTAGATGTGAGGAATGAATGGGACAGAAAGGCAATGGTTCAGGAGGGATAGACAGGTTGTCATGATAAGTCTCGTGAATTGTTTATAAATTCTGTTTATATTGTGAACATTTTGTTCAAAGGCTGCTAAAAAGATTTAAGAGAACTGAGTAAAAATGTTCTCTGCTCTATAAAATGCTACTGCTTTGCCTTTGTCTGGGTAGCAGGATAAATAAGAACTACAAAAGTGCTATTGCAACTAACATTGCACACCATTTTTCAATTGGTGAAATTACCAATCTATATATTTCTCTTCTTTGTGATGGAAAGAAATGAAAGGAAAGGGAGACAAAACACTTTGGAGGGGCCTGAAGTGCTCTGACAAAGGGTGGCACTTGGGATCTGCTTGCCTAGTACTGTGGTTTAATTGTATGAAGATGCCTAAGTGCATCATGTGGTTGCAAAGCTCATTAGCAAAATTAATTCACTGTGCTCTATTCATTTTCTACAATCCTGACATACAGCCATTTAGCATCTGGAGCTATTTGAAAATAAAGGCACTCTCGAAACATTTTTCCTGGTTGCTTTTAGTAGAATATAAATTGCATGTTTATGGAAAACAGATATTTTTTTTTCCTAATATGGGATCTCCCACATAACACCCTTTACACTGACAGACAAATAGTACTATTCCAAAAGAATAAGGACCACAGGGGCAAAACAGAAGCCTTAACATAAACTTTAAATCAGAGATATAAATGACAGGTACAGCAACTGATTTGCACAGCGATGCTGGATCACCCACCGGTTAGGAGGTGAACAGGAGTGTGGAGCTTCCCACATTTGTGGCGTTGACATGCAAGTCACAAAGGTGCTTATGCTCTGCTGAAATTGAAGATTTGGAACCTAGCTGGAAGGTAGTGGCCCAAAAACCACAGACAGATCCAGGCTTTTTCTCAACACAAGAATGTGTGCCAGTGAGTTGTCAAAACCATGCGGCTGTCATCTCTTGTGGAACTTGAAAGATTCACCTAATCAACATGTGAAAACAACAAGAAGCCCCCCTGTAAAGAGCTAGGGAGAACTACAAAGTTTTGTTATTGGTGTGGGAGATAACAAGAGCAAAGATGGAGATTAATAAAATATCCCCTGCCATGCTAAGCAGAAATCCAATCATAGCAATTCAGAAGACTCCCTGCCTCAATAAAACTGACTCTTTCTTTGTTTGCAAGCTAACACTTGGGTCTAATGTTTCACTGCCAGAGGTAACTTTACAAATTGGAAGCTTGAATTCATCCAATCAAGCCTGCAATAAGAGCAGGCACTGAACACTCCTGTATGGTGTTATGTAGACATATTGCTTCAGGATGGACTCTTCTAAACTGTTAATTGATGGAGATCTTGCCCTGTGAATTTCACTGGGGCATTTGCTCCAATTTCATTAGTGTGCTCTTATGTAAGACACTCCTCCTGCAATTAATTAGCTATTTGTGTGGGCATTTATTTTATCTACAGACATGAAACCAGACCCTCGGATGACATAAATGAATCCAACTTGCTTTTTTTTTTTTTTTTTTTTTTACCACTGGAAGACCAAGCCCAGAAGCCAAGCATAAAGATAAACTCCCAACTCGTGGGTGGTTCTCAGCCATTTGCTGTCATTTTTCTGCTTCATACAGTTTTGTGATCTAATTGCTTTTTCAGGCACTTGTGTTTTAGGGATATTTCTTTTTTCCTTCTAACAACCCAAATTGCTCCAGGAAGAGTCAGTTGTCATGACTCCCTGCTTTTAAGGCTGCTGCTGCCACCGTTTCCCAACAATAAGAGGAACAGAGGACTAAAGTAGACAGGAGAAAAAAAAAAAAAAGAACTAATTATAGCCCAGGCTCCCTTTCTCTCTCTAAGGTGGAAGAGAATGTAAATTATCATTCCTGGATACAAAATCAAATAGAATTACTTATCTCTTGAAATCCCCACTGATCTGGCCACTGCACAGTTAAGCGACATGCTGCCTCATTATTCCAATGACATACTGCTGCAGAAGAAACTCCCAGGCAGTGCCATAAACCAGTAAAAATACAGGAGACGGCTCACAGTTTTCCTCCGCTCTTTCCCAGGTAGATTTCCATATCTTTCAAATTAAAATTTATTTTCCCTGGATCCTGAACAAGTCTGTTCTGTGGAGAAACACAAGAAAATGACCCCTGGAATAGCAGACAATTAAGAAACTAGAACGTGGCTAAACTGCTGCAGGGAAAGCCTGCATCAGGATTATTAGTTCCTTGATTAGGCTGTTTTCTGGAGAGATTTGGAGCCTTTCAGTTCTCTTGCTGTTCATTAGACACAGATCTCTCTAATTTTGATGGAGTCTCCCTTGCTATGTAGAAAGGGAAGGTCAGCATTACATGTTCATGTGATGGAATAAATCCATTGCTTAGTTAAGTCTTTCACTGCATTATCAGAAGGCTCAATTTATAAAGGTATTTGTATAGCCTAAGGAATAGATAAGTACCTATTAGATATACAAAACTACCACGTGCTCCTTATTTCTCTTTAAGACCATGGTGTTAAGAACAACTGAAAGGACTAGGACGTGCTAGCCTGGAAAAGACAATAGCTCATACAAAAACACAATATGCTCATGAGGAATCTGGGGGAGGTGAACAGGGGAACATACCTTAACCAAAACCCATGCCCTTGCCTTGCTAATGCTTGCTGCTGGGTGTGCAAGCTTTGGTGGAACCCAAACCCAAGGCAAAGGCTGATATTTGGGCAGCTTAGCGTGAGGGAAGAAAACCCATGGCCACGTATGACAGAGCTCAACAGTAAGCATTCTTCAGGAGAGCTGTGATTTAGACCTTATTGAAAGCATTAGCAAGTGGTTGGAAAAAAATCAAAAGACGGCACACACTGTAATGGATTTCGTGACATTTCTATTGCAGGGTTGAGAACAAGGCACCAAAGGATTCAGTGTATCATAAACTGTAAACATGAAATACAGCAGGGGAGCTGCAGCCTCAAAACACAAAACAACCCTCCCTAAGAGCATTCAGTTGCACTTTCAAACCCACAGAAAATAAATCTCTTCAGCTATGGCTTACAAATGCAAGGAGAGATCAGGGAGCACACACCCGGGTTATTCCCAGCCTCTCTGGTGGAAGTAGGTTAACACACGCTTGCAGGCTGACATTTCCATCCCAGCCCTGCCTGCCTCCCCCAGCAAACAGACAATGCAGAGGGTGCGCAGCCCACACCAGCACTTTGAGGATTCCTCTCTCTGTACTGCTCTGCACATCCCCTCCCTCCGCCCATGCTCGTTAATAGTGATGGCAGTGATTTGCATGAAGCGAGCCCAGTGTATTCACCTCCTAGATCTCTCTTTGCTCAATGCTGCAGCTCTTTCAACAGGGCAGGTGTGGGGATTTAGGAGGAAACAAGCTTTCTTTCACTCTTCACAGAACGTACTTTCAAGTCTCCATTCAAGACAACGGAGACCTTGAAAGACCTTCGGAAAGGAAAGACCTTGAGAAAAAATTAATCTGAATAGACGCCAGTAAATACAGGATTTGTGTTTTTATTTTTCTCTTCCTCCCCCAACATCTCATGAATGTGAGATGCTGCTGCAACACTTGGCCACAGCTTAGATGGCTGCAACAGAACTTAAGGGGAAAAGATGCCCACTGGTGCTTTGCCCCTTGAAGGGGCTACTGAAACACTAGATACGTTGCTTTGGACTGCTTTGCCATGTAACCATTCCATTCAGCTCCAGGCATCAGGAAATCACAGAGAATCCACAAATCACCTGCCAAAGGATCAGAACAAAAGGAAGATAGCCCAAAAAAACGATGCTGTGGAACAACAAATGTTTCATGGAGACTTTCCGGACATTTGCAATGGAAGACAGCAGTGCTGTTTCTTTCCCACTACCAAGCAAATCGTGTGTGGAGTTTGTGGGGGCTGACACCTCTCAAGTTATCTCAGAGCTGGAGCAGCTACGGTAACAGTAGTGTTTCTCATGGAAACAACGACACACAACCAACACTGTCACCCCTTGAAAGAAAACTGGAAAACCATCCATGTCAGTGCAAACCAGAACCTAGTCAGAGGATTTTGGGGGGTGCCACAGAGAGAAGACTGGCTTCACTTACATCACACACACACAAAAAAAAGCCAAGCCAAGTTTTACAGGCACCCCCACCTCCTTTTGAGCATGCCATGATCTTGCTTTAGCAGGAGTGAAACTACAGTCTAATGTGTCTGTGGCTGCGTGTGGATTTAAAGCTGTTAAGTTGCTTGAAACACTACTATATAGCTAGCAAAGGTAAGCAGTTCAGAAATTTTAGCATGACTGCTACAATCTTAACGTGTTTGCTGGAGATATTCCTCCATCAGTGTGGTCACCTTGCGTTGGGCACAGAAGATAATTGGCTTCTTACTCCCTCTAGCTTTTCGGGTGAAATAAACCTGAGCACTGTGTTTGTTGTGCACGTGTGCTGTGTATAAACATGTACCACCATTAAAAAGGGAAAGACAGAATGAAAGAAGGACAAAGCCATCCAGAGAACAGGGCTGTTTGCCCTAAGACTTCCTTTTGAAAGGCTAGAGTCAGTCCCACCCCGGTGCATTACAAAGCAAAATAGTGTGCAGCAGCTCATAAATCTCCATGCTCCTCCAGATGCTGCTGGAGGAGAGACAGCAAGGAGGGATCTCACACCCCTCTGCTTGGGGCTGGCAATGAAAGCTGAGACCCCTAAGAATAGAGACTAGAATACTTCAAGGACAAAGATTGGATTTCAGTTCAAAGGGCTACTAGAGCTGTGCCAGAGTGAAAGGGAAGGTGCATTTGCATGCACATGTACCTGACAGGGCAGAAAGAGCAACAACTCTCTGCCTCCTAAGAGCCAAATACCTTACAAACCTCCAATAGGTAAGTCTGCACATTTTTACAACTCTCTACCACCTTTCCATTACAGACAAGAGTTTTGTTCTCAAAGGCAAGTTTAAACTGAACCCCCAGCTCCATACAATCGCATGCACTAAGACAAAGGTAACCCTACTGGATAACAAAAATTAGGTTTTTAAGAACCACGATCATAAAAATAAGCCAGCCTTCATTCAAATGCAGCAGCAAAAGCATTTTCAGAAGGACTTCTGACCCCTCCTTTCCTGCTTCTGAACCTCCTGTGAATAGCATATCTGCAGTCCTGAAATACAGTATATTATATTTTGTCTTGGCGATAGAAATAACTCCACCTACTCAGCCAATTTCTTACTTATTCCATGCTGCTAGAACACTTCATCTTAAAGACAATTATAGTTTCTTTATATGTCATCATACATTTATGTACATTAACCTTGTGCTAAATTCCAAAGGCTAAAAACAACCACCTAAATCATGCTAATTAAGATGAATTACTGGAATGCTTTGAAGAACTCTGGGAAATGCATTTTGCTGCATACCACAATAATGAAAACAAAGCTAAATTCCATAACGCTTATTAGCTCTCTTATTTCAGCCCTTTATTTTTTCTAGTCTTTTCTGGTATCCAAATTCCCTTCCCCTCTGTCAGGGATGCAATTTAAATTAATTCCTCCACCAAGACCTCAAAGCGAGTACATCCTTGCTAGAAGCTGGCCATTCAGAAAAAGTTAATGGGCCAAATTCATCCCCAGGTATAATACCTGAGTTCTGCAGAGCTGCACGATGATGCCCAAATTTGGGAGATGCACACTTCTTAATTTTCTGTGCTCCATACTTCATTGACATCACAAGTGGACTTAAAAGAGACAGGAGCCAGCCCCCTGGGATGAAGACAACCCCCACTGACAGATTTATTTCAGCTGGCTTCTTTATGACCTCTCTGAGGTGACTCAGTGGTGGAAAAGTCAAGAATACAGGAGTGGTGCAATGCCAGGACAAGCAAAGAGCTTAAGTGAAGCACAATTCATTGCCTTGGCCTTCAGAAGATACCCAATGACCCTACAGACCTGATTCCTCTGCTTCAGGGATTTTATCAAAAATTGGGTTAATTCCAGACTTGCATGTACAATACATTGAACAGGCAGACACCCTCCAGTAACAAGGTGCAACAGTAGGATCTTAAAAACACACACAGAGATGGGTCTCACAGCAATTTCACCTCTTCATGTTATTAAAAGGAAAAAGCCTCCTACCCCCAGCCTGCCTGAGCAGCCCAACACTCCAAAACCCTTAAACGAAGGGAAAGGATCACTATGAAGGAGGGGCACCTTAAAAGGAAATAAAGAGGCTCTGCATGAAATTAGTATGAAACTATCTGTACCATGCTGAGCATGTAATAGAAATTAATTTTCTCCTGGAAAAGGACCCTGTAATTAGACCTTTATGTCACCTTGTTCTGTTTGCCATATAATCATGCTTGAAGTTGCTGCTCTTGCTGCTCTGGAAGTGAACTCTTACCAAGGCCTCTTTTTTCTCAAATGAAAAGAGAAACATCTATAAATTATCATCAGAAAGAAGATAATGGATGCTGACTGCTCCCTAAAAGCCATTTTTTGAGTTTTCCTTTCCAAGCAGAAGCTAAACAGTGTCTACTGATATTCATTAAGCAGTCAGCATCCTCCTCTGAAGAGCTGACGTCAGTCTGCAGCTTAGGACCTGCAATTATCATCCCTTACCATTGAAGTGGATGGCTGCTTAGTTACAGCACGATGTGAAGTCTGAAAGGAGCTGGCTGACACCAGCTGCCCTCCCTCAAAGAGTTTCAAGTGGGAGGTAAAGAATGAGAACTAGTCAAATTTAATAATTTCTGACCTTAGGAAAACTTTTACCAGGCCACATGATTTCTCCACCCTTACCATCCCCCCCCCCCCCCCGCCATGTGTATCTCTTCATTGCATTGCTTGCAGGAAGGAAAATAGTCAATTTAAAGTCAGTTCAGATAAACGTCTGAAGTTCTCTATCTGTATCTAAACTCTAGCCCTTAGGAGCATCTCAAAACTGTGCTCATCAATTCACAATGAAAAAGCAAAGATTTTCCTCTGGTTTTGTAAGCCACCAGGAAAATACCCAACAAAGCTTCTTCATGTCCACAGGCAGTGTCAGGTTTACAATAGAGTTCCCAGGACTGATCTGGTGTTGAAAAGGCAAACAGGACAAGCTGTGTTGGTAGGAAAACTAAGGCAGCTTGTTCTGGGAAAAGGAGAACACCCTTCAGAAAATGTCACGGAGAGCAGCAGCCATTCTCTGCTGCATCCCAGCTAGACCTGTAAGCTTGTCTAGACCCACATATTTTCCAGATATCTGAGCTACTGCTCAGCAGAAAGCAAGTGCAGGCGACTGTTAACACCCTAAAGCCTCCACTCCATTGAGTATTGATGGGTTTTAGTTTTCTCCCCGAGTCCTATAGGGATCTCTAGAGGTCCCTAAAATAGGAACTGTCAAGATACCCACCCCTACAGAGGGGCGGGTGCGTGAACCCAGGTCATACAGTGGGACAAGAAATCTCCTCACTGCAAATAACAAGCAGATGGGTGAGTGTGGCAGCATGAAGAGAGGGACAGGCAATGCTGGAGAATGGACAAGGCAAGGACTGTGAAGGGGACTCCCTAAATACCACTTTCCTGAGGTTTCTGCCATTCTGGCACAGGATAAAAACATCACCTTACGTTTGTATGGGGATGGTATTCAGCCTGGCCTGTTAAATGTGCAAGTTGCACCCAAAACAGGCTGTAGGATGCAGCTTTGAAAGATGACAACGTATATTGTTTTATAACTGCCAGGGGAGGGGGGTGTGCTTTGCATGTGTACTAAATCAGAAGCTGATGAGGACTTCTACCTTACACCTTGCATTATACCACCCATTCTTCTTCCATGACACTTTCCCCTAACGACTCACATTTGTTTGATGAATATCTAAACTTTATCAGACATTCCTACTCTTGTTCCTTTCGAGCCATCTTACTAACATTTGGTTGCTATTGACTTCAGTACGTAATAGCCTGGTATTTGCATTCATTGCACTGAGCCATCCATCATGTATGCTTATTTTTTTGCTTTGTTTTTGAGATGAGTACAATTATCCAACTGCAGCAAGTACTTAATTACCTAGCTTTTCTACATTTTGCACTGTTAGGTAAGCATGTATTTAAACCACAGTATTGCTTAGTGCATAGGGCTGGGCTCTCCTTTTTTCTCTGGATGCTCCTTCAGCAAACCCCACAACAGCAATAAGTATCAGAAAATGCTAGAAATGAACAAAACTAGTGATTTGTATCCACAGAAAAACAGACATCCAGTTTCTAAGTTGTTTATGTGCTTAATGCTGCAAGACTGCTTGCTAGGATGATCAGAGATACCTGAGGAATAGAAGTGCCAAAGGACGTCTAATGTTTAAGAAATCCCTCTGGACATCTTACTGATGGTCCACAGTTTGATAATATTGTGTCAGACAGATCCCCAGTGTTTTATACTCAGTAGAGATGACATGAATCACTTCATTCTCCATTGAAATTCAGTATCTGCTGGATTGAAGGCAGGATATAGATTTTCTTTCAGGGCATTTTGTGAATAGAAATAAAGATGAATTCCATAAACCATTGAAATTACAGGTAGACTTAACAATGCAGAATGCAGGCTGACTGGGACATCTCCATCACTGTGAGCCATGCCATGGGAGACTTAATGACCCTGCTTTGACAGGACCTTAGCTTCATGAGCAAACCCAGGGAGAAAGGTGAAAGGATGTGAGGTGACACTGATTTTCCAGTGCTATGGGAACTGGGGCAGTTATTATCTGGATCAGTCTGAACTGAAATTAGTGAGACTAGGGATGAATAATCCTTTCACATCCTGTGGAGCTTCAGAAGGTCATTTAATTAACAACACAGTGACAGAAAGGTCCTGCAGATGGGATTACTGCACACTAAGCAGTGGTTGCTCCAAGTGCAGTCATGCGGGAGGCTCAATTTGGGAACAAGCAGGCCTCAGAGCTTCTCTTCTGCATGCCTGACCCTATCAAGAAGTTGCTTCTTAGGGGACCACATTGCTGAAAATGATCCAAGGAAGTGCAATTTCTTCTTTTTCTTGGCAGGTTATGTTTTTCCTAGATCAGTTCAGTGACCTGCCTTACAGCTTAGCCCAACATAAGGTTGTGCTGCCAAAAGCAAGGTGGTGGTGAGATGCAGCACAGAAGGGGGAACAGGTGAGCATTTTGCTGAACAGCATCCTCCTTTTCTGCTCAGTTGTACATACCCTTCTCTTAGACACGGGTCACCTCCAGTTCTGCTTAGAGAGACCTGGCACAGTGAAAAGCACTGGGAAGATGACAATAAGGTTGTGTTCATTTAGGTGTTCAGGCTGCTCTCCTGAACCAGAGATGGGCACATGACTAAGCTTCCTGGGGTGATTTATGCTGTCTCAAAGGGTATTCTGTGGAGACATGATGTATAATAGACTAGGAGGAAGTTGAGTTCAATGTTTTGCAAAGAGATCTCCTGTGTCACAATTTGTATTGTGCTTAAACACTGCTAAGGCATCTGAAAATAATTCAGGGAGTTAGGGAACTGCTGTGCCTGTCAGTTCCTGAAGAGTTGAGTCATGTACCAGATCCGATCTCTAACTCATATCAACAGCCTAAACAGATGAATTAGGCCAAGTTGGTACCGAACAGTTCCTGACAGATCATCCAACCTGAAGATAACATGCTCATGAAAGCAGAGACATCCATACAGTTGCTTACTCTATTTCTTGCACAGATCCCAGTGCGGCACAGCCCCTTTTCAGGCTGCATTACACACAACTAGTCTACAGAGGGACCAGAGAGGCTGAGCAGCTTACTGTGATGTGCGGTGCCATCTGACCACAGAGGCAGCAGTTAGACAGAAGACCATCCCTGAAGGACTGGGCTGTCTTCCTCAATTTACCCCAACCACTCACTGGGCCATGGATGTATATGATCTTTGTGGCTTGCTATAGCCTTGCAAGTGGTCTGAAGGGCACACAGGGGTCTGATCTGTTTGCCAAATGAGGGTTAGCTCTCTAGTCACACTGTTGCAGTAGCTTAGCAGGCCAGGGGCTAAGCTTGTCAACATGTAACAAGGGGAAGAAAGGACAAAGAGGACTCCTCAGAGCTGTTTGGAAGAGCCCTGAGAGAGGTATCCCACAAGAATCACATAGGTGCTGTTACATCAGGAGAAACAAAGGTCTTACAACCCATCTGTGCCTCCTTAAGACAAAACATCTTCCATGTGTTGCCCCATTCCTCCAGGTATTCAGATTTTAGAGCTTTTTCTTATCATTGGAGTTCATAAATGATAAAATTGCTTTAATCTTTCATTTGCTATCCCCCCCCTCAGTTATCCCTTAATTTAGTTTTCTCCACTTACGTTCTTATTCCAACCATTTTTTTATCCTTCCAGCTTCAGAATGTTTTGCAGATTTTAAATCTTTCCTTTTTATTTGATCAACATCTTCCTGTTCTATATTTGTACTTGCAAACAGATACCTGCATATACACCCACATTCTGACTCAATCTTTGTTTTGTTTTCAGGGTTCATTTCCCACTTTCATTTGTCACTCACCCTTCTTCAATCCATCTTTATTTATCCTCTTTATTGCTGGAGAATTAATTTTGTTGCTCATTTAGTATCTGACTCCAATCTATCTGGACTCACCTATCTCTCAGGCTCATCTCTACACATTTCTTTATTCTTTCTCCCTCTGATGCAAGTACAGCATCTACTCCAATTCATTTTCTTCCTCTTTGTGTACTGTTTCATGTTCCTGAGGCCATACCACATTGATGTCCCTTCTTGCTAGAATAAGCACAGAACATCCTGTCCTAACAACACATTAGAAATTTCATGAAAGCAATTGTTTTGCTGGTATTTACACTGATTTATCTGTGCCTTTATGTGACGCTCAGCACTAGGATGTAGAAAGATGGGACACCAAGCTGTGATACTTACACTAATATTGCATTCATTTTCAGTAGTTCTTGCAGGACATAAAAGCAGCTGATATTAAAATGTCCCATTCACTTATACTTGCCATTCAGCTGCATAGCAACTGCAGACTACCTTTTGCAGACTTATTGAACTATTTTTAGTTCTATTACTTGTTCCCCTGACTCAGACTGCAGGGAAAGTCTGAGCTCCCTTTTATTCAGTATGCGCAAATGAACCTCATTGCTTGCACTCATTCTGACCTAAACAGCATGCAGCTTTTATCAGGAAATTTTAGTTACTGAGATATAAACTTATATATTTGTGCCTTGTGCCTGACAGATTTTCAGGCTAATTTAGTTCCCATCTTGCTTTCATAACTTGAAGTTTTATCATGTGCATATCTTTGTCACCTACCTTTGGTGACAGAAGCTACCTGCAGGTTGATTTACTGGCTTGAAGAATTCCCCGTTGCAGGGGAAGCACAGGCCTCTAATGATGATTGCCCAATATGCTATCAAAGTAAATCTCTAAAAAGGAAAAGGGAAGGACAGCAGGAGCCCTGTTTATCATCTTTAGAGACTGAAGTGAGCAAACTTTTTGCCTTTTCTCAAACCCTGCAGGAGTAACTCCTAGTGAGGCTAAGGGATGGTTTGGGAGCAAAGCTGCAATAGCTCCTGAACACCACCAGGAGCAGGATCTGCTCCTTGTTGCTGGATGGCCATACTGAAGAGACAGGACGCACCTGTGCATGTGTTGTTTAAGTTGAAATTGTTTACTGTGTTCTCATTTCATAATAAAGGCATTTAAGCTGACATCTCAGAATATGTAGCATCCCGACTTGACATAAAAGTAGCCTTCCCTGCAGATTTTTGGAATAAATATGTGCTCTCTAACCTCAAAAATTGCCCTCCTGGTTTATTTCAAACTTCATCAGGATGAGAAGAAAGTCTAGAGTACATTAGTGATAAATGATAAAAGTTAATTTAACATTAATTCTTAGCCCCCACAAACAGCTTCCATGAAAGACTATTTCCCATACTCAGCTACTGCTAGAAAAAAAAACTTATACGCTCTGCTTTCCCTGAAATCCCCAGTATCTGGCCTAAACAATAACTGTTTTGTCTCTGATTGGTGTCTAGAAACCTGAAGCATCCACTCCCCAAGAATGCTAACAGAAAAGTGAACATCTCACCTGTGCAGGCAAATCATTAAAATTATGCACAGTGGTTTTATAAGTGCTGCTGAGAACGTCGTCCCCTACTTTTGCTTTGCATTGCCACTTGGAAGGCAGCATAATTAGACTACCTGTGCTAGTAAGGAACCACTTTATTGGATAGTGTTGAGGATAAACAGGGACTTTACCTCATCAAAATCCACCAGGATATATCACAGGCTGGTGAAACACTAACTGTGCAGCATGATGCACTGTAGAACTACTATTCTTACTTCAGATCCCACTAAGGTGTTGTAAGGAGCACATGCTATGCACACTGCCTTTACTTTGCATTTCTACCTTTGTACCAAACACTGAAACACATTATTTACCAGTTAGATTTTTAGTGACAGTTTAGTAATATCTATAAAAGTGTATTAAATGTTTTAACTTTTTTTTTCCTGTTATTTGTTAGGTTCCTTATCTCAAAATTCCTTTTTTTTTTTTTCCTAGTTAGATGCTCTTTTTCTGGTATCTTCTTATTGCTAACACCCTTGTGTTCTCTGTTCCTTGCTTAATGGATTGAATGGTGGTCTTGTCACTTCAGTGCTGTCCCTTCCTATATATTTAGCCCTTTATCCAATTTCTCATTTCTTCCCCAACTTTGTCAATGGCTGAAACTAAGGTCTAGCTGATGTAGGTCACACCCTATCCTTCTCCTTTGAGGGGACACCAGACTACAGAATTTCTTTTGAACCAGGCTATGCTCCACAGCTGCCATTACCAGCTGCTGGTTTAAGCCACTAAGCCATAATAATCTCACTGACACTAGAACTTCACTTCTCCTTGTGTTTTTCTTAAGGAGCTCACTGAACCACAAAGATATTTAGCTCCACAGAGATAAAATCATTTTCGTCCATCTGTTTTCAGAGTGGAAACAGAGGTGATCTGATGGCCTGAAACTAGCAGAGAAAAGCCTATCTGGAAGTGAGGGAGAGATGGAAGGATGGGAAGAGAAATAGGGCTGCATCAGGTATGGATAGAAGGAGCAGGACCTGCGAGGCAGAGGCTGTCCTGCCATTGACCTGCTGGAAGCAGATTCTTGGTTCCCTTCTTCTCTGCTTTGAGGGAGGAATCACCATTTCATGTGTCTGTGTGGTGACCAATTCAAGCACCACCAAAATGCCTATAATTAAAAGGAAGGTCTCCCTATCACAGCACATATATCCTCTCCTCACTTTCAGAAATATAAAGTTGAGCGTGACTTATCTCATTAAGGTAGGTGTCCAAACCGAGTGCCTCCAGGGTGTCATTCCCCATTTGGTTTCACTAACCAGAGAGAAAATGGAGGACTGGATTACAGTTCACAAGTCGTTAGATGGCAGGCAGGGCGATGGTTGCACAGCAATAAGGAACAGAGCTAAACTGGAAGAAAGATGATCAGGACCCAAAGCAGTGCAAGATACAGGTCTGTGCAGATATTGTTAAATGTAGTTGTTCTGTCTGTCTGGATTTACTCACAGGTGCAGACTTATATGCACAGAGTATACTAAGATTTAAATTTTAAGTAGATGCTGTTTACAAAAATATTGGTGCGAGGAGTCTTTTTTGATCAAGGTTATGCTTTTGCAATGTGGCCTCTTATGATTACTTTATGATCCAATTTCTATTTAACAGACCCTTACAATAGCATTGTATATGGAAATTGTACTGCACAGATTTCGATACTAAATCCTACTTTGTGTCCTCCCTTAGTCTCCCCACTCTTTTCAAAATTGTTTTCAAGATCAAGATCAGTCCTCTTGCTGAAAAGAAGGCTCTTTTTGTGTTTACAACACTAAACGTTGAGTAACAAAATTAATGCTAATGACCCATAGTGCTGCTCTTAATTGCAGTAACAAAAATAGTTCAGAAACATTTAGATTTGGACTGCTCATAACATTACATTGTATCTAAAAAAATAAAAGCATTGTATCTAAAAAAATAAAACATGTTCCAAAAGAGAAGGTTTTCCTTCCTAAGCACACAGATTCAGAGCATTTTGCAGATCCCCAGCATTTTACCAGGCTATGAACCAAACCAGCCCATCAGATGCTGTGACTGACCTGTCTCTCTCCTGGTATCAACTCAGCCATTCTGAGCACAACAGAACCTCCTCAGGTGGAGGACACTGAAGCTGTCCTTAGTACCAACTAATACTCTGCCCAACGTGACTAACCAGTATGCCACGTGTTCATTAGGAAAATAACACCTGGGAGCAATATCCACAATCTGTCTGAGCTCAAAATCAATGTGCAGCCATATCTTCTCAAACTTTCCTAGTTTAAATTACCTTAGTACTCATTGTTCTCCACTTCTGCAATCCACTGTTTCTAACCTAAGCACCTGTGACTGCACACATTTCCAAACAACCAACCAACCCAGGCACCAACACACTGCTCTGGAAATCACCCAGAGCAAAGGTACTCCACAACTGCATCAACAGTGACCAAAAGTTTATCTGTTGAATAACTTGTCCGAATACCCGGTGGCCTCAGCCCAATCCCATAGGACACTTACCCACCTTGTCGGACCCACATTTTGTGATATGACACTGCCAAATTGGTCTACACAAATACCCCAAATCATTTTCTCCTTCCATCTGGATAAGAAACAACTGTCTCCACCCCCATCTCTTACTATATTTCTTTGACGTGCCCAATCCACGCTGCAGGAACAGCAAATGTGCCTGATCTAAGCACCAAAAAGCAGCCTCTTACTCAGCCTCTCCCTACAGAGAAGCATCCTGGGTATTATCAGCTGGAATGAGCGCAGCTTGGGGAACAATGTTTGTTCATTTATTGCTTATTACAAAGCAGCAGGGGGAAGTCAGATTTTAAGCCCAATAAACAGGTTGGCAGATTTCCTGTAAATCTGTTGTGTTTTATTGCTGGCATAAAATGCAAATAACCCCAAGAACATTTGGAACAGGCCTGTTTTTTTTGCTGTAAGCACAGTATTTCCTGTCTTAACAGGAACCTGCTTCAAATGTGATTCTGGCCATAAAATTGTCTCTGAGAACAGCTCCCTGGTATACACTCTACTCATGTTCCTTCAGCAGCTCCATTTCCTCATTTTAAAGGGAAAGTTAGTTATTAAGGGCATCTAATACAGCTGCAAAGCAATATTCCAGCCTGCCTCATGCAAAATCAGTGAGCCCTGCTGAGCAGGGTCTGGTTCCAGGATCATTCCTGTTGAAAATTATGTACGAGAAGCAGAGAGCACAGCATGACTTCCCAGCTCCAAGGTGGGGAATGCAGCACCAGCCACACGAGCACCTTTGCTTACTCTCATCAGCTGGGTAAGTCTGGTGGGAAAGTTGCTGGAGGAAAGCAGAGATCCCAATCCAAGACCATTCTTCAGGAGAACAAGGGAAAACATTTTACAAAGCCAAGGGTGCTTTGCACTTTATCTTCAGTTGTCTTTGCATTTTAGCTGCTACCTCACACCACAGAGGATGGGAGCCCTCTGTGACCAGCACAGGAAAACAAGGCTTGTCAAGGTTTTGTAGACCCCACACTGCTTGTTCTACTCATATTTGACCTTCACAAAAAATGAGCAAGTTTCATAGAAAAGCAGATTCTTTACAGAATCTGCTTGGGATAGCAACAAAGAACACTATTTGTGACCCCTCATCAAGTTTTTAAGAATTTTAAATTCAGGGCTAAGCCATTGTAAAGCTATCAATGATTCCATTTAGGAGTCTGGGACATGCTGTCTGGATTTTCTTGCAGTTTGAAGGGATTCACGTTTGATAATCTTTTTTAAGCCCCCATCCACTTCAAACCTGGAAGCGGTCCTATCCAAGAGGGGTTTTGCAGAACAAGACTTCAGCAGAGCTGACATACAAATAAATTTAGGGTACTCACATAACAGTATTCACTTTTACCTATCTGAAACATAGTATTTCTTCATATCTAGTGGGATAAATCCTACACAATGTTTATGAAGAGAGGTAGGCGCTTCCAGAAGGTTCCTACGGACAGCTACTTTAGCCTAGAAAGGACCATTTTCTCCACATACTTCTGGTGACCCCAGAAAGCAGCTGCATGATGAGTGCAGATGTGTTGCCTCAAGTTTGGTTCCTGCCGATGATATATTTGGCTGTAGTTAAGCAAATGAACCCCACTGTAAGGCTGCTTTTAAGAACTGCAGTCATCTAAAAATGCAGTCACATTATAAGTTTTTTTTTCTCCCTTCGAATGATGATTCTCCTCATCCCCACCCACAGAAAAAGCAGCTTAGGGATTTCTACAGTCCCCAGTTGTGTCTGAGCATCTTTACACTCATGTCTGGCCTCTCATATCTAGCCCTTAAGCTTTCCAAGTGCTCTTATTTTTAACCCAGAAATAAGAGAGAGGGAGATTTACTGGGTTAAACCTTTAATACCAAGATAAAGGCCCCCCTTTCCCTTCTTAACCCTTAGTACTTCCTTCCTGTTACTCATTCATCCCACTCATCTGTCCAGGTGGCAGGTATTTAACCCTAACTGTTTGCTTTGCAGCACGAGCTGGTTTTGCCCTTTTACCTCTGCAAGCATCTTTGTTTTCTCGGAGTTGCAGTATTAAGAGTCTTTTGCAAATATCCCAACCACTTAACTTCTGTCCCATCCAATTACTGTTGTGTTCATTTCAGATAGTGAAAGATCCGTGCCATCAGCCCACACAACACTGCTCAGAAACTCCCTGCAGGTGGAGCAGGGCACCTGGGATGCCTGGCAGCTCTGCCTACCTCCATGGATGCATCCTGAGTCAGTGGTACAGCCATCATTTACCCTGATTTCAGAGAAGACAGGAGAAAGCACAGGATAAATTGCCAGCATTTAAGTGAAAAATGTTTGAGGCAGCTAATAGGTCAGAGTCCACTTATATGTTTGCAACCCCTACAATGTGCACCTGCTTGCACTGTCAGTTATTCATAACAACACTTAGCCCGTTACTTTTTGAAGGCAATCTTAACCAAATCAGTCTCAAGACTACATATTTCATGCCTGTGTTGCAGGTGGAGAGGGCTGAAAAGAGTGATGCCATCACTCGATATGCAGGACACTCCTGCAGAAGGAAAGGACAGGAGGACAAGACAAACAGAACATGCCCACTTTGTGGATCTCTGAGGATTTAGGTCAGACAAGGCCCTTAAATAAAAAGCAAGGGATTTTTTTTGTGCATCATGGTTCCTCAGTTACACAAGCATGTCTATATAGCAGCCAGGCCTTAAATTAAAGATGTTTCTTTGCCATGATAGAAATCCCTTGGCCAGCTTTGCTGTAAACATGGAAAAAGTTGAAAGGGAAACAGGATGATGCTGCAGCTGGCAGTGCTAAGTGTTAGCCACATAATGAGGCTGTGACATGGGATGGTAGCTACACCTGATCCTTCACCAGTCCCAGAGCCTGGTGGGTGCTGCAGAGGCAGCCACAGCTGGACACAGCCACAGCCAGACAGCCTCCAGCAAGCTCTAGTGTCCAGCCCAAATCCAGCCCAGCTGTACGTTAACATGTGAAAGCTGGGGAAAGAAGCTAAGATTAAGAGTGGGTTTAGATTTATTCTTAACTCACAGTTTTGGGTCAGGAACTGCTATCATACATTTGCACAGAAGGGAGAACAGCAGTATCACCAGGGCAGAGAAATGACATGGAAATCAACAGTAAACCTGCCCTAGATCTGCAGCAGCCAAGCAAGCACTGGTTTCCCCAAAGACAGCCTGATCACAAAGGAGAGGTGGGTTGTCCAGGGCCCCGCTGCTTACTTTTACAACTTAACTGCTTTTTTCCCCTCTCCTCATTCCGTTTTTAAATAGCTGCTGCCTCTGCTTGGTGCTGTCAAAACTTAATGGTTATTTAAAGAGCTCCATGAAAATAATCATCAAAAAAGTGTGCTAATGTGCTAAACTATTCCTCCGAACACCTGTGAACTGTTACATTTTACAGGGCTAACAAGTCAGACTCAAAATAGGATTAGGCATTTATATGACTTGGATTAGCACCTGCAACAAGTCACTGACAAGGATAAAAAAAAGCAGCAGTTCTTGACCTTCATGCTTTGGGCCAGAGACAGGCAAGCACCTGCAGGGGAGAAGGAATAGTGCTGTACAAGACCAAAATGTTGTTTCTTTTGTCTAGCAGTCACCAAACAATGCACTGTGTGGGGCTTTGTCCCCAGAAGCTTCTGCCATGAGGCAGACACTGACATGGGAGGGACCGTACAGGCCTCTGATCCTTTGTACCCTGCAAGCAGCATGCGTAGCCACATGCTCCTGTGTATTTCTTCCAGACGCTTCAGGAATTTTATAGTGAGTTGGGCAATTTGAAAATGATTCAATGTGGAGACTAATCATTAAACAAGGCTTCTACATCAGCAGTAATGGGGAATGCTGCTTATCCCCTTAGCCAGCTCAGTTTGTCTAAGCTGTCTGGCCTAATTGCCTCTACCTTTCCTAAAATTAGTCAGGATGGATAGGCCTCTGTAGAAGGATTTTTCTCCCTATTGGCTAAAGGGGAAGCTGGGGTCTTCTGCACCCAGCCTCCAGGTCCCAATGACCGCAGCTGTGTGAGATGAATCATGAATACTCATCCCATCCCACTGCAGCACATACTCATGGGGACAGCTTTAATTGCATCCGGCTGGGATAACAGCTTCCATCACAAAACTCAGCTAATCAGTGGAAGTCCTATTTCTAAGCTTTAAAGTTATGTATTTCTTGTAGAACTTATTTAAATTAGCCACTAGAGATATTATAGGTGATGCTGTAAAAGTTTGAGGGAAGGGGACTAAGCTGGTTCCACGCTTATGACTAGCACTGTGTCACCAGCACAAGAGGATGGATGGCGTGTTCCCCAAACACCATTACTGTTACACTGAAGACCCATATTTACAGTGTTAGATGCCCTGGGATAATCCTACTGGGATACTCTATACAAGATATTGTCACAATCAAAATGTTTTTGTAAAGACAAAAATGATTTCTGTCCCCAGAAATGATCAATTTTTCCAGCTGCACTTCAACAGCAGGTCTGTGCCCAGCTCAAGGTGGTTGACTGCTCTGGGACACACAGCATGGAGAAGGACTGGAAATCAGGAGAGAAGAGGGAAAGGTCTGCCTCATCCTAAGGAGGGATTGCTTGTGGCGGGGGAAAGGCTGACAAGGCATTTGAAATTGGAGGGGCTTTATCTTATGGAACCCTCATACCCCTTCCCTGTACACAGGCTTGCAGGAGAACACTATCTGCCACAGGCAACACATCCAGAGTTTGCCACTCGATCAGACAGCCTGTGTTAACTCTGTGTCACTCTTACACAGGATGCTTCCTAGGAGGGCTAAGTTTTTATCACCTCTATACTTTAGAGGAAAAAATGTGTCTGCAGACCCAGATGAGATGCTTCAACTTTACCACAGGGTGACAAATTTTTTTTCTTCCTACGGCATATTGTGTTTGATATGCACAGTAGATCAGAGAACTTGTCTGCTGAGAGAAAAAAAGGGGAGCAATAGCACACCACGAGAAAAAAACATTGCACCATGGCAAGAAAGACAAGCATCAAGCAAGTCAAACCACAAGACTGAGAGAACCTCGAACTATTGCTGTTCAGTCCTGGAAAACTTATGGCTGGAGTCATCTGTGTTTGGATGTTACACTTAAGATAAAAGAAATGGATCAAGTGCAGAGACAAAGAATTGCAGCCTAAAGCATAGAAAATCTCATCTCTAACAAAACTAATATGCATAAAAAAGTTTGAGAGAATGTTGCACACTGAATATTGAAGAGAGCTGCAGTGACAGGAAGTCAACTTGCATTTGTGCGAGCTAAGACAAGAACTGGCTCAGATTACTTTATAGGATGTTATAGGTTAGGCATCAGGAAAAGCTTTCAGTAAGTAGTAAAGTCATGGAGAAGACTTCCTGCAGGCTGTGAAGGATTCATTGCTGAACAGCCTTCAACAACAGGCTAACAGAAATCTTCCAGAAGCAACAGAGGAGTAATCGATCCTCCTCTGAGACAGGAAGATGGATTATGTGATCACTTCGGAGTCTTTATAACCTAACTGTATGATTGTCAGATTTAAAAAAATGCAAATTTTAGGTAAATACATATTTCCAGTATCTGATTTTTTCTTTCCCTGGGACTTTTGCATCCTTCCAGAGCTCTTCATCTTTCTCTGACCTTTCTTCCTTTTTAAGATTCTCTGCCCAAACTGGTTGATCACTGTCCTCCTCTTAGAATAATTTAGCTTCTTTAATACTGCTCAAGTCTATATTGCAGTCCAGGGCCACGCAGTTGGTCACAGTAATTCTTCCACTCCCTACAAGCAAAGCGAATTCTTACTCAACCTCCTGATTGCCCTCTGCATGGCAGTCTAGCCAAGCAAAAGCTCCATCTCTTCATGCTTGCCTCCCACACCATGACACCCACAGAGCGGCTTTTAACAGTGCAAGATAGGAGACAATAACCAGCAGAAACCCTGGCAAACATGCTCATTTCTGAACCATGTATATCAGAATAACCCTACCCTTCCTCCTCCATTTTGTTGTGATTAACTGACCTTGTCCTGGTACCTGTCAATTGCAAGATAGTGTTTAGATAATTCTATATATCTGAATATCAGAGATTGAGCTTGAAACCTAAACAGGATTGCTTTTATTCATGTGGCTGTGTAAATCCCTCCACTGTACCTAGGAAATCTCAGCCTGTTTCATGGTGCAAACATGTACATTTATTCTTGTAGTTCGTTACGTCTTGACTAGAAGTGGTGCTGTTGCTACCAACAGATGCTCTTAAAGGATTTAAGATTTTTTCCCCTTTAAGAAATGTTCATCCTCCTTTATTATTTTTGTTCATCTCTTGCGGAGTCCATGTAGAAACTCATTACATCCCTGCCCAGGTGGAAACACCCTTCTTCCCATGACTGCACAACTTCCTTTCGTGGAGTACTTTTTTTCCTGGTTGCTTTAGGCAGTGAGGTTGCTCAGGCTGCCTCACATATCCATCCTTAAATTGTTCCTACTTTTACTGTCTATACTCTGAATGTAATTCTTTGCCATTCCCCTTTCTGGAGTAGTTCAGATCACATTTGCCATGTGGTTTGTTAACCTGTTTATCTGAGCAGTGACCAGCCCTCATTTAATGCTGTCTGGGATCAGTCACAGACTGTTCACGTTGTCTTTGCTGAAACTTAATAGCATGTAAGTTCTTTTCCTCAGTTATCTGCAAATGAACATGACAAAGCCTACCAGCTAAGAATTAAGAGAAAGAGTGAATATCCTTCCAAGCTGTGTGAGATCTTTTCATAGTCAGTGAGCACTTCTGCAAACAATCCACCCATTGTTTATATAGACAATTATGATTCAATCTCCATCAGCATCAATAGAGGCTCAGCTTGAATCAAGCCCTCAATGTGAAGGTTCACTGACTGCCAGATTTTATATGTTTAGATACCTACAAACATTTATAGGGTATGATTTCCCAGCTCTTCATAGTAACATGTCTCAGATACTGCATACTCAGCGTGTATTTTAGAGGGGCTCAGACATATTGGGCTGCATCTGCTGGTTTATTTTTTTAGGAATATGAGCTCTGATAGATTTGCTTAGAAACAGCACAGAAAGAACGTGAACTTTGCAAACAGACCAAGAACTGGAAATATTCTGCTATGAACCCTGACAACATTTTTTCAAATAAATTACTTGTTGTAAAACTCATGTTGACCTCTTCTCCCCAAAGGCAGAAATCCAAAAGTCATCCCATTGGTGTGAAAGGTCTATCTTAAACCAATTTAAGGCTCCAGGAAATACAGAATTAAGGCTGACACCAACTTTTCTTTCCATCTTTGCCTGTGAAAGTACAGTGATGGTATTTGCACCTAGCAGAATAAGAACACAGTGCCTGTATTAAGGATGACTTGACTGCTTTGAATGCAACAAATGTATACATCATGAAAGAAGTTCAGTGCAAATATATCTCACGATCAGTTTTGTCCCAGCAGGTTAATAGAGAATAGTGAAGATGATAGGATTTTGAAAGCAGCTTACACAGTAGGCACACAATTCCCATCACAACTGGAGCTTGGAGGCCTAATTCTTAAACTCTGATCTTGCAAGGGCTTATGCAGACCTTAAAGGCAAGCAGATACATACAGAGCAACAACTTACCAATGTATTAGAGTATTTTGAACTATCATATCCAGACAGCCCTGAAAATCCAAGCAACAGTAGTAGTTTGTTATAATGCAGCCTCCCTCTACAACATCTGAGTACAAGCCTGTCAACCAAGAGAAGCTGCAATTGTTTGGAACTTAACTTCACTTATTCAGAGATTAAGCCCTGTTGTCAATTTGTTTTTGCAATATAGATTTTTACAATGATAAAGAAAGCTTCCCTCTTCCACACAGCGGTTTTGTCAGTCCATCTCTACTCTGGGCAGATAAATCATACTCTGCAGAGAAAAGGCATATCCAGCCAACTTCAGAAAAAAATCCAGCTAGGTTTTCAAGATTGCCAAAGTGCTTTGAAGATGGAGGAGCTGGATTGTGACAAGCAACACTTTTTCCTCTCAAAAAAATCAATGGTATGCAAGAGTTCTTGTGAATGCAGGAAGACAAGGAGCCACTAGTTTGTTCTCGCATACATCTCTGAACCCAACTTAGAAGAGCTGCAAAGGACCGCTGAGAAAACACCTGCATTTGGGCATTTGTGGGACTAATAAAAAAATTGTTTGGCAGCCATATAAGTCTAATTGTATAGGGTGATTCCATAGTAACATGTTTTTGTCTATCATAATAAACAACTTTTCACTTTAACAGCTGAGCTGCTAACAAATTACAGCTCCTCTTTGAGCTGAACTGACCTAATTAGTTTCTGGTTTGTGCTGCTACTGAATAAGCATGCACAAAGGATGCTTTCCACTCTTGCAAGAAAGAATCAGAATTTAACATATATATCCAGGGGGCCCAATATGTCTTGTCCTGTCTCACCAACCTCAAAAGGCTTAAATCCCTAAAGTACAAATATGATGGCTCTACAGTTGCCTGTTAACAGAATTGCTCCTTGAAGCCTAGCAGCTTGAAATTATAACACTTTCGAGCGCTATGCATTGGTAAACAGGACTCTGGAGCTGCTTTGGGGCCAGGGCACCAAGGGTGCCATCTGGACAGCTTGTCCAGGGGAAGGAGGTCTCTAGCCCCATCTTTTGGTAAACCTGAATTTCACACCATCTTTCAATTCGTCCAGGGACATCTGGGACCTGCCCTGCAAAACTACACAGGGGAGCTGAAGTGGGAGGCTGGAGAGGATCCTCACGCTGCACCAAGTGGTATTTTCCAGAGGAAGGACTGTGCTTAAGCAGTTTTCTCTACAGATGACTGCTGTTGAGAGGCTTCATTACTGAAACAGCCTGGAGACAGCTCTTTGCTATTGCCTTCTGGAAATTCAGCGACGCCTTTCCTAGCCAGCTACTCCCTACTGCTTAAAATGTCTGTGCTTTGTGTAGCTTATTTACCAGCATAACAGCACAAAACCTGGTGTGAGAGCAGTTAGCTGCAAAGTAGGATGTTCTTTGTACCAGCCTAACAAGTTCCAGCAATACAACAATTTTGTTTCATGACATTTGTGCGTGTATCACTTCCTTTTACCAGCACCATCAGTGGTACAAATTGTGTGAAAAGACGTAGTTTAGTGTCCAGATGGTGTCATTATTAAGTTCTCATTAGCTGTGCTTCAAAGCACTCCAGACTGAAGGGAAGCTGCAATGTAGAGCGCAGCAGGTATGATGCTGGATCCCTTGTGCAAAGGACTGAAAACTGAGCACAGTGATTTGTAGCAGAAAGTGCTGGGAGTTTGCAAGTGCAGAGAGGCTGGGGTTTGGCTGGCACCAGGGGAAGAGGGGAGCTGAGAATATATTCAGAGCAGGTACAGCTCTGGCACAGGGAAAGAAGTGATGGAGACAGCTCTGTTTCTAGGAGGATGAAGGTATATATTAATAGCCCTGTCTGTAGCAGGGAGATAATGTGGTCAGACCAAGCCAGCCACAAGAGCAGGAGGGAAGATTATTGCTCACCCACATCTCCTGTCTCTGCATGAGTTTGCTGAGGGCAAGCTTGTTAAGGATTAAGGTAATACACTGAAAAGAGAAAAGGTGTGGGATGACCATCTCCCACAGGGCCTGAAGCTGCTCCATCACCAAGCTCTAGTCCTGCCAGGCAAGCAAGGATTATCTTATCTGGGCTGGGACAGGGGTGATCACATCTTGGATGTGGCTGCCAAGCAGTTGACTGGGGAGGAAAAAAAAATGTTGATGCTCAGAGCCAGTGCCCAGGACAATTTTCCCAGCCAGGCTTGAAACAAAGCCAGAGTGGCAGCAAAGTGACCAGCTAGGAAGAAAAACAGGGAAAAATAAGGAAACTTTATCAGGAGAGAGAACAGTGGGCAGCTCTTGTTTCTGCTGCTTTTAATAATGCATGGAGATCACTAACAAATCTGCCATTTTCACACTGCTAATTACAGAAGTGTTTGCCACCTCCCCAGGGCATTTCTTACACTATCCTGACATTTCTGCTTTTCCCCTGATCCTTTTTTCTCTTCCCCTCTCCTTTTCCATGAGGGATTTTTATTATTATTATTTATTTATTTTTTAAGAGAACACTCATTGAATCAAAGACTGAAGAATTTAACCACCATTAAAAAGGTTTAAAATACAGAAATGTTGTATTCTCTTATCCCATCAAGGATGCAGCCTAATATTATGAAGTCTTTTGCAATTAATCAGTGAGGACTTGCACAACTCCTTTTCTGCATAAAAGTACCTACTATTTCAAATATTCAGCAAAACCTCTTGGTTCTGCTATAAGATCTTGAATCTGAAATATTGCTTGACAGAAAGAAATCACTGCAGGGTTTTCCGGATTTCACCATCTCTCCCTCAAAAAAAAAGTGTACCACCTTATCAGAACTCCTAAGCATCACTGAATACAAGAGCTTTGCAGCTACTGCCTGCTTATCTGAAATAAGACTTTGCTGCAAAAGCTTATTGATTTAGGGAGAAGAGAGAGTAAACAAGTAAGAGTTATAGAAAACTGGTGCTGATTTAATGTTTCTAGGAGCAGAAGTGAAAGGAGACACTGATATACAATGAATATATTGCAGAGTTTTGCTTTTGTGATAAATACATGAAATTATAAAGATGGCTTCATGAAGATTCGTTTCCTGTGACAACTATGCTGTCTGGACAGACAAACATTAAAGCCAGTGCATGTTTTATCCTCTCATTTTGTTAATCTACATGTTTCATGATTGATATGACTAAAGTTGCTGCCTTCAGCAGATAAAAGCAGGCCAAAACTGGCAAAACCACACAGTCAATATTCTATTATTGTGGGCAAGGAAATGGCATCTTCCAGGCTGGTGGAGACTGCAACAGGTGAAACCTCGTATTTCCTGCATGGTGTCCTTCAGATCTTGAGCGATCTAGATGTGGTGATCTGAGGATGTGATTAAATAACAGTTGTATTTGATAATATCTATGTGTAGCTGCTTTAGAAAAAGAGATAGTAAATAAATGTTGAGATAAAGCCCCACTGGAATCAACAGGAAAATTGCCACTGACTTCCTACTAGATCTTTGAAAAGCTACAAAGCAAGGATGAACAGCAACAGAACCATCTCTAAAACATAACAGGGTTTCAGAGTGAAATCCTGCAGGTTTTGAGAACAACTATTCTTTCCGTTCAAGCCATTTTCTCATTTGGCTCCTGGAGCATTACCCCACCTGATACACACAAGCTGTTTCATCTCTGCTGGGCAAAAAAAAAGAAGAGAGGTATAACCTGTACAAGGTTCTCCCACTTCAGACAACACTTCGCTAATGCCACAGCAGCTAAACACTTCCCAAAGCAATGTCCCTCCAATATTGTTGGGGTTCAACGCTGCTTTGACAGGAACTTTTCCCCACTATTTAAGGTCCTGATGAATCCAAGCTGCTTTGAACTCTTCCCCAAGAAGCACTCAGGGACTGCCCATGTCCAGCAGCTGAAGTCCTTCCTGCAGACTCAACTCCCAGCTCTCCTCCAACAGGAAACTGGAGCAACCTCGAGCTGGTTTGGACTCCCAGGGTGAGTAAACACACCAAGAAGCTTTAATGAACATCCATATGCCACAGTCCAGCTCTAGGCGTATGAATGTGCAAGTCTGACAGTCCCTGGGATATCACTGATCCTGGAAGGACAGTGGGTTTCACTGAAGGATGTTTACTTGTTTTTCTTCTTGTTCTGCTCTCACTTCTGATGCTGTTGCCATCCTTCCCTGCAAGAGAGACCTGAAAAGGACTCCTCAGGGAAGTACCAGACTAACACATACTTTATTTAAAGTACTTGCTGTATCTGATATACCCCTACTTAAATGAACAGCTTTACATTAACATTAGACTGATATAATCAAAGAAGAATCAAGCCTCATGCTGTGGGACATGTTTATTGGTCTTCAGTTGTAAAAATGCTTTAATATAAGAGGCTATCTTTATTTCTTGAGCTGTCCTTATTTCTTGTAGCAAATTCAAGAAGCAAAGCAGCAGCGATTTGAAGTCTGCTCACTACAGAAGTCTATCCAATGAATTTCAAACAGTGAGCTGGATATCCAGACTGAGGAGCAGTTAACAAATGGGAAGCCAGAGATAGTGGCTTTATCAGTGCTACACACTGATCCTATGGAAGTTCAGTCTTTCTAAGGTAGCTTGAAGAAAATAGTTCTTGTGCAGCCTGAGAGCAGAAAACCACTAATTCTTACCAACTGGAAGATAAAAAGTTCAGTTTTCAACAGCATGGGTCCAGGAGGCAAATGCAAAGAGCAATGCTTAGCAAGATAAAAGGCATTTGTATGAGCAGCTCTGCCTAATCTGCTTGCTGCTGGAAACAACAGTAAGGGAAACTGAGGCTGATTAAGTTTTGCCAATAAAATCTTTACAGTTTGCTTCTGAAATGTGCTGTTTTCTACAAATTACGTGGTTATGCAAGGGCTCTATTTATTAACATAACTGATATTTCTCAGACTTGCTGGAAAAAAAACAAAAGTAGTAGTTTATTTTCCTTTCCTTGCTCTGTGAAATAGCAAAAATAGCCAAAGTTCGGGAATATGGCTAGGCAATACCTGTAAGTGGACATAGCCCAGTCCTCTTGGCCATTCCCTTCATATTGTTTGACATATTTGCTGGCAGGTGAGCAACTGCCATCATCCCATGTAAGATTGCAGCTTACATGCTGATCTCAGATGTTCTATAATCCCTTCTAATGTGCACCACAGACATATCAACAACCACATGCTGAAGTTTACAGGTAGAACTACATAATGCCAAAATTCGTATTAAAATTTATTTATGGCTATATTCCTTCTTCTCACCCTGGGAAACTCTTGGTCACTGAAACTGCCTTATGTGCTGCATTCCCTCTTGGTTTTCTGTCCCAAAGACATTCCCTCTTCTCTGCTGGTAAACCTGCAGCCAGAATCTCAGAGGTAATTGGACAGAGAATAGAGGGTCAAAATTAAAATAGTTTAGACTGAGGTCGGTGCAGTATAATTCTCACATAATTACTCAGGTCAAACTGGCTGGAAACTACAGACTCATGTAGGTATTTTTTTCTTCTGCATCACATGCGTGATCATACCACATCAAAAAGTGGTTATATCAGCTCCACGCTTTGAGCCCAAATGATTATATACTGTATTTGTCAGGCTGCCTGAATCTTAGTCCCTTTGGTTCCCTGTGCAGTTTCTGCCTTTGGGGAACAGCCTGTTAATCTGTAGCCTTCAGCTTTTTTGTACTGGCTGTTCTTTCTGGGTGATGCTGGTGCTGTTCCCTGCCATGTTAAAAGCAGCACATATGTTTTGGGGATCCCAAAGCAATTCTGTTTACTGCAGTGCACTGGGAACTTCACCTCCTGGGTAGCAACAAAGAAAGAATCAATTGTTCCCTGGCCAGATGCAAAAGGGGTGCAAACTAAAAAAGTCACGAAGTACAGGCCCAATGTCTCGCTGTGCCTGCTATTATGGTTATTTACTATTGCCTTCTTTCAGTCACCATAAATCTCAGCAGAAAGGGCTTAGTTAAGATATGATTAAGTTGGGATTATTGCATATGAGATTCTTGCTCAGGCTTATAAATGTGACAAGCCCTGAAATATGGTTTCTACGGAAGAGGAGAGGGAAGGGAGGGAAATGGTGCTTTTACTGAAATATACCACAATTCCCTAATTACTCCTCTACACTAGTGACTCAGAGTGGTGGATAATAACAATTAAAGAAACATTCTCTGTTCTGCCCTCTTATGCCTCCAAACTTATATTCTCTTCGGGGATTCAATTTAACAGCAGCTGCAGAGTAAGACTTGAACGAAATTAGGCTGATTTAAGAGCCCACATGGAGCTCTGTAACAAAGGGAGACGGCATAGTACAATTTTAGAGATTAATTCCTCTTCCTTGTGCTTTACTACCAGGAATTAAATGGCTAGAACTGACCAACCGTTCCTTGGCAAAATATCTTTGGGCACAGAAAACACCCAAGTGCCTTTCATATGCAGAGAATGCATTCTCTCTTCAAAGCCTTCACTAGGACCAGGCCCATCTCTTCCACACTCCTTCAAGGCATTGAGGGGCATTTAAGAAGGTCCAAAGACAAGACTATTCTTCTACGCATTGTTATTTCACCTTGGGAAGTAACAATTGTTACTCTAGTTCACCTGGACAACACTCAAATGTCTTAATATGGTGAAAATATTTAATCCAGTTGTAGAGAGCTAAACTGACTCATCCCATACTGTTTAGCACCACTCTCCTTAAATCCTGACCTAGACTAAGCAGCCATGCAAAAGACTGCTGACTCTATAATGGCATTCTATAAGAACACATGTTCATATAAAGAGTATAGCAAAGCAATAAATTATACATTGATATGCTGAAGTTGTTTTCTTCTAGAGTTAAGAGCATAAGTCAACTGATATAGTTCTTCCTATATCTCCTCCACGGGTTTTCTTATAACAGTTACCCATGTTGCATTTAACACACCACCCCCAGAACCCCTGTTTTGAAATATTAGCCACTAGGGGTCCAGAATCAAAACATAGAAATTTTTCTGCTTTGACTTCTTGCCAAAACCATTAAAATATTCTTTGCACTGTCACAGCTTGTGCCACCTCCCAGGGGAGTTGATTTAGAAGTAAATTACACGTAAGTGTCAGATGAAAAGAGCTTCATTATCTAATTCTTCCTGCAACAGCATTTCTTCAAATTGCTTACTAGGGACAGACGACAATTAGTCCTGCGTTTGAAATGAGAAGTAATAAGTATCTGTCACTCCTATTAACCATGATTATTTTTTGATATGCAAATACAAGTGCTTTCTAAACAAGTTAGATAGGGCAGCCATGTCTACACAGGACCAGGTGCCAAGCGTGTTTTGGCCAGCTCTTAGCACGCAACCACCATGGGCTTCAGGAGCTGTTGCCTGGACTAAATATCTTATAGCACAGTCTGCAGATTGGATCAGCATTGCAATAATGAAAGAAAAATTGGATGTCCTTCATCCCCCTTTGCAGTAGCTACAAGTACACAAGTGTTTCCATGGCACCAACAGGCTTCTAAACAGATTTTAGAAACACCTTTGAGGTCCCTGAAATCAGTAGGAGTCTTCCTCACTGATTTGATTTGGCATAGCTCTTCCAGGCAGCCATCAGGATGCAGAAGCTGATGCCAGTGATGCATCATTAGCAGAGATTGACCAGAAGCCCACTTTCCTTAGTCATTGCTAAGATACCCCCATTCTGCCCATCATTCAGGGCCCAAGCATGGTCACCTTCTCAGCAGGGATCACTTGACCCTTCCCACAAAATTTAATTTAAATCTGTATGGTATCTATGATATTCTTTCTTATCCATGCTCACAGGTGAAAATCTCATCAAGTCAGGATAAAAGACTGTTGCACTAATACAAGCAGTCCTGCTCAGTTCATATCCATCTCAAACCCTACTGCAAGTGCTCTTAAACTGCCCTTTGAATCACATCACCTGTATTTTTTATATCACTTCATTTGCTTCTTCCTCCTCTTAGATCTGCCTGCCTTTCACATTAAGAGACTTTGAACTACTGGCATGGTAAAAAAAAAAAAAAAAAAGGCTTCCCTGGTACCAGGCAAGTTCAGAGCAGAAGTTAACAGACATACTCCTTTTTGCAAAGGAGCCAAGATGTTCGTCAGGTTCCAGAGCTCAGGTACAGTATCTTCTCTACAGGGCTTGCATCAGTAACTCAGGTAGGTACAAGAAATTTTTCTCAAGTTTAATCTGTCATGGTTACATATGACCTCTGCACATTCAGTATTTAAAATGCAATATAAGAAAATCCTTATAAATCTTTATACCATGCATATTACATCTCTGGGACATACCTTTAAACCAAGGCCAAATTCTGACACGAACAATGCCTGTTCTCAACCAGCTTGTGTGCATCTGAGCAAAGGGCATATACTTATAGGGATGTTTTGTTGCATATATTTTACTGCCTCCGTTTCCTTTGATTTCTTCAGCATTCAGGGTTACAAGAGTACTACTGCCATACAAAATGTTCTGCATAAAGTACTTTAAACAGGAAGCTGATATTTTATGAGATGCAGAACAATTTGCTGAACCGATGACATCTAATTCTATGGTCTGTTATTAAACAAACATACTAAAACTAGCAGAGAGCCAGTATTGAGAAATACAGTGCTCTCAAAGCAACAGCTTCAATGCAAGCTAAAGAAAAGGCAGTATCTGTTGGGGGACAGTTAAGAGTGAAGACATTTATTTTTGGCTCACCCAAATATACACAGAAAGCTTTTGCAAAGTGATTAGGGCTCATTAAACAAAACACTTGGGAATGAACTTAAGAGATTTATTCTAATAGGGATAAACGTGTCTGTGCTTACAGTTACCTTGCCAGAAGTGCCAGATTTCTCTCCCTTCATCCTTAAGTATAAAAACATTAATACTAAAGGGTTGCAACACCACATTGAGCATCAATGCTACCCTCTGAGACATGGCAAAGGTCAGTGATGTGGAAGGAACCTTTGAACAGAACAAGACAAAGAAAGCAGTTCACATTTGACAGCCTCGCCACTGCATGGTATTCTTCAGTATTTTCTTTATTCTCATGAATAAGACAAACCTCCCCTCCAAGTCAAAGCTGGCCTAAGCCCAGAATGTAAATCCTCAGTTGACAGAAATTTCAGCTGCGTATTCACCATCAGTGAGTGTTTTGGAGCTTAAATGGAAGTAGGGAGAGACAATGAATGTAGTTATTTTATATGAAAGCTACTTGCAAATGCTGAAGCTTCCAAGTACAATGAGTAAAAGCCTCAGTCATGACAATTATGCCGAATATGCGCACTGATGTTACTTATTGAATTTCCAATATAGAATGTTTGATGTCAAGTGGAAAAGTAATATTTGGAAGTAGTCAATTTGCATTCCCTTTAATGCACCTAGTATAACCCCTAAAAATGCGTTTCCATCCCCTGCTGTCTCTCTGAGATTCCAAGTTTTTGGATGTCTTTATCTATATTTAACTGCTAAGTATTTCCTTTTTTTCTTACCTGATTTCTCTGAAAACAAGACTTATGCCACCATACTCAGATAAAGTCCCCCCAAAACAAAGGAAAAGAGGTCTTAAAGATATCAAGGTCTTTCAGATTGCATGAAAAAAAGGCTAAAGGAAGAGCTTCAGTGTTAGCCTAGAAAAGCAAGCAATAGAAAACTATTTATTCGTGTCAAGGGTCTATCAGCAAGTAAATAGCACTAGCTCTGCCAGCATGCTAGCAAATCTTATGTCTGCCCTAATTCTGCCCTACCTCATTGCAGGCACAAGGGTGGCTTGAACAGACTGCAAGTCGTCTGCTGTTTTTATGAAGCACACATGGGTACTAGGATAACACGAACAGGATTTTTTTTTAATTTGCTATTTGAAGTTAGGATTTGAACATATGTCTCTGGAGATGAGCATCCATTGTGCTATTCCTTTGCATATTACATTGGTCTCCCTGGAAGGTTCATTTTGAGTAGGAAGTCAATCTTTTTTTTCCAGATAGGACAGTCATCTTCTGTATCACTTCCCTCTCCCCACCACTTCTGCCAAGAACCTTGAGCCCCCTCCCCCTTTCATTGCCTGGATAAAGTTAACTGGAAATGTTACTTGTCACACCACAGATTCAGACCTTAACCCGACTTCTGTATTTCACTGTTGGCAAAGCTGGGCCAATTCTTCACACAGTTGTGTGCATTTTGCAGTTCACACCATTCTTCTATGTGGCAATGCGTAAAACCTGGGTGTCAAACTACTCTTTCATGCCTGTGAGCATACCGTACTGGAGAAACCTCACAGGAGTGAATGTTCAACTAAAAAAATGCAAGTTTTCATCACAAAACCCAGAAAAATGTGGAAAATTAGGTGATTGACAGATTGACATTGTCTTCAAAACAATTTATAGTTCAATAGGTATTTTTAAAGGACTGCTATAGCCTGATGATGGAGATGCATAAATGAGGTTTTTGGAGAAATTTGGTTTGAGAAACATCTATTGGGAAAGAATATAAACAGGCAAAGCTGGCAGAACAGCCCTGTCTGTTATGGACACACTCACCCAGGGAGCACCTCTCCTGACATCCCACCACAGAGAACCAGCACACTCCATCCCTACATGCTACAGATTTCCTACAAAGAGTTTGCTCAGCTGTTCTCTCTCATTTCCACAAAAACCTGAAAGAGACTGTTGAAAGCTTGTTTTGTTATCTGTGCTTTACACAGTCTGGTTGCTCAGCCTGCTTACCTTTTCCTCCCCTCTTTCAATAGCTCAAATTGATATGAAAAGAGCATACTTTTTTTCAGAAGGGGGTGCAGGACCGGTAAGGCATTGGGAAGAAATAAAGAAAGCTGACATTACAGTGAACTGGCAGTATGTGTTTGAAAGGCTTCAAGGGGAGACTAATTAATCCCATTGTTGATGCTAATATAGTTCTTTTTCCAAGATTTGCAATTTAGTGCTCCAAGAAAATTTACCTTTGATCTTTAGCTCGGAGAAGATGACTAAAGTTTGTCAAATGCATTTGACTTCCCTCAGCTCACGTGTGGACTGGGGTAGGGCAAGTGGACATGTGGATCGTCACCATTGCACTGGGAAAAGGGAACTGGAGGGTCTGGCCATCAGCGGAGGGAGCTGAGCCCATTGTGGCTTTTGTGGCTCTTGCTCTGCTCCAAAATAGCTGCACAGAGACCAGGAAGGGAGTCCACTAAGCAACGTGCAGCTTGCAATTTTGTCAGCCTCTGAAGGCTTCTCCCATTGCCATGCTCACTTTGCTCTGCTACTTCTGATTAAAAGATTCTTCCTCTTTCACTTATCCCCTCCAAATAGGATTAACCCTGTGAGCAAGATACAAAAACTCCCAATTAACTGGTCAGCTTGATCCACCAGCTGCCATAAAAATCAATGACAGAGCATCAGCTTGAATTTCTGCAGGTTTCTGTTCACCTTTAGCCAATGCAAACCTTGAGCAGCCCTTGCTCATCTGTTCTACAAAAAAAAAAACCAGACAATGAACCCAGAAATCAGCCTTAGCCTGGTGACATCCTCAAATTCACTAAGGCCTTTGGTCACAAGCTGGCAGGTGTCACTTTCCCCTGGAAATCAAGGAACAGCTTTGTCATGCTGGGCAGCCTGGCTGAGGAGCACAAGACTCATCAGGAAGAGGGGAGCAGACAGTAAAAAGATGCAGACTGGGGGGACTGTGACTATTAGCAAATGCTTAGGAAAGACCAAGAACACAAACATTTTCCCATCTTTGTGTCCAACATTAGTCTAACTCCTCTTCACAGAAACACTAATAAAAACAAGTTAAACTTTAGGTCACGTAAACTATACAGAACAACAAATCCTTTTGATAAGGTGCCAGCTGCCTTAACTACTCTCAGCTTCTTTTCTTCACAGTAACTCACAATAGCTATTCATAACTAAACCAGAGCTTTGTATAATGCCTGCAATCTTCAAATGAAGATGTGCAAGTCTGTACTGCCCTGAGCTTGGTGCACTCCCCGATCTGTGCACAACCCAGAGCCAGGTACTTTGAGGGTGGCTGACGACATGTCCCAGCCTACCTGGCAGCCCACCAATATACTGCTTAACAAGCTAGTATCACTAAGCTGCCAGGTATGTGGTGTCCCCAGATATGCTGTAGAGCACCAGTGTCTGCATCCAGTAGCACTAGGACAAACACCATATACATGACCAGTCCTAAGGTGCTCCCAAAGGATGTCACAACATCCTATAAATATCTCTGCAGCCACTGTTGTGTTTAGACTTGGAAATGTGCTTGAACCCCTTTCTTTTGCAACAGATACTCCTTTTCAGAAAGTCATTTCAAGACCCAGCTGATATCTTTCAGTGTCAGCTATAAGACCAGCTCTGCATGAAAGGACAGTGTTTTTCCTTTACTTTTGCACAGCACAAGACTTGAAAAACTAGTGCCTGTTTTTGAAGGAAGTAACAGTCAGTTGTCAGAACAGGCCTTAACACATCGATAGTGTTCAATTGTGATTAGGCTTTCTGAACACCAGTACTATCCCTGTTTAGGTTTAATGACTGCCAGAGTAAGGAATACTGTATAGAGCTTTGTAGAAAGCTGTCCATTTATTTCATCCAGCTTCTTGCAGTCTTAATCACACTAATCAGCACTCATTTATGTATGCAAAAAAATCATATTGGTATGTGAATTACTAGCTAGCACAGAAATTATGCACAGTTTATGATAGTGGAACAGAATAATGGGTCTGTTTGTACTGTATCTGGCAACCAGATACTGTACAGACACCAGATATGGTGGTGAGCCTCCATTGCTGGAATTTTGGATGTTTTGGTGAACCCTGAGGCCAATGAGACTATAGATAATCTGATATGCATAAACTTGAAAGCATGGAATAAAACCAGTGTTAACTGCTTGTGAGATAAATCATTATACAAAGATGAGTCTACACTGTCAGAAAGAAGAACCTTCTGTGACATCTCTGGGTTTTGAGATAGTGAATTTTACAGTCTAAGGTCTCAAAATACCAATGAATTTCTAAATTATCACCTGCAAGGCAAGCTCTAATCCCATGTAGAAAATCAGCATTTTAAGAGCTACAAACAGAAGTCATAAGCTTGCTAGCATTTTAGACAGGTCCAAGAATTGGCTCAATGTACAATATAATCCCTTTTTCTTGTCACCTTCAGCAGTCATGTCTGCTTCTATGGCACTTACAGCCAGCTTCTTACACTTTAGCAGTGCCAAGAAGCTGTAATGCACCAGCTGACTTAGCTTAAAGTTTATCTTGGCAAGATCTTGACCATAAAGTCAACTTCCAAAACGCATTAAGTTCTTTGTGACTTGCTATATGGTACAGCCACAAACATATCACGTGAGGGTGAGCGATATCATATGAAAGGAACATTGTTTTCATAGGTCACATCTCTCCTGCTATGCTTCAGAAAAGTTCTCTACCTCTTTTAGCAAGCCTGAAGCAACTGATTCTAGTTTGCTCCAACACTAGACTCTAAAAGAACATCTATTGAGCCCAAAAGACAAAGTTATTGGTCTCTGCCAGACTGACTGCATCTGATGGTGCAGCTAGTTTTGCCCACAAACTTTTGAGTGCTGTCTATAGCTACATCAGTCCTCGTACAGTGACAGATGCTCAGCTTAGCACAGGCTCCTGTTACTAGTAAGACTCAAGAATTTTGCTGCCTGACTTTATTCAACCCATCACCAAGTGATTGGACCCACAGATCATGCCATATGACTTGTTCAATTTAGTTCAGTTCCACTTAGTCCCTCAAAACTGTCCTATGTTTCAAGGCTAACACTTCTTTAATCTTTCCCTAACTCTACTTTACCAGGCCCTGGCCTCCGCCTTTCTTTCTCCTTATAAGTTCCCAAACAAAGCATAGAGCCATAATAAAAGCAGGATGACCAGTGCTATGTGTGGGGGTTTTTTTGTTGTTTGTTTTTCCTTCCAGTCAGAGCAACTTTTTAGTTTAGCATAATTCCTCCAGCGCAAAATCATACTGTATATGGGGGCTTCTACAACAGGTGAGGGAAGACTCTGCATGGCTTGGGTGAAGTTTGAGCTGGGGCTTAAGACTGCCAACAGTACCTGGAAGAAAAACATTTTACATGATTTTATAGCCACATTCACTGCTCCTAAGGGGTTTTGTTCTTTTTTTTGTGGAAATATGTTTTGAACAGTCAATGAAGGTTTCTGACATTTGAAGTTTAGTATAAAAATCATCAACAGAGGGGAAAAAAATCCACCACAGCAGATCACACAATCATGACCCAAGATAATAACACTGACTAGGCAGGTATATGGCCGCTCATTTAGGCCTGGGTTGGCTTAGAAAAGAACTGTCATTTCACAGCATTGGTATCAACTTCATTCATCCTGAACTGCAGTTTGGATTTGCAGGAGTGCTGGAAGAAGCAGGAGAAGGAATTGTACTAATGATAACTATGCAGAGGGGAAAGGTTTTGTCTTCTCAGCCCTTCCAGCTCTAGATCTGCCCTGCTGTCTTGTGGAGGAGAAATGTCTGTGTTTATTTTCTGGAAAGAAGGCTGGACATGAAAGTTGAATTGTAAAGCTTCTTTGCAGAAATCAGCCCACTGGGGTCAAGCTAGAGGAGCTACAGATATGATTATGGATTATTTTATTGAAGTGCAAAGGGCTGGCAACTAAAAACCACCCAGGATATCAAACAACTGTCACATTCACAGAACTTGTATTGTAGATGGGGTAGCTGGTGATTAATGAAGGAGTAATCTGCTGCCAGGCTTTCAAATTGTCTGCTCCTTTATAGGTTCAATCACTTACAGCCTCTGCCAGACCTTGGCTCCATATACACACTTCCAGATGCATTAGAAAGCATTATAGCACTGTAGATTTGCCCAGCAGTTAGATGTTAAGCTGCGATCCCAGCCCTGGAGAAATTGCATTTCAAGTCAAGCTGAATAAACACAGCACCATATAACAGTTTGTAAAGGGACTTACTGGTGGCAAGGAAACAAGACTGCTTTAAAAGATTGGATTGGAAGAAGGATAGATATATAGGACCGTGCTCAGTAGATGAGATCTTTCACTAACCTGGTTCTCAAGTGTGCCACTACTGCAGGTCATGCTTCTATACTCCCTGGAAGCTTATGCCTAAAGCTGCAAAGGCTTTAAAATCCAGATGAAAATTCTGTCAAACTCATGAAAAAGCAGCAAGAAGTCAAAATAATAGGCAGTCTCTGATAGCTTTTAGTTCAGCTGTGATGCCATTTCTGCTGAATATCTGTGCACACTACAAAAGCACAGTCTCGTGGCTAGGATGCAACAAGTTCTGTTGTTAGCTGGACAGGCTTCAGCAGGGAGGGATTTTGATGAATTCACTATCATGCCAACCTAGAAACAAGACACTTTCAGGGAGATGAAATGAAGAGCAGGCTTTGTCTAGAAAGTTGTGTTTTTTTTTTTTTTTTTTTTTTTTTACGAGAGATATATACAGTAAGCCCTAAAGCATGCCAGCATTTCCCTGCAACTACCTGCATTCCTTGGTGAAAATGGTGAGGCAAGATAGTATCTTTAAAGATTGTCAATTTTGCAGAGCTGAAGACAGAACTTCATCCTGAGCCTGTTTAATGGGGTTGAGAGTTGACATCACTTTCACCAGAGCATAGTCCAAATCTTCAGCCCGAGGTCTTTGATTTTTCACTACCTGCCTTGAGCATACTTTAGAAGCACAATGATTAAGTGATATTCTTATCTCTGGTCCAGACAAAGGGAATGTATCTAAGGCTCTAAGTCCGACTGATGTGAACACCTAAATCCTTCAGACAGCTTTAAAAAGAATCCAAAGCCTAAATACCTAGTTATTCAGTACTGGAGTACAAGCTGAAATCACAAGGGGATTTGTTCCCATACTTGTGGTCTTTCTGCCAGACCACACTGCCTCCCAGTTAATTAGTTCTATTGATTTGTTTGTTTTTATCGGCCTTTCCACACTCAGCACTTATTTAGGACTTACACGGGTAATGCATTTTCCAGTTAAATTGATCCCACTTTTTATATTATTTCATGCACTTATTTGAAATTTCCCTGCCAAGTCTTTAATGTTTTCAAGTAGAATGCTGATTCATATTATATAAAATATCCTGCAAAGGGAAAATCTGTGCAGAGCAACTAATAAAATGGTCTCTTTAAACCTGATTAATGACCAGTGAGGCTAAAGCACTTCCCTCCAGCAAAACAAACCAGACCATTGCATCCAGTGGTACCTGCTGAGATGGAATTCAGTTTGCTTCTATAGGGCCATAATAAAACTCTTATCTGCCTTCCTACTCCTGTTTTGAACTACTCAATTTGAGTATCTAACTAATTTAGGTCAATGAATTTATATTTTGTGGTATGTCATGGTGGCTGTTCCAGAAACCACAGTACCTTACCAACATGGAGCCAAGTCACTCCTAATGGCCAGACTGAAAGCTGATAGTATTGTGCATGGCTGTGGCATTGGTCTGCAGTCAAATCATTATGGGCTTGAACTAATGAATTCCATCTCAGCTATAACTTACTCCTGATGGCAGCTCTTGCAAGAAGCCTCCACACACATTGAGCAGGGGAGTATTAAAGAGCTTTGAAATATCACAGGATAGTTTAGTGTGGGTGACTTGGTTTGGAGCTTCTGCTAGTGGCTTCCGTTACCTTATCTACAACCATTGCTAATAGATACCTCGAGGGAAAAGGAAATCATGGGAAAGATGTGAGATTAGTCTCGTATTTACACTAATAATAAAATGAAGATACTAAGCTATTGTTACACTATATGGAGATACCTTCCTACAATACACGCTTATTCTTGCATATTAGGGTGGATACAAATTGTTACAGACTTCGGTGACATTGAGCAAACGTCAAACTGTTAGTGTGGAAGTCACTTGACTAAGTTAACCAGAAAATTCCTTTTGCTTTAGACCCAAAGCATCCCTTCTCAAAGAATATGACTTTTCTTTAGTCAGTCTCTGCCCCATAGGCTGCAGACTGCCATCTGTTTGTCAGCTAACCAGCACCAGCCAATCCTGTCCTATAAAGAGAGGGACACTGCTTAAGTTCTGGATAGGACTAAACTATTTTGGAAGTAACCATGGACAGCTGCCATTCACAAGGATTTTTAGAGGCAGATCAAGCTGTCATTCAGTGATGCTCCTCAGTAGGCAGTAAGATGGGAAATAACTGATTAGAGATAGTTTGAAATTCAATCGTTTCAAATGTATTGCTCTGCGTTCAGTGGGAGTGAGTTTTCCGGGCTGCACTTGTTTGATATATGCTCCCTCTAGTTTCCTGGTCCTCTCCTTATTTTTTGTATCCAGTGATCCTGAAGCAAGTTGTCAGTATGATGTTAATGTCAACTCCTTCTAGCCTTTGACTCCTGGGTTCTGATGGCCAGCTTGAAATGACATCAGGTTTTAAAACAATATTAGGTCAGTGGCTTCAACACTAGCTTCTGCTTGGAAGTGGTCACCTCTTCACTTTGAGTGACCACAGTGCAGCCCATATACAGACATACTATTGTGTAGCTCCCTGTCTGTACCTTGTACAAAGCTAATTCAGGAGAGGAATATTCAAGATGACAAGATGGACAGCATGTCAGAGCACTGCAGTCCACAACAGCACCTTTCTATGAACAGCATTGACATTATCTTCAAGAAAGCAGCATTAGAAGAAGCCTGTCCCCAGACTGTACATATCAGCATGCATAAGTAAATCCCATGAATACAAGCTTTGTCAATCTTCCTGACAAAGATCACAGCCTTTAGATAAGGAGCCCAGCCAAAAGCACATTTCTGTTCCTTTCTTCATCATTAAACTTGATAGCTCAATGATAGGCAGCTATTCAATAAGATTAAGGCTTGCAGCAGAAAGAAAACCCACAATGACCACAGTACCTTCCTCCTCCCTTTCGTTATATAAACATATTTTGGTTCAGTTTACAGCAAATGAACAGCAGCAATGCATGGAAATGTGATCTCCAATGACAAAAAAAATCTAGCCCATTTACAGTATTTAATCGTAAATTATTATCTATTGTCTCAAGTTGTTGTTCAGGTTCAGGGAAGATTCCTGCCATGAGGACCTGTAAACAAAAAGCAGGCATTCACAGTAGTTTACTTTATCGAGTGGGATATCTTTGAAACCTAAATGAATTTCCAGAGATTTTCATGACAGCATCTCCCTGGGTCTTATTCAGAATACAGGACTGGACATAACTGCTCACATTCTGGCTGCGACTCAAAGTAAGCCTGACATTTTGATGAGCTTCCTAAGCAGTACTCAGTTGACAAGTCTTAGAAAAACATTCACTGGTCAGGGATAAGAAATCAATTCAAACTTCAGATAACTGCCTCAATTAGTGGGTTTGAGTCACTGATGCACCAAATATTTATAAATGCAGAACAACTAGGATCAAGGGCACCTTGCTGCCAAGTTATTAATGTAGCAACTGTGAGGCTGCATAGATGTACATAGTGTAGGGACTAATTTGTCTAATTTTATTAATCTACCAAGTTGTCTGGGGAGGGCATACACATCTGGTCTGCTTTAGAGGTCTGTATTTGATTAAGGTGAGTCTTCCATGGGAGTCTTCTCCAATGATAGCTATAAGGAGGCTCAGTATTAGGTCTAGAGAACTTTCATACCAGGGATGAATCTACCTCTTTAAATGAAAAGCTCTGTTCAAAAAAGATCTTCCAATACAGAGCTTAAAGATGTGCAGCAGCAGGTACATTCCTGTTAGGTTTTCTTTGTGAAAATACAATTTCCTAACGGGAAGACAAACCCCTTGCAGTACAGTCACAGTTCACCTCCCCACCCACTCCAGGGAGTACTTCATCTCACTTTTTATTGTCTTTCTGCTTCAGTCATAGCAGCTGAAGCAATCAACTGCAGTGGCACCACAAAGCTAAATAAAAGGTGCCTGAACAACTTCATTGCAAATTCCTTAGGGCATGAAGGTGCACATGATATGGACAATGTTGTTGCAGATATCCTAGAAGAAAGGACAAATTCATCAGAGTTTGCAACTAGAGTCCCAACTGCATTGAATTTAGCTGTTTAGTACAGGACCAATTCATCCCATTGTCACCTTCTCCAAAGACACTGCCTCCAAATTGTGTTGGAGCATCAGTCAGCACAAGTGGACCTCTCTGGAATTACACTACCTCTTCTAAAGAGCTTTATTATCTGAAACCTCAGTCAGCATAATTAGTAAAGAGTTGCTTGCTCTGTAGATCTAGAATTTGTCTGTCCTCAAATTTTAGCATGACTTTCACTTCAATATTAAGTTCTCAATATTAAGTTCTAGTGGAATTTTCCTGTGCTGGGTATACTGCTGCCACTGAAAATATAGCAGAAGGTAGAACAGTCCACCCCAGAGGAATTCATTAGCTGAAGACTGATGGACACTGACAAAGCAGCAGGGCACAGTTCTCAGCAACTGATTAACTCTGAGTCAGAAGTCAGAACTGTCCATTTTGTCAAAATTCATCTTTAAACAGAGGAGAACCCAGCCTTCTTCCTGTACCTTGGTCATCTAATGTGCAAGTGCAGACACAAGGCCTGTGAGAAATACAGCATATAAGCATCTAGAAGAGGGAAGATTCATCTTCAGTGTTTGCGTTAGGACTCCAATATGCTGTGATACATTGCATTTGATCTATTCCAAATGATATGGTTGTGCATGTGCTTGAGACAACCAAAAACAGGGAGGTATAGCCAGTGGTGAATATGACATAAATCTGTCTTATTCTAGCCTTGAAACATGTCTTATTTGCAATATTTATTGGCAGATAAAATATTTCAAAGACATACCGGTTTCTGAGTATATTCTGTCCTTCAACCAACAGCAGTGTGCTAGCTGCAAGCATTCACTGTTACTTATGTTGTGACGTTTAGTCAAAACATCACTTTCTTAGCTCACCAATAACAATGAGAGCAACCGGAAAATTTAATGCTTGAGACTCTTGAGACAAGTGGTCTGTCCACTGTTGCTTATGGGTACAATTAAAAGTGACTAGCCCCAAAATGCAGAGTATAAGTCATACCCAGATTACTTCTGTCCAGGCCTTTCATACAGGTCCTAGAATGATTCATGCAAAACAGAAAAGCCTGTTGTAATAACCCAGCCAATAACTAAGAGGTCCATAAACTTCAGTGCTGACCTATCTACCATGCTTTGACACATCCAACTCCTCACATCTCTGGAGTTGCATGACACCCACACACCTATGCAGATGCACAAATATCTCCCAGGGATAAAACCTGAGCTAGACCCAGGCCCACTAGAAGACAATCAAAAGTAGTTAGTATTTCAAAAAAAAAGGCTGAATTCCTGTTCATACCACACTTCCCAAGTGAGTCACTCAGGGGCAAAGTCATTAGGATAGCTGTGCTGTCTGCAGGACCATTTCAATAGGCCACGTTTTACCATAAAACCTTAGTTTGAACAACCTTTTTTAATAATAGGAATGTTCCTTGGATAAACTGCAAGAGGTCAGCATAGCTACCACAGTCTAGAAGATAATACCTAATGTGAATTGGATTATATTACATTCCCTTTACATGAAGCAGCAGTGGTAAAGGAAGAGTACATGCACAACAGTAAAGAACAAAGTTCTGATCTTAATGTAAGTGGCAAAAGCTACCAGCACTGCACATGGCTCTCCATGTATAAGTCCATTGATTAAACAGGTCCCACATTTTACTACTGGCTCTTGGATATCCGTTACACCCTGTATGAAGAGTGTGGTCTCATGTCCTTTTATTGTACCTGGGACACAGATCTTACTAAACAGTCTGCCCATACACCAGTCCCAGAATGTGCTATGCAACTGAAGTTCCATAAACATTCAGTGCTGGGAAATCCATTCCTTCCCAGGAAATCAGGTGCGAAAGTCCCTTCTGCACGTATTTGATTAGATGCTCTGAAAATGATCTCAGTACCTCTCGTGAGACTGAGAATTGGGCAAGAATCTTCTCTGCTGTGCTGTCTTTGGACAGCTTTTCAACTTCCTTCATTGTCAGCTTTTGCCAGAGCCTTGCACTTTAAGCTTCTCTGCACATCTCTATGCTCCTGTAATTTTGTTCAAGTTGATGCTTATTAATACTCCCTATTAAAGTCTTCCAGAATAAAATCTTCCCTAATTAGTAATGTTGGAGTGCCTTTTCCATTATTCATTAGAAAGAAAAAAATGGATTAGTCCTTTGCTGCATCTTCCAGAGAGCAGAATTATTGAAGTTACTCTGATATAGTTCAAGTGTCTCCAGCTGCAGCTGTAAATTTCCACTCCAGTTTTCTGCCATTCCTCTTTCTCAAAATCACATGCTCTGGTTGCTAATCTTCCCTGCACATTCCCCCTTATGTACTGCCCACAGTACACAGGCACAACACCTGCTTCCAGAGGCACATGTAAAAAAGCACAAGCCCTTTTGCATTTACAACATACTGCAACGTACCAGTGCACATGCAAATAAATAGTTTCACACCACCACAAAGCCTGTTGCACTTGCATATTCCCTTTGGGAGCAAAGGGAAGGGAGACACAGTAATCACCGATTTGTGCATGTAAGAATTAACACCCCTACACTCAACCATAGACATTACTGAAGACAATACTCTCCTGCTCTGGAAATTTTTTCAGTTAACAGGTGTTGTGTCATGGGACAACACATTAGAAAAGAATTAAGGATGGCAACAAAAAACACCAGACTTCCAACAGAAAAATAGAGTCTTTAAGCTAATTCCCTAAATTCCCATGCCCTAATTCCTAATTAAGCAATTAACTAATTCCCATTCCATCCATAGCTAAAGAGGACAGAACTATCATTTGCCTTTGTGCTGAAAATACTAATTGATCTGAGAAGTGTTCAATGTTCTACACATGCAGAGAATGTGGTGGTAGTGGGGAGACATTTGTCAGCTCACATATGTATCCAGGCAAGGCAGGTGGAGAGAGGTAGAGAGAAAATGGGAGTGGGAATTAGCAATTTAGGAAAATGCCTCTCCTGGCAGAGGTGCATAAGTTGTTTCTGATATATTCAGTCTTATGATTCTGACCTGTTGGTGGAAGTGATCTACAGGAATAAGAAATACAGGCAATGACCATGAACACCATGATGATATCTGTCTATTAAGTCAAATGTGATTTAAGGTAAGCTTTTAGCTCACAGAAAAACACTGAGGGGAAAAGATATGTAAAAGACATTGCAGTTTTTTTGCCTCATACATGGAGTCTTCTGCCATTTTTCATTTCATCCCTTTTATCACAGTGCAATCCTGCCTAGAGCTAGGACCTGGCAACACTCAAGTAATATTTACTTGAAGGATTTCAGGAGTCTTCCATTGTAAAACTTTTTTTTTTTTTAAAACCAGAGAGATAGCCTCTTGGAAGGCATTGAACAATATCAAATCCCAGGGATATGTAACAAATTGGGAGAGTTTCCTTCTGAACTACTAACCACAGAAGTGCATGCTAATGATTTTCCCACCTCCTACAGCAGCCTCCCAGTGCTTTCTTTTCACTGTGGAGAGGAAGAGAGGGATGCAGGGTTCCAGTTTGGTTGTCAGCCCTTGGGCTCCTAGGGTCTTGTCTAACATCCAGCTAGGTCAACTGAACTGATAAGGAATTCAAGTGTCTGTCTCCTCATCTCCGCCCCCCCCCCCGCGCCCCCCCCCACCTTGGAAAGTGGTAGCTTGTTAAAATGAAAGTAGATGTCCAAAATGCATCTATTTCTGACAGCTCCTTTCACTAGAACTGTGGGGGAATTTATGGTTTGATGTTAAGCATCTAACTGCAGACACTTCACCTGTAAGGAACCTGGGCACTTGACACAGGCTGCTTTTGTACTCAGTGCAGATGCTGAAAATACCCTGAAGTAAACTGCTTGAACTTCTGCATTTCCCTGGAGCAAGTGGCCCAGTCAGTCACTAGCATCCTCAACTTGTCACGTAATTATCAAAGCACTTCTCCCCTTAGGCTTCCTCATTGTCCACAAACATGTAGTCTTCCACGTAATCATGGAAGTAGGGGAGTTTCTTGACCTTGTCTCAACACTTGAAGGGATTTACTGAGCTACAGTCAAAGAACTTTTGCAGTCCTCAGTTATTCCATGGTAGAACAAAACCCACTGAAATCCATATATGTTTTGACTGAACAAGAACAAAGGAGCAGAGAACAGATTTAAAAGAAATTAAAATTATTTCTCTGCCACAGGCTAAAAAAATCCCCCTTCCCATGGGCTTTGAGTTTGATTTGTATTTCAATAAAAATAAATCAAAGTGGACAGATTAGTGTGTTTTGAAGTGCAAATGCTTTGAAAACATTAAAGGACAATTAACAACATGGCATGTTCTTATAGTTATTTTTGGTTATTATTTTTTATTTACCCTTTGTTCTTAAATGATCGTGTGTATCCTATGTGCCTGATGGAAAGTTTTGCTCTCTGCAATAAAATAGCTGTAAGAAATGTAGTGAGAATTTCTTCTCCAATATTCTCTTACCATTGAACAATGCAAAGCAGCTATTTGAAATACCTATGTAATTTAAACATTGATCCCAAGGCACATCCTAAAGCCTCTAAAAGCTACTGAGTTGTTTTGGCTGAACCTGAATATAAATAAAAAGCAGCAAACTGTTTTTCAAGTGATAGCCAGACACTGGGCTTTGAGGGCTTGTTTCTGATCTCACTTAACCAAATGAGAGACAAGAGAAGCACCTGAGTCAGTGGGGTTACCTCAATGCTGGAAGGAAAAGCAGGACTTGAACCAGACCCAGACATGGTTTTGGGAGGTAGGGTGCCTATTCATAATTAATAAGGCAGTATTGTGATTCCAGATTAATTGGCAATGAATAGACAGTAAACAAAATACTTGCAGAGACTGCTTAGGGTAAACACACCTAAGCTCAGCAGCAGTGTAGAAGAACAGTTGACCTTCATGAGTTCTCACAAAACAGTTTTGCACAAAAACATTTCATATTTTATTTACATTTGTCTGAGAAAGCTCCAGCCCTGAATACCCCTCTTATGCTGCTTCCAGAAGCCTATTAACACTAGAATGGATGTGTCCCCACATACAGCATCCAATATATGGACTGCCAGCTTTACTCTGACACCAGCCTCGGACCCACAGCAGATCTCCATCCTCTACTACAAAGGTCTCAAACCACATGAGGCAAATTCCTGACATCTTCCACTTGACAACTGAGCCAAACATGATTGATTTTTTTTCCTAACATGGAAAACTGAGTAAACAGAACTTTTAAGCTCTTTGCTTTTATTTATTCGAATATTTTTTAAGGACTGAAGAAGTGCTTTTTCTTTGAAATGGATCATAAGATCTTACAAAAGCCAAGCAAAGAGAAGGAAGAGAGCCAGAAAGGCTTTCAATGTGTCTGAGTGCTAAGGAACAAAGACCTTTCTAAATTCCTTAGACCACTCTGTGTTCCTCCCAAGATAATTTCATGTCAGTATTAGAGGGAGAGCTTAAAGCCTGAGTATGGCTCCAGCTTTAAGTTCGTCCAAACCTCAGAAATATTTAGAACCTGGTTTTGAGATCCAGTCTCATTTGACAGATGGACATTTCACAAATTGCAGACCTAGATTAAAAGTTAAATTCAGCTACAGGCTAACAGTAGACATTTGTCTGGTATCATCTGCAGATACTCTGAGGAAGCTGACAAACTTCAGTGAGCTAAGATTTATTTCACAAAATATTTGAAATCCTTCAGAGAACAGCGATCTTTTGTGTACAGATTAAAGCTCTGAATTCAGGTCTAAAGAGGGAAAGGCAACAGAGAAATAACCTTATGGTCTCCAATTTCCCAAACTTGGGAAATTTTATCCTGGGAAGTGGCATAAATTCTACACAAACATATCATGTAAATAATAGTACACACATTACTGTGTTGATCTAATAAGGTGTATTAAATCTCCCCATGAAGCGTGCGTGGGATAGATTGCTTCTCTTACTGCTATTTCTTGTTGCTAGGGAAGCGTAATAAAGAATGTGCTTCATTGGGATATATCAAGAAGGAATTTGGCCCATGTTAGTAGAGGAATATGCCCTCTAGACACCCACTAACTTAATTTGTCCATAAAGATAAAGGACAGTCACAAGCTTTGCATTGTATAGCCACCGCCATTGCATCCCCCTTTCACAAAGCAGAAAAAGAGTGGTAAGCATTTTTAGTAGTCCATCTGCCTTCCAGGAATTACCTTCTGTGAGATCAAGCAACATAGTCCTGTATTATGAGGACTAAGTGCTCTCCACAATTCATTTTAGTACATTAATACCACCTTCAGACCTATGAACGACTTCACTGTGATGGGAGAGAACCATTTAATCGGTTCTAAAATGATCATTTAAGACCCTATTTACATACTCAGGACATACAATATCTGCACATCTGAAGTTAGCTATGCAGTACCACTTTTTCCTTAAAAAATGATATTTGCATAGAAGTTGAGAATATTAATCTTGTCTTTTGCAATTATGTAGTATTTTACAGCCATCTTAAGTGACATGGGAGGGCCAAATCACCACCCTTTCCAAATTACAGCCCCATACAATGTTAGAAGAGCCTGAAGAAAAGTCATGTGCATAGAGAAAACCTGTGGCATAAAGACCACACGGACACCAGGGATCTTTTAGGCTCAGTAACTGCTACTACTTTATTGATGACAATAACTTAACTCTCTTACTGAGGACAGGATCCCTTCTTATACCACTTCTTTGTGCCACAGCAGTACTTTTCCACTAACTATTCATTGGTCAACAACTTTGCCCGGCAACAGCAAACACCCAGCAACTTCCATGTCTTAACAGCTGGAGAACAAGCAGCCCGAGACAACAAGGCATCTCCTGAATCACCATTTTTTGTTCCTTCTAAACTCTTTACATTCCTCATGGCCTCATCGTTAAGAGTCCGATGTTACCACCAACCATGGGGCTTGTCAACCCCCATGGCCACACTCCCACAAAAACCTGACATTCACATTTAATTTTTCACCCCACCCCAGTCACAGGGGTCTTTTCCAAAGGCAGCTTTTACACACCTGCTTGTAGCATGTAACTGATTTAAAAAGCACACTTCAGCCTTAACAGGACAAGAAAAAAGGTGAAGGCTTTTCCTGTCGGTTTTCATAGGTTCAAGAACCTCAAAACAAAATGGCTGATAAGCTCAACAGGTGGTTGATAGAGGAAGCCCATCTGTTGGCCACCACGTGCTGCCTTGCACCATGCTCACCAGCTGGATGCTCAGACATGCCCACACTCAGCCCTACTCAAACCCATGGCCATGAAATACTCAAATACCTATGATGGTTCAGGTGCTTACTTATCAGCTAGAGACATACTGGCATTTGTAGGTGCCAAGACCCTTACTACAAGTAACCACAGCCATTACAGTGATGAGAAAATACAAAAGGCACTGTTTGAAAGCTGAGAAACAAATTCGACAGCTATGAATGCATGCCTACTAAGGACATGCCACATCCTAGAAGTGGTTACAGAAAACCGTATTACTTAAAATTCAGAACTATGCGGTTTACTACACTTTCTGGGAGGCACTGTCACCTTGTATTCAGACATTCAGGATTTAGAAGTGCAGCTACAAAGATTAAATGCAACCTAAAGGCCAGATAAGGGCCTCATGCTGTACACAGCCCGTGGAGAAGCAAGAAGCCAGCCTTTGCCAGCACTCCCAGCTCTTGCAGTACTTGGCTCTGCTCCAGCAGAGGACCCTTCACCTTCACCTGGAGGATGCAGCCAAGAATCATCTTTAACAAGAAAAGCACATTTTAAAAGTTGCTCTGGTACACTATGGACCTGATTCTCTACCTTTTCTATTACTTATATCTAAAGTGTTTAGCACAGCTATACCAGGCTGAGTTCAATTCATCTATGAAGAGCAACACACTGACATTGAACTGCAGCCCTCAAGAATTAAATGTGTGCATCATGACAGCTTGCACTGTAGCATGAGAATGAGCTGGAATTAGAGGAGCCTCTCTCCTCTGCAACTGGAGCATAACATGGGCTGCACAACTCTGAAGTACAATTACACTTTGTAATCTCTTTTCACAAATGTAAATACCAGACTGTCATGAAAATTGACCACAGTTTAATATACCAACGAGGCTGATATGATGAATATGTTTTAGACCATTAATCATGTTTAATCCATTAGCTTTTAGGATAACTCAGTATCCTAAGCAGAAGCAGTTACTATGGTATGTAAAATACTTTCCAAACACTAAAACTTTTGTGAGGCAACCCCATTAGCTTTGCTTTCCAAATGTATTTTTTCTTTATGAATTCAGCAGAGAGTATCGCTTGCCCAGTTTCAGCAAAACCGCAGCCAGATGTCAGCTTTGATCTCATCACCACGTAACGAGGACAGATAAAGGACAAATAGGTTACACTGCACTTCAGCAATGGGAAGAATTAACTTCCCTGTTCCTTGCAGCACCATCTGGGTTTGGCAAAGTTAATTCTCATCCATGTCAAGAGTTCATTCAAGGAAATAATTTTGTTTTCCAAATGTTATTCCTTCCTGTTTTTTTCTGGATATGTAATGCCTGATCCCTTGACCTACTCCTTCTGTCCTGATTATTCATACTTTAAGCATCTTAAAACAAACGTACTGCAGAAAAATGCTAGAATTAGTGCAAGGCATTTAAAGCACATTTTTAATATGCAAAGTAATATTCTACGATATATCTCTTCTACAGTTCTACAGACTGAAAAGAGAGGACTACAATTTTCTAGTCAGAGCTATAAAAAAAATCCTGCATTTCAAACCTGCTTTCTGACTGATGCCAGCTACTTGGTAAACCTCAGTCTCACTCCTGCATAGGAGAAGCAGCCACATGCTACCTCATAGCACCCTGAAGACAGAAAGTACCAGGCAACACTTCCAGAGAATTTTAAGATCAAACACTACAGGAACACAAAGCATAATTATTTCAGCAGACAAAGCCTAAGCTTTAAAAGCAAACAGGTCACAACCACTCCAGCCACCCACTTCTCACCTTCCTCCACCAAGACAGTAGCGGGTCACCAACAACTTCTTTCTTAAATATATACTACATTTCAAAGCATCCAAAAGCCAAAGTGTTTCAACCACCCATCATCTCCTCACCCAGATGCCCCCAGCAGTACCTCTGCCTTGATGGTTGCCTCAATACAGCTGAGCAGTCTTTGTAGTGCAGCAGCTCATTAATCCAAAGTACCTCCTGCAGTAGCTCAGACTTTCATCAATTGTCTGGGTCACCTTCCTGACTTATATACTGGCTGCAGGGTGGAGCTGGAGGGCAGGCAATTCCCTTCAAGGGCCTGTTGCACTGTGGAAGACCTTTGTGTCAGCAGGCACATGGGTCCTTGCAATGAGAAACTATCAAAAGTATTTTGCTACTGGCAAAAAAAAAAAAAAAAAAGTGATTGATTTAAAACCAAAACAAAACATTTAAATCAAATTATATGGAATTTGATTACATTCTCTATTCCTTTTATTTTTAAATGGAAGTTGTATTGTGCTTTGAAAGCGATCATTCATGGTCATAGAAATATCTCATTTCTGGCTTTCTTAACCAGTTGTTTTAGACTGTATTTGTTGTATTTTCACTTTCATGTCTCTAATTTTTTTGTTTCAGTATGTCCAATACAATGACGCATGGATGATATGTCATATCATATTATCTTCATGTATGATCTTCTCATTTTAAGCATACTGTAAGCATGACAGATTATAACATGTTTTTTCATCAAAATTATTGTAAAAATATTTAAGGACAGCTGGTAATTAGCACAGATCTAAAACACCTTTTTTTTTTTTTTTAGATCAAAGTGTCCCCTATTTAAGTTTGTAATGAAATAGGCTAACACTTTGAAGAAGAAAAGAAGTATATTAATTAGAGAAAAGAAAAAGTTGTCAGTGTCTGTGGATTAGCCTGCGTTCTTTTTTTAAGTACAATTTTATGGACTTTCAATTTCACTGGAAATGCTGACATACCAAAACTTCCACGAAAATAGGTATTCAAAGTTTCATGTTGCTCTCGTAACTTACTGTAACTTACTCCACTTGTGGTTGCTCCATCCTTATTGGTTCCAGGCATCAAAGGACTTCATCTGCAAATGCGAGTCACAACCATGTTTTCTGTGCTGTCATTTCTGCCAGCTTCCCAACAGGTTTATTGAACTGTCTTCATGTCTTTGCATAAAGATTCAAAATATGGTAGCATCAGGGACATTCTCTGCTGCATTTTATCTCACCACAGCAGATAAAATTAATGGCGAGAAGACAGAATTAGGGCCTTCATGGCTGGCAATTCTAGAGTTACATTCCCCCAGATGGATCACATATCTGGGGAGCTTGGCAAGACACAAAGATCATGTTTGCGGTTCCTGGAAATCTGTGGGAGTCCCACTGCTGCGAATTTGACCCAGTGCGTTTTATGTTGTTGGAGACATATGTTTCACTTCTCCTGGTGTGAGCTCGATGGTGTGGTGTGGCTTTGCATCATTTCCCTCTTTTGCTTGCTGTCACAAGGAATATCTACAATAGCTTAGAAAGTGCACTTTGTTACAGTGTAAGCATGTGTGCGAGAACACCAAAACCCAATGGGAAATCACAAATCTTAGCAGGGTGAGGAAAAAATGTCCTCTACAGATATTTTAAATACATCACTGGGGGTGTCAGTCTGCACACAGAAGCGCCAGATCTGAAACTGTTTCTGACAGAGCTGTGAGGTTTCCCCTTAAGGTGCAGGAATTTTACAAGAGGAGATAATGTAAAGCAGGTCAGGATTTTAGGTTAATGGACAGCAATGTGTGTGATATTTGACCAAGCAGTAGTTCTGTAGTATTTGACGTGGTTGTGCTGTATAGGGCAGGCAAATTATGATGAGAAAGAGTGCTTGCCTCTGTAGTCATAGGAAGGTTTTTTATAACTGAAGCTATCTTAGATCTCACATTTACTGATTCTAACTGCTTTTATAGGTCACTTCATTATTGCCTCATTGTAAAAGATGGGACTCATTAATATGCAGGAGCTAAAATCCTTCGCATTTTCATATGCTAATTTTTAGGTGTCCATATGGCAATAAAATCAGTCTTTGAGCCATCCATCCATATCTTTATATGTCTGTCTATATAAAAAAACAATTTTGTGGTCTAGTGAGTAGGACACTGAACTGGGAGTTGAAACTGGGTCTGTTCCTGTATCTGCCATTGACTTTGGGAGTAGGAACATGAACACATTATTATGGGGTACACTTTGCTGTGGACTACCCATATGCCATCTGCTCTTGAGTAATGGCCCCAAAATAAACTTCTGTCCTACAGAAAAGCAAAATACTTCAGCCCTTTAATGAAAAACAAGAACTGCTGCTCATTGTTCATTGTGAGGTACCACAGCTGCCCATCAGCTGAGTTACAGTCCTGGCTGGTCATTGCTGGGAGTTTTGCATCCCCAGATGTAGCTTGTTTCTGTGGCTATTGCATTTCTCTGCTCTTTGGACAAGATATTTGCATATCTGTGCATCTTGTTTCTTTCTGTCTCTTGTATTTGTACTGCTAACCCTTTTGCCAGGTTAAAATTTCTCACTGTGTATAAAGATTTGGGGCAAAGGGAAGGAATTAGGACAGGGAGGGTACAGGCTCTACCGGGGTCCTGAGTGCAGCCATATATCAATTACAAGAACAGCGAATGACATCCCTGACTTTTAACAGAGAGACACTTTCTGGTGATCAAGTAAAAAATAAAAAATAAAAAATTTACAGCGTCTTAATGTACCATAAAGCATTAATATTGGACCAATATAGACAGATGCAGATGTAGCATCATTACTGCTTTTCCTTAGCTCTTATTCTTGAATTTTTACTCCTCTGTGTTTGCTTTCCTGTGGCATTTTCCCTGTTGGATTTAAATTTGTTTTCAAACAGACAAATGAGAATGTGCTTTCTTTAGCTGAAGACTTTGGATGACACTGGAGCTGCTCTACCTGGTGTGATAGGAACAGCATGTTCCGGCTGAGATGCTGAAGATGGTTCCTGTTGGGATAGCTTAATTGTGTTTCTGCTAATTATCTATCTATCTAAGTCTTACTTTGCTTTAGCAAAGTGGCTCGAAGTCAAAACCTGCTAAATAAGTATTTCTAAATTCTGCCTTTCATCTCTATCTGTATTCTTTATTCAGCCCCTGGTTGGAAGAGATAGATCTAAGCCTTTAGCTCTTTTCAGACAGAATTAGTGAAACATGGGCCATTTATACTGGTTTGTGTTCAAAGAGCATCACCAAAGCTGGCCTCTGCTCCCAAGATGAAATGGACCTATCTGCTCTGCTCCATGCAGAAAGGTTTCTTAGACAATGATAAACCTGTAATATTCCACCCTGAATCAGCAACCTCTAAATTCCTTTTCCTGGTATAGGAAACATTTCACCATGGGCAGAGAACATGGGCTATGTAGCCTGCAAAAAGCTATTTTTGCCTTGCTGATATCTGAATGTACACTGGGGCTGGTCAGTGATTAAAGATCGGTCAATATGTACTGGCTAAATGAGTGGCTGTTTTTTTCTCATCTGAAGTACTCTTCTAAACTGAAGCCCTGATCAACAGAAAAGGCTTTTGTTCCTAGGAAAACAAATTAATAAGAATTCTCTTCTTCTCGTTATTTAAGTCCTTTTTCCCCAAAACAAAAACACTATCTGCAACTGCTGAAGCCAAGAAATGACATGAATAATTCATTCTAATTTCACACCATTTAAGCTACTTTACTAGCTTCTAATTAACATGTGTAGATTATTTAAGGACAAGAAAATTGCTTTTAAATGCAGGTAAGAGTAAGCTGACTATCCCCATATATTATGTGATGTGATGCCTTCTCAGAATCCAGCTGTGCTGGTGAATTTTCCAGGGTCATAGTAGCTGAAGAAGAAAGCTTGTTTTTTCAAGAGTGGGCTAATGACATCACTACAGGTACCACTAAATATGTACGATATGATGCAGACTGGATTTTTTTTTAAGTACAGTATTTTAACTGCCATTTCACCAGCCTGCTATAGCAGCAGAGACATTCACAGTTACACAGGCCGACACTTTCTCTGTCATTCCCACATTGCTTTATAGTTGGGTTTTAATTCTGTCACCACAAGTGGGATATGAGGAGAACACGTAACAAAAGCTTGGAGGAACGCAATGCCTATAAGTGGGTAGTGCAACAATTCAACCTAGTTGGGTGCGCTCAAGATTTTTGCTTTTTTTTTTTCTCTTTGAGCATCCAGTAGAGTCAATTTGAGTGTCAAGTTCACTGGAAAAAAAAAGCTGTCTTCACTAGAAAATTGTGGCATCCATATCTGTTGTGATGATGTGGGGAAGACAGACCTGAACACCAGAAAGTCTTAAATCCCTTTTTTTCCAGAGTTTGTAGAGCATACGGTCTGGGGTTCTTTTTGGCTGAGATGCCCCTTGGAAACCATTCATCAGGAATTACTTTAAGTGGGATGATGTGCATCTTGACTTGCTTTTCTCTTCCCAGTTTTGAGGCTTGGAAATACTCCTACATTCCAGTTCCTCTTGACCCAAAAAAGCAGCTGTCTGGACTTTCAGCCAGAGACCCTTCATTCCCAGAGACCAGGCAGCTGTGGTAAACGGCGTTACCAAAGCAAAGCTCAGCGCTGCACCCTGCTCACAGGTGGATATATTTCCACTCAGCTTACAAAAGCAGCACAAGCACCTAAATGTCCTTGTGAGAATTTAAAAAAGTATTCTCAGATAATGACATGCTTAGAGATAATGATAGGATATGTCAGATAATGACAAGTAGACACTTCTGAATGTTTTGCCAACAAAATGCCTTCTGACACTTTTACACCCTTCCTCCATATAATGTCCACTGGGGTGTGTGGGTCACTGTCTTCCCATAGCTTTTTTTGTCCTATACATGTGAATACCATATTTGCACTCTGGCTGGGCCACAGGTATATTAAAAGTCATAATACTACATTATTTTCAAAACGATCGGCCTTCTGCTGGGAAGCCTGGGCTTCTTAGGCTGTTCTCAGCCTTTACACACAGAATGGGATATATCCATCCTCATGTGGAGGAAGAGTAATAGAAACCCTTTGTCAAGGCTCCTTTTGTAGACTGCAAAAAGAGCTAGACCACTTAGAGTACTCGCCGTCTCATCCTACAGCAGTCATTGAACATTGATAAACCGCAATGTGGGAGTACTTATTTCTTCCCCCTGGAGAAAAAGAGCTTGAATAGGTAGCACAGAAGTGGATGTCTGTGCTGGAGGTGAGAAGAATCAAACACAGGATCCCTCTAGTTGACATCTATCTGCCGTGAGCACGAGTCTGTATGTGTGTGTCGGGGTCATTATAATTCTTGAGGATTCTGGGGTTTCCTTGAAAGAAACAATAAAATAAAAGCCCAAAGCAAAATGGTCACCTTACTATCTAAATTGGAAAGAGATTTGTATGGGGAGCTGGCCTGAATGTTGACCAGCGTGAAGAGTGAACTCACCTTAAGCTCAGTAAATGGGATAATTATACTTAAATTGTATTTTGTAATTAAAAAGATACATTAAATGAATCAGATCTTATCTTCAAATAACGTTAATCTGAAGGCCAGGGTTTGATCATTGCTAAAGGAAACAGTGGTTATCAGATTAATGACAAGTGCATTTTCAGACTGATTAGTTATAAAAATAGAAAAAGAAATAAAATTATATTTATATAGAACAATACGAGAATTTCCATGCCATTAAATAAGAAGTAGGATAATAAAATTCTCATTAAGCTGCAGAGACCTACTTATTTTTGTTTTCTCTTTAGGAAATATTTCAACTTTGCAAACAGGCAGAGGCAAAACTTAGGTTCACACAAGGTTTTAATTGCCTGTTAATGCTTTGCCAAGTCCAATGTAATGCTTCTGAAAAGCTCCTACTTGTCACATGCCCTTTATCTGGCCGATTCTCATGGACAGATCAGAGAGGCATGCTGGTGTATGTTTTGGTAAGCATTACCCTGATTAAAAATAAAAATTAAAAAAAAAAATTAAAAAAAAGATTTTATTTCAATTTTGGATCACTGAGGAAAGACCGCACTGAATTCATTTTTCTTTGTGCAGGCAAATGGCTGAGAGGCTGATGGGAAGCTTCATAAATACCAGCTATTTCTTCCTATCTCCAGCAGAAAGATGTCTGATTGTCAGCTGGGGTTGATGGTGATGACAATGATTTAATACTTCAGGACCTAGCAGTCCCATCTGGAATCACATGGTGCTTACTGCACAAAAACACACTGAGAAGCAGACCTTCATCTGAAGACTTTACAGTCCCAGGCCCCAGCCCTGCGGTAACTCTGTGCCTTGCTTATTTTCACTAATCTGCCTAAAATTAAACACAGATAAATATTTGCCAGATTGAAACACAAATGGACAGAACAGGCAAAAGAATGAGAGAGGAGAAGAATTATCCTCTTTTCACAGCTGCCCTGATCTTCTGGCTCTGAGTTTATCTGTGCATAAAGCCAGCATAAATCACTCCTGATCTGGATCAGATGTGTCCTGCTGGGCAAGCAGCAGAGCACAGATTGAAGATTAATAATCACCAAAGCAGAGACCTGGGCCACTCCACCAGGAAAAGATGAAGCACCCTCTGGGGGACTCTGTCTCTCCTTGCCAACAGCAGGAGTCTATGCAAAAAACTTGGACTAGACACCAAATTTTAGATAGCTGAAGTTAGGTCAGATGAATTTCCCTCCTGAGGAGTTAAGTGACTTGACCAAAATCAAACATGACGTCTTGGGCATAAATTAAGCCCCGTGCTTGTGAAAATAAAGGAATACAGTTTTTCAAACTGTAGAAATGTGTTAATAAAATACTCAAAGTTTGACAAGTTCAGGACTAACACTGCTAATTGTTCATGCTAGCTTTTGTACAAATTCACTGAGAACATATAAACAGCAGTATTAATTTTGCATGTCCATTTTTAGTCACAGATGGCTAATAGGATGATCTATACAACAAAAAAAATGTAGATGAGTAAAGGATGTGCGTTTGCAGAAAGCTTGCTTAGATAGGTGGAGGCATTTTTCAACCTAATTGTATTTTTTAAAATAAAGTAATCACATCTGTCATTGGAATAGATTAGTTGATTTCAGTAGACTTGTATTGTTTGGAAATATTTGGGGATTTGGGTGGAGAGTGATTATTACTTTAATTGAAAGGTTAGTTTTGTCAGAAATACACAAATGGAAAAAGGAAACTGAGGGGAATGCTTCACAGGGCATATGGCACCAGCACTGTAGGTTTCCCAGCTGCAATGGCAAAGTCTGTACAGTGAGAGAACACAGACACATGGGACAGAATTCATCAACTATTAACTCTTAGCTTATCTGCCACTATTGCTTTCTTCAGTTACCATGCTCCTGGACAGCCTTACTGTAAATGCCAAAACATCTTGCATCATAATCTTCTACTTCAGCCTTCTGGGAGATTGATACAGAGAAGCCCAGTTGGTTTTGGTACCATATCCCCCAGTTCTGGAGGCACTTGAGAAGTATGCGAGGCTTTGCTCAGTTCCCTGTGCCCTTTGGCTGAGCCTGAAGACAGCAGAAGATCTCAGACGCATCATTCCTTGGCCTCTGTATTTGGGAAAAAATAGATGGAGAATAAAACTGATCCGAGACACTTCTGGTGTCCCCATGACACTGCTATATGGGGACATTTATCACTCATCTCCTCCCCTTCATAGGCTGGCCAGAGGGAAAAACACATTATATTTCCATTAAATCCTCCAGTTCTCAAATGAAACAACATTTGGATCTAGTGGACTCTAGATATGTCCCAATTTGCTATAAATTATACCCACACTGCACTGGCATAAACCCAGGCACTTTATCAGATGAATGATGAGGTGCGTTGCTCACCTTTAGTTCCCCCAAGCCACTTGTTTCCCACAATGCTGCCATCTTGCAGTTACAGGTGATGTGATGTTTTACACTCAGCGCTGCTATTATCTTCTTGCTGTACCTTTATAGTCTGAGCATTCAGATAGAGATGAAACCCATTATACTTCACAGCAGTTTGAACACAGGTCCTTGAGTTGATTTATCTCCTTTATGCCTGTGCACTTGGGTTCTCTCCGCTACTTCACTCACTTCTCCCTGATTTTTTAACTACAGGATGTAAGTAGCATCTGAATTGTAATTTTCCATGCTTTCAGACATGGTTAAGGTATAATAAAATCCTCATGCTTGCTGACTGTGTTTGGATCAAGGTGAGTGGAGCTAAAAATAGTAGTTTTGAAAAATAAGCATTTTTTTTTCTCTGAATTTGCTGTGCTGAGCATGTTTATATTTTGCTGAGGCTTTGAAAATGGTTTTAATTGGGCACGATGCTTTATGGCTTTTACACCCTTTCTTCTCCAGCATTGAAGCTGTCTTTAAATATAAATACAGATGCCACATTCACCCCTGAAGTACACTGCAGCTTGGTTAATGCCAAAAGACAGCTGTTCACAGCAGCATAAGATTGTTTCCTCACTGTGTGCAAGGGAGGTTGGGCTGTTTGCTTCATAGCACTGAGCCTTATGCCTTTTCTGCACTTGGCTGAAGAAACGAACCTGTAAATAAAGTAGAATGGGGTGCCTTCAGCAAATATTTTCTCCATCATCTCCTTGCTCACCACCACTCAGAGCACACAAGCATGCACAGGAAGAGCTACTCCATCCTGATGTAGTGGGGTTGTTCTTGTCCCTATGGTGCCTGAGAGCCTTGCCTTGCATTTGTGGTGTCAGCCACAGAGCAGGCAGCCACTTGCCAGCATGGCCAGGTCAGCTTTTGGTTGTGTTGGTTTTCCTGGTGCCCCCGTGACAGCCGTGACTCACCCTGGCCGAGCCGCAATGTGTGGCTACTGGGGACACTGGGTTTTGTCTTCTGAAGGTCACTGCCTGGATCTGCTCTAGATATCCCTTGCAAAATGTTATGTCAACAGCTGCAGGGGGTGGGGGAAACAGGAAAAAAAGGCCCTCTCGAGTTTACACTTACACACGATGCAGTGGAGTCCAGTATTATTATTAGCCAGCAGTGGTTTGGGCCGTTATCTGGCTTGACAGCTTCAGGCCTCCAGGCAGCCCTTCCAAATGCTGCTGATGATTTGTTGTAAATTTTAACAGACACATTGCAATTATTTGTCAGCAATATAACTCTCCCCTGGTGTTCTCTGGTCCTGAGATGCATATGGTGATGTGTGTGTTTCATGAGGAATGATCCCCTCTTGCATCAGGAAGCAGAGAGCTCCCAACACCCGTCTTCACAACAGAGCCGTTAGGTGACAAGTGTACATCAGAAAGAAGCCATTGCCCATCACAGAGCCCTCTCAACCTGGCAGCAGATGTGATTGCAATCTTCCTTTAAAATGGATGCAAGGTGCTTTCTCTGGTCAAGAATATTTGTGCTCTCCTTGCTGTGGTTGCATGGAGCAAGCTGCCAGGCACAGGGAATTTTGACTGACTGGTCTTATTGAAGTCAGTGAATAACAGCTGAAGTTGATGAACTACTTGGTTGCTTAAAGATAAGCATGTGCTTAAATGCTTCACTGAATTGATTTTCATTTTCTTACTGCACTTAAAACTTTAATTTTGGTGAAAGAAAGGGTATCAGAGGGAAGATCCATTTATGACTGAGATTTACATGATGTTTGGGTAACACCCCAAAGCCTTTTATTTTCCTCAGTTTATTTTTTGCATCTATAAGGAATATGCAAAACTTGAACAGGTTTTTGATTTATAATAATATGCTAGTCATAAGTAAATACTGTTATCCATAACAAAGAGCTTTCCTAGCTCAAATTTTAACTAGATGCAAGGAGAGCCATTCAGGATTGCTAATGTGATAGGCTGAGTGGTTTTTGTGTCTGGGAAAATGCAAAAAAATAGGATAATGGTAGTCGAATAGGATATTAGAAAGAGCAAAAATGAAAAAAAAAGAAAATTATACTAAAGACAATCCAGATTGGGTTTCATAAAATTTTGCTAAACCACTATTAAACTAAAACCAACCTAAAAACAAATCTTTTGGATAGCTCTTGAGCACACATGGAAATGATCTTTTTTTTTTTTTTTTTTTTTTTTTTTGCAAATCCCAGGCTGAGTTTCAGAGCTATGCAAAACTTCCAAAGCTGAGTCATATGCCCATCCCTGCCTTCCTGACATTGAGAAGCTTGTGAGATGTTTCTGGAGATGAGTGCAGGAGCCAGTACGTGCCCTGCAGTGACCGGGGTGCAGTGACCTGCATAAGCAGGATGAAGCAGCAACATCCACCTTCCCAGAGCAGCTATGGAGAGTAACAGCACATTGATCCCATCAGCAAGGCATGGGCTGCTTTGAATTGCTAAACTAAATCAGTCATGAAATAGGGAGCAGAGTCTTTCTGCCTCACTGAAAGATCAATACCATTGGAGATGCTGGAAGGAACCTATGCCTTTCCCATGTTGCTAAAGTTTCATTTAAATAACAAATAAATTAAGGTTTCTGCTTAGCACTCAAGGTTGGCGTGATTTTGCTGCCTTCATGTGTTTGGTGTATCTCCTACTGATTTTATTGGCAGCAAAGTTACATCCACCATGAATATTTTTGCAGATCCCACCCAGAAAGGCTACAGTTTTCAATTATTAGGGGGATCTTATCCTGATGGCAATTTCTGGTGGAAAAACATTCTTTTTACTTGCACAGGAATGTAGACCAACAAACTCAGCCAAGGCTTTCAATGCCTCTGTAGCTACCAACCAATGTCTGAATAATGACTTGCCATTATTATTCCAGAAACGTGTCTGCAAACAAATGGAAAGGCAAGGAGTGGTTCTTTGGTAATGTTTCCCAGTATTGATTTTTGGATTAAATTAGCCTTATTGGTTTATAAATTTCATCTGTGTACAATGGGCTCTGGAGTTCCCTTTTCTTCCTTTTTAAGATACACCATATGCTGAAATTTTGCTAAAACATTTATTTCCCATTTACACATACTTTTTTTTTTTTTTTTTTTAAATCACCCTTTCCTTATGAAAAATGCTCCCACAAGCCTCATGGAGAGAAAAACTGAAAGTTTGTGTCAGGACTCCGAATTTAATGAGTGTCAACACCCTTTCATTTCATTTCATCTGCCCAGGCCCATTAGAGGTTACATGAAGAAACAGTGCATGAAATCAAACCAATAGTAGGTTTTAGATAAATTAGAAAGAGATCTGGGTCAGGTATTATCTGGTGCTGAGCCATCTCTGAATAAAGTCAAATTATCCACTTCAGAGCTGCTCATTATCCGATCACAGTTTTGAGTGGATGATGATGGTTTTTCAGTTGGAACACAGTAACCTCCACTTAGATCCTGGCACCACTGATGTATATAACGTGGTCACGCACCCACTACATAACATTTATTTGAATAAAATTAGCTTCAGAAAACCTATCACTAAAATTAAGCAGATACCTTTTATATTCCTCTGCCATGTCACAATTTGGCTATCTTCTGCTCAGTAAATAACATCTACATTCAGATGAAAGTGGAGACAACAGGCCAGACTAATATCATACCTTATATCACCAAATACCACATTCAGGAATAGTTCCTCTGAGATGAGCAAGGAAAAAAGTGCTGGCCAATAGATTTTGAAAGTTTCTGTCTCCTTTCCTGATGCTGAGGTTCATTAAAAATACATTAAGCGTTGGGAAGCATTCACATACAAAAAGTACGGCAGGTCACAGAAGTACATTTTACATTATCTCTCAACTGTGTTTCAGTTGCTTTGCTTGCACAGAAGTAGGTTTGCTTGTAGTTGGAAGATTGTGGATCAGTCTGTGTGTGTCGTTCAGATGCATATACATACTGAAATGCACACAGGTGCTAAAAAAGGTGATTTTTGATAGCCCTAATTCAACTAAATTTAGGCATTTAGGATTTTACCAAAATCATGACAACACCTAGAGCTAGGGCTGTATTTGGACCATAAAAAGCCCTTTTCCACATTTGCCTGACACAGGAACTTGTGGAAGAACTGGTCCTGCATACACCAAGGTCAATGGTTCTGATGTTCATATCTGGGAGATGGACATGCTGCCTCTGTTCCCTTCAGTGGAGCAAAGCCGCTTTGAAACTTTGCCCGCAGGAGCTCCGAAGGCAGGATGGACCCTTGATCAAAGATGTGTGTTCCCAAAGGAGGCCTGAGACTGGAGCAAGGCATTTACAAGGAGAATGACAGAATGGGCTTAAAAGACTCCAATATGTAAGGACAGATTTTCCTGCCGCCTGGGAGTTTCTCATTATTCAAGAAATGCCAACTCTTTAATTCTTATAAACAACAGTGTATCATCCTTCTTTCATTAATTTAAGAAAACAGTTAGAAATAACAGGTATTGTTCCAATGTTAAAGTGACATACTTTTTTCTTCTTGCTTTCCATACCTGTTTCAGACTGCCCTTATTCTGTTCACATTTGGACATATTCTGAAAGGTTAGACCTTGAAGAGGATTGAACCCTATTTATTTTTAAGCTCTCCCCACCCCCACCCGCAAATAAAAAGGGTGAAATGTGAAGGAATATTTTATATAACCTTAAGGTAAAGGAGACTTTAGTTTCTTGGATTAGCCATGCCTGCCTTTTTAATTCAAGGACAGAAGATGAACTCTAACTGTACTAGTTCCCTAATAGCAGTTTTTTTTATGAATATAATTAGAATTTTCTCTCTCTCTTTTTTTCTCTATCTATCTTGCTCTTTTTGTACTTTAAAAGATTTCTTTGTTTAGAATTGTAATGATTTCTGTTATAAACGATATTCATTTCAGCTCCTGTCTTTTATAGTATTGATGGATACTGTTAAAGGACAGCTGTGTTCAGAGATGGCTGCATTTTAATAGTACATTAAAGGATTTCTGCGTAATGGTGTACTATGGACTTGCCTTGAACAGGGGCAATAGAGGCAGTAATTCTTTTAATCACCCTAGGGATATGCAGAAAGTCACCCTTGGTAGTTTTTCGTCTGTTCTCTGCTTATCTGTAGTTTCTTTCAGCCCCTTGCTCTGTCCATCACTGTCTCTATCAACTTAGCCAGAGACAAAACTCCCACCCTCAATGCATTAGTTGGTACCATTGTACCGCTCTTGTTGCAGAGCAGACTGAATGGATGATGTGTTCCCACCTCATGTAGCTGCTAAACTACTGGCCTGTGCTGCAACAAGCAAGAGGCTGTACTGGAGACATAGGTACCCAGCCTGATCACAGCAGTCGCATCTTCAGCAGCCACAGCTCTTTGTTAAAACAGTATGAGCTAAGCCCTGAGTACAGGTTACAGGGCCAGCTGAAACACGAGTGGTATGAAGTGGGTGGTATTCATTTTGCATATTTGCATTACCTAAGTGGAGGTTGCAAACTGGAAGCTGTGTCCCAGTGAGAAAAAGAGAGAAAAAAAGACAACTTTTGAGCAAGCAAAATGTGAAAGCACAGTGTAGTAAACCTCAGACAGATTTTTGAGGATCAGCTTGCTGAAAGCATAAAAATAGTAATACCAACTTCCCCAAGCACATCAGGAGCCAGAAGCCTCCCAAAGAGTCTGGAGAGCAGGTGAGTGCAATGGAGCCCACAGAGAAGATGAATTACATGCATCATCACAGGTCAGGAGTTCAGGCAAGGTACCTCACCAGAGCCTTTCTCTGTGGGGGACAAGGCAGAAGAACTGCCTCAAACTAAACTGCTAGTAGAAGGGGTCTAGGGATAAATGAAATAAAATGGATAATAACAAATTGCCAGGAGCAGATGGGCTTCGCTCATGAGTTATAGAGAAACTCAGATATGAAATTGCTCAGCTGTTAATGGGGGATGTAAATCTGTGGTTTACATCATCTTCAGCACAGAGGAAGTAAAGGTTGCAACTGGTGTGCTGGTGTTATTTTTTAAGGCTCCAGGGGAGGGGAGCCTGGAAAGCTAGCAGTCCTTCTGGGTGCAAAGGACAAAAATTAAACTAAAGAATGGAATTAGAAGGCAGGGATGAAGATGACTAACTAGCAAAGAACAAGCATGGCTTTGCAGAGAGAAGCCATACCTCAACAGAATTTTTTATTTATTTTTGAGGAATCAGTAATTATGTGTGTAGGTAAGTGTGATCTGGTCACTACAATACACTAGGGTTTTCAAGATGTTTTGGCAAGCTCCCTCCCCAGAATTTTTCTAAGCAAATTAGGCTGTCATGGGATAAGAGGGAAGGTCCATTGGTGAAGTAGTAAGTGGATGAAAGCTAGAAATACCAGCCTGACATTGGAAAGTTACTCTAAGCCTTTCCATAGGGACCTGTGCTTCTGGCTGTGTTATTCAGGGTGTTCACAAACAATATACAAAGAGCTGAATAGCATGGTAATACCATTTCCTGATGATACAAGTTTGTTCAGGGCAGAGAAAGATAAAATGAGTGTAAGGACCTGCAGAATCTTCTCATGGTATTGAGGGACCGAGTGATAAAACAGAAGATGAAGTTTGCATATTAAGAAATGCAGAATAATGACCACTGGGAAAAACAACAGTAATTATAACCTACACAGTGATGAACTGTAGATTAGCTATTAGCATTCAGGAAAGAGATTTTGGACTGACTTTGAACAGTGCTATGAAAACATTAGCTTAAGGCTCAGTGGGAATGAGTCAGAAGGTGTAGAGAATTTTAGAAATTATTAGGGAAGGAATAGAGAACATACCAGGAAATGTAATTAACCACTGTTCAGATGTCTTGAAATCTATGTACAGATTTGGTTCCCTTGAGATGTAGAAGAACAAGAAAAGACACACAGAAAGGCAGCGATGGTGACTGAAATTGCAAAAGAGCTTCCTCATGGAGAGAAAAAACAAGGTATAATTCTTCATTCCTTCTCATTATATGAAAGTCTGCGTGCCTCAAAAAAAAAAAAAAAAAAAGGCAAAAAATATATTAAAAAAAATCAAAGGATTTTTTCCCTGTAAAAAGCATCATTAAACTGTGGGACTCATTGCTGCAGGATATTGTGGATTTCATATTCATTCATGTTAAAAATTAGTAGACATTAATATAGGGAAAGTCTATTTGTTATTCAGTGATAAATTGCTGATAAATCCATGGATGAGTACAGGCTCAGTAAGATTCAGAATGATGAAAGTTAGGAATATGGACTAGGGAAGGATCAGTCTTCATTTCACCTATTCTCGAACCTTTGCCTTGAACATCTGGAAAGAACAACTGTCACAGACAGGACTCAGGGCAGTGGAGACCTTAGTGCTATCCTCTGCAGCTAATCTTCTGCTCTTGTGTATAGAGAAATTTTATTTATTTAGAAGAAAGAAGCCAAGACTCAAGTTACAGAAACAAAACTTCTATATGGAATCAATAGGAAGCAAACAATTTTTTTTGGCACTTTCTCTCAGTACTGCCTGGTCTGATTGTGTCCATCATTCATTTTTATTTGACTGTCTGCTGCCTGCAGTACCATGTGATCGCTCTCCTTTATTATGCATGGACAACATGAAGTGCCCCACCAACTGATAATATTTAATTTATTATTTTTATTTATTAGTACAATATTTCTAATTATACTGCTTTTTAAAATGAATCTCGCACACTGAGAGTAATTCTGCTGTTGTTGTTGACTTTGGTGTAACTCTGTGGGATGCCCATGGCAATGGCTAAGGAAAGACAACCTTTCTTGATCAGAAATCTGAAGGGAGTCATAGGCTTATGTTGGAATTTCACCATTCCGACTAACCAGTTTGAAGGCCATCTTGTACAACTTTTGCTGTTTCTTTCCATTTCTCTTACTGCTGGCTGAGTAGTGCAGACAATGTAATATATTGTTGTGGAGTTGTTTCTCATTTCACTTGATCATAGCTCGCTTGTTCCATGAGCCCTTGGGAACCTGAAAGCACTTCTCTCCCTAAAAACAAACGCTCTCTGAAGGACCTTAGAAAAAGATTTTTCAGCTGTTTTCATGGGTTAGACTTTTCTGGCCCTTACAAATTAGAACCTCTGACACTTCACTGTCACTCATACCAGGAAGTATTATATTTAGGGCTAGATTTTAGTTGGCAGGTGTTCATTCCATATGGTATTTTCTACACCAGGATCACATAAAATTGCAGAAATTAAATCTCACAATTCCCTTACAGGGATTTCATTGTAGTTCCACTTTATGGAAGGAAAATAGCAGCAGTTGGAGGCGATGTGGGAAAGTTTCAAAAGAGCCAGATCCTTTGGGCAGGTAGCCTCCTCAAAGACTTCTTCAAACCTCCCCCTCATTTGTTGGCTTTGGCTGGGACAGCTCAGAGATGAGGCACTGGGAGGTTACTGGTATTTGGTGCTTAGGGAGCAGAGCTTGCCTGAGACCATTAGTAGGCAGTCTGGAAGTCAGGCTGACCTATTTCCAGCACAACTCTTGCACAGTTACAAGGTAGAGCCCAGAAATCATCTTTTCTTTCTTAGTGTTTCTAGACCATGCTTCCTCTCCTTGGGGATGTGTGTGCTGCATGACGCACTGGTTTAGCTGTAGGAATTGCACTAGCAGACTGTGTCATTCCATTAATCAGGTAGGTCATATACAGAGACCTAGCACAATAACACCCCTGTTTTACACACAAGTGCATACACATATGTGCGTTCACTAAAAAGATGAATTGTTGAGTGATTCCATTTTAATCTGAATTAATGTTTTCATTCAAGCTGTGGTTCTGCTCATGTGAGGAACACTGGTGCATTTCTAATTTCCTTTTCACACTAAATTGTCAGCATAATCTGCTGGCAGAAGCCAGAACTGCTGAAAAGAGGACAAAGGAAAGGGCTTGTGGAGGAGGTGGGAAAAAAACATATATTCTGTCAAATGCAGTTAGACTGTCGCTTGGGGGGTGGGTGAAAACAGACGGCTGATCTGTGTGATGTGAAAGTGAGCCCTAATGGGGGTAGGAGAAAGTACCAGGCAGATGGCATGCAGAGCCTGCTGCTGCTTATTGCGTTGATCTTGTGTCCCTGTTACCTTGTGCCCCCCCATCCCACCCATTCTCTTTTAAACACATGAACTTAGGTGTTTGTATTTACAGCCCCTTGCCCAGCAGAATCTCTGTCTCTGACAAGTCTTCTAGGTGATGCTGAAAGAAATATATTGAATGCTTATAGCTTGTTTAAAATACTGTAGTGTCCTTTGGTATTTTCATTGCTTTCATTACCCTGTTCACAGGCTATTCCCTATTGCATTGTTATTAGATCTTGCATTAGAAGACAACTTTTGAGTGGTCAGATACTGCATGGGAAATGAGATCACTGGCCAAACTGATGTTCACATTCAGTTTACATCACTAGAGTGACTTTTTAGTCTTTCTCTAATCTTAAGAAATATTAATCATAATTAATTAATTAAGGATCTGTCTGAGCTATGAATAAATATAGAGAATGACAATTTCATTTATTAAAGACATTGTCCAAACAACAGAACTAGAGAGAAGGATTCCTGTTCATTTCCTTGTCTCAATCACTAACTGAATCATTCTTGTAGGAAGAGGAAGATCTGATTTCATCTCTGTCCTGTGAAGGATGTGAATACACATCTCACACATTCTATCTCCATAGTTCAAGCAATTTCTATGTGCGCGCGTCACCTAGGTCTGACAGGAAATTCCAAACTACATGTGAGCGATGCTAAAAAGGATTTTAAAAAAAAAATCTGTAGATCTCCAAGAACGGTTTTAGTTTAGTGATTCAGCACTTTCTGAGAAGCTCAGTTCATCAGAGACGTCACTGATTGGCTCTCCATGAGCTTTCTTTCATAAAGAAATCTCCCGACTTGTACACTAAGCAGGTTTAATCTTGATATGTGTAGGAGAAAATCAATACAGTACCTCCAGCCATGATGCCTGGCTGTCTTCAGAGTAACTGCATTATAAACAATTCCAATAAATATTTATGGAGAATGCTTTGCAGTTTTTACTCACTTCTAATCTCTGAGTGATGATCTAACAGGACTGGTGTAACTGCTCTTCCATATGTCCCGGTGATAGACATTAATAAGTGTAATAATGCATGAACAAAATCTGTGATGGCAATGTAAAGTCTTTTAAGTCTAAAATTTCTACTACCTTGACTCCATATCACAACACTGCTATTCTGCTAGTGAAGACAATCCCATCCTTCAGAAAAATAATTTATAAGGAAGGAAATAATAGATTGCTTTCACTAGTATCAGTACTTACCAGGTCTTCATTTAATGATACTGACAGGGAATGTCAAAGACCATTCACAAACACAGGGAACAGCAATTCTCCCTGTTTCATTCATTCGAGGCAGATAGGATGCTGAACAGCAAGATAGTTTTGAAAAAAAATGTACTGGGAATGCTCTGAAAAATGAGTGCTCATAAAATATATCTGAGACATGCTCTTCATTATTATGGCTAACTCAGAGAGAATAATGTTTTACTTGTTCTGTGGTTCTGAACAACAAAACTTGCCTTCAAGAGCGCAGATGACGTTAACTACTGGGCTGTTTGTCTTCTGGCACCAAAAATAGGCTGTGCAATAACATGATGTCTCCCTGTGCCTGCTCTAGGGAATGGCTTCCTGAAGGAGCTGAGTAAGAAAGCCCAATGTTTTGTTTGATACTGATGCTGCTCTTTCATCCTGCATCATTATTCTGTCCCAGTTTCTTCCACTGGAAAATGTTCATTTCTCATCCAGACAAGCAGTATTTTCTCAGCATTTAGCTAGGGGAAATAGAGAAAAAGACAGGGGTATTTATCAGGACCAAATCAGAGATGGGGGGGGGGGGGGCGGGGGGGGGGAGGATGAAAACACTTTCCTGAATCCCTGAATCCCCTGAAATGTCCCTGAGGCGGTGAATCTGGATCACTGCAGCAAACTTACTTTCATGTCTGAGATTTGAAATAGAGTATTTTAGGCCTTGTCCTTCCTTGAGCAAGAGGTGGCCATGGTTCTAACCCAGTCCATTTTAATCTCCACCCTAAAGTTAACACCTCTCCATTGCAGAAATCATCTGGAACAAAAATGTCTTCACTTCATAATTTTGTGCATGAATAATGGCACATGACAGTGCATAAATCCCCATTATACAACCAAGCTGGTTGCCCTCAACCAGTCTTTCCTGTGCCAGCAGATGGAAACATTCAACAATCCATCCTTCAGGACATCCCCTGTAGATGCAGACTATTATATGCTGAGACAAGATCATGCACAAGGAGAACATGGTCATGCAATGCAGCCTTGATCAGCAAGTTTGCATCTGACTTAAACTGATTCCCCACTCTCCTGCAAAGCAGCATCAAATGCTTCTTGAACAAAAATCACCATCAAACTGTAAGGAGGTCTAGCAGTACAAAAGTGTTCCCATGAAATGGCATTTCCAAGTGTGAATTGTACAATTGTACCAACATTTCATCCTTAGTGGAAATTTCCATGCTGAAAATGACCCCATATTTCTCCAGTGAATATTTCAGAAAAAATACCTGTATTTCTGGCTTGCTTTGCCTCAACAAAAGAGCAAAAGGTAACAATGATTTTCATTTTTTTGTGTGTGTGTTGTAAACCTATTTTCATGGGATTTTATGTTCAGCAGAAAGAATTCTTTTGCCCAAGCGTTCTCTTTCTTTTTTCTTGAAGGCACTGCAGCAGGATCCAGAAGTCCATCAAAGAAAGGAGGCAAGAAGGACTTTCTCAAGGGGTGTAGCTTAGGACAAAACCACCAGAAAAACTCTGACTTCACCCTGTGAGGGTGACAGGGACAGAGCAGCAGCCAGGCCCAGGGGAGCTCCACTGTCTATCTGTCCTCGTGATCTCAGCCACCACTGAGGAACACACTGTTTTTAATGAGATTGGGGTCTCTGGGTCAGAAACGCAGAGGCTATTTTCGAGGTGACTATGTGCTCTTGACATCTATCTATTTGTAGCCATTGCCTGCTTCTGGAATTGCAGGGCAGGTCTTAGCAAAGTTAGATTTTGCTAATAAAGAAAAATGAGAGATGCTTGGACGTACCCTACATGCAGCAATGAGCACAGCCTATTCCCAAGTTGAATGCAAATGCTGGAGTGTGATAGAGCAACTCTAGCTTTTTTCCTGTCAGGTGATTTGTTCTTTCCATCCCAGTGACTGCTTTTCTTTATGAAAAGGCAAAACACTGGGCTGCAAAATACCACCAGGCTAAGTGAGATGCTAACAGTACTGCGTGCCTCTCAGCCTGGCTGCAGCAGCTCAGAGGTTGGACTGTAGGACAAATCTCTTGCTGTTTTGTGCTCATTTATGCTTCCCACTCAAGGGAGGGAGAAGCAACATGGTTCAGTGCGCAGGTGAAATAAGCGTACAAGTGATGATGGAGGAGGCTCAGCCCTGCCTCCACTTCAGGGTACTGTGCCGAGCCAGCCCTGAACAAGGTGGGACGTTTATAGGATATAGCACAACACCAGGAACAGATGATGTGTTTGGATCCTTGACAGAGTTTAAAAACATCTGCATAGCACTGCTCCTGAGCTAATCAGCCCAGCTCTTTGCTGGCTTTGAATTCTGGTGTGTGCCAAGGAAAATGCTGTTGAGGGAACCACACACTTTTGGCTGATTACAGCTCAGGTGATTTTGCATTGTCACTGAACTGACTGGCACAGGCACCGCCTGTGGCATCTTCTGGACAGATGTATAAGTTGTTTAAAGGAACTTCTCCTAAAAGGAAGACAGCTGTATCTGCTGTTCCCTGCAGATACTGTTTCTCCCTTTTATATCTGGTGACCTTTAGTTGTAGTAGTGCCGGCTGCTTGGAGGAGGGAGCCCTAAGAGCTTGCTAACAAGAAGCCGTAGTTACAGAGGCCTGTATACACATAGCACGAGGCTTGCTGCTCTCCCATTGTTTGTAGGCTTGGGTATTGGCATTGCTGTTTCTCAAAGAAATATTTAACATGTGTCCTGTGCTTTTCTGACATTTGTCTAGGATGCAATCTCAGACAAAGCAAAGATAGAATATTTGCTATGTAGCATGTGTCTGCTTTAGGTAGTCTCAGAAATGGGTTGCAGCATGACAATCCTGAATCCTCAGAGCTTAGAGGGGAAAGTTGTGTAGGAACTACTGTTTAAGTTGTGT